>NC_073630.1:48113181-48416212 GCF_029407905.1 Bubalus kerabau | reverse complement strand
ATAGCTTCTTTCTCTGTCTCAGGGACCCTTCCGTATTGGCCATTATGGTCACTACTCCTGATTGTCTTACAGCAAATACCTGCATCACTTACTTTCTGTACTTGTCTAACCCTTGAAGAAATTTGTCTGCCATCCTTCCCTAAATCAAAACATCCACTTACAGGAGAAGAAATTGAGTCTCATAATCCAGATGTGACTTGTCTAAAATTTCCAGACATTCCAGAGACAGCTTTAGACTTCCTTGGCCCATGAAGTAGAATGTGGGGAGGGTGGGGAGGGTGAGCAATGTTGCCTATATTCTGAGTGCCTGAGAGACTTGGGATTAGATGAGAGGGTGACATATTTGACTCTTGGCCTATAACAAATTGCAAATGTCCATTCATTCATGCAGCAAACTTTTACTGCTCTCACCAACTACTCTAGGCTCTGGAGATACCAAGATACTAAATCTTGATTCTGGGCCTCAAGAGCTTTCAGTCAAGCAGAGAAAAACAGACATGTAAGCACAGGAATTCCGACAGCCGTCCTCCTAGCCTCTTAGTCAGATCTGCAGGTGGAAAGCAGTACAGTGCAGTTAAGTGTGAGACAGTAGAAAGTATGTGTTGGTCTCTGCCCCTGGCTGCTGGCACAGAGCTCCTGAAACTCTTGTAATTTCCTAAGTGATAAATGCACTAGGAACATCCTTTGTTCTAATGTTTGTCTCTGACCGCAGTTCCTGAAACAGCACTCTTGAAACCCTTGTAATCTGCTGGGTGATAAGGTCATCTTTTGTTCAAATGAGGTGACTTTTGGGTCCACTCCTGGATGAGGGCTGGTCACAAGCAACAGCAAGCCACCATTAGAAGCTTGGAATTTTCAGCCACATCTTCCATTCTCTTGATAAAGGAGAAGGGCTGAAAATGGAGTTAATGATTGATCATATGTATGTGATGAGTCTTCCATAAAATTTCAGCCATATGGGGTTCTGAGAGCAGCCAGGTTGTTGAACAGGTGGAGGTGCAAGGAGAGTGGTACACCCGAGAGGTCATGGGAGCTCCACCCACCTCCGCTCACACCTTGCCCCATACATCTCTTCCATCTGGTTGTTCATCTGTTTCCTTTATCATATCCTTTTGGAATAAACTGGTAAGCCTAAATAAATGTTTCCCTGAGTTCTGTGAGCCACTCTAGCAAATTAGTCAGATCTAAGGAAGAAGAAGTCATGAGATTTCACGGGCTTCCCTGGTGGCTTCCCAGGCTTCCATGATGGCTCAGACAGTAAAGAATCCACCTGCAATGTGGGAGACCTGGGTTCGATCCCTGGGTTGGGAAGACCCCCTAAAGGAGGGCATGGCAATCCACTCCAGTATTCTTGGCTAGAGAATGCCCATGAACAGAGGAGCCTGGCGGGCTGCAGTCCACAGGGTAAAAAAGAGTTGGAAATGATTGAGTGACTAAGCACAGCACAGCACAGCACAGCACAAGGGGGAAGAAGTCATGAGAACCTCTGATTTGTAGCCAAACAGGACAGAGGTTGTAGGTGACGTGGAGACCTACTACTTGAGGTTGGCATCTGAAGTGGGTGTCGGTCTCAGAGAGCTGAACCCTGAACCTGTGGGATCTGACACTCTCCAGGTAGGCAGTGTCGGAACTGAATTAAATTAGAGGATATCCAGCCAATGTCAGAGAATTGCTTGGTGCAGGAAATACCCACACACGTTTGGTGACCAGAGTGTTAGAGATGCAGAAATCCATGTGCGTGATAAAGAAAGACACGTGAGAGATGGACAGGACTGGGTTGTTTTGTTTTGTGAGGGTATGGAGGGTTTGTTTTTTGTTTTTAACACATTAAGGTGACAGGCTGACTTGCCAACTTGGATTCCAATACTGGTCCTGTTCCTTCTTTTTTTAAAAAAAAAATTATTTATTTTTTAATTGAAGGATAATTGCTTAACAGAATTTTGTTGTCTTCTGTCAAACATCAACATGAATCAGCCATAGGTATACCCATGTTGCCTCCTCCCTCCTGAACCTCCCTCCCATCCCACCCTTCTAGATTGTCACAGAACCCCTGTTTGAGTTCCCTGAGCCATACAGCTAATTCCCATTGGCTATCTATTTTACATGTAACTTGAACAAGATGGTTTCCATCTCAGTCTTGGTTTTCACACTGATATAAAGTAATTAAATGCCTATCACCTGCAGTTCTTGTGCAAAACATTTAAAAACCTCCTTGAACAGCATTCAGTGATTTGTGAATTCAATAGTTCTAGAAAGCTTTTTCCTCCTCCTTTGTTACTTATTCTTCTTTTCCCCCCACTTTGATCTCTTTCAGTCTAGCTTGTTCTGGATGTTGCTTTAAATTTTTAAGATCTCCAAATATTTTCTGGCATCACAAGTCACTGGGTGATGGACAGAACTTATAATGAGAAGTGCCAGCACTTATTAAAATGAACTCACGTGAACCCACATGGCCTTGATGCTCAGAAGCAGCACACTGTTTGTGTTACTTCTTTGAAGGGCAGAAAATTACTAAGGAGTGAATCCTTAATTATTTGGTCTCTCACTTGCAAAGGATCTTTTGATGGTCCTGCTCTGGGGTTCTCACACACACAAAAAATTCTTCTGGGCCTTGAACATTCCAGACTCAAAAGTGAAACAAAGGACCAAGAACAAGAAAATCATACCTTTTAATCCCAGGACAGATGCTGTTTCCCTTGTTGGCCATGGGTGAATTACTTCCCCCCACTACTTTCCCATCAGCAATGCAGAAATCAATTATTTCCTTGTCTCACTTGAGGGCTGAGAGACTTAATTAAGCTTTTGGAAGATGGTTGTTAGTTAACCTAATTCTCTCTGTAAACTAACAATCCTTTGCTTTCCTAATTGTACCTCCCAAAATTTTCATAAATTAGTCCCCTTTTCTTAAAGTAGAATCTAGGATGACTGTTATTTTTACACCTGGTCACTTCTATACTCGTGTGTGGGGGCTGCGTGCTCAGTCATGCCCAACTCTTTGTTACCCTGTGGACTGTAGCCTCCCAGGTCCCTCAGTCCCCAGAATTTTCCAGGCAAGAATACTGGAGTGGGTTGCCATTTCCTCCTCCAGGAGATCTTCCCCGCCCAGGGACTGAACCTCTGTCCCTTGCATTTCCTGCACTGGCAAGCAGATTCTTTACCACTGCGCCACCTGGGAAGCCCATTAACTTCTATAAATGGTTTTCAATGATGTTATTATCTCTTTCCCGTAATAGGCCCAAGATAGGAAAAATCTATGGAGAGAGAGCATCTCAGGCATGACCAAGACCAAAGGTGCTAGTGAGAGAAGTACCCTTCTCCAGAAGGGAAACGCCCTCTGGTCCTTGTGGGCCAAACAGAGAATTGCATAGAGAGGAGATTAAACTTGCTTCTTTTGCAGTAGCTTGAATCATGAGTCCTTCCTGGCATAAGGAAAAGTCTCTGAGAGTTTTGGAGGTATGATTAGGAAAGCTGTTTCAGACACAGGTTCAACCTTGGCTCCAACACCTCCTAGTT
Source organism: Bubalus kerabau (assembly GCF_029407905.1). Classification (NCBI taxonomy): domain Eukaryota; kingdom Metazoa; phylum Chordata; class Mammalia; order Artiodactyla; family Bovidae; genus Bubalus; species Bubalus kerabau. The sequence goes on along the minus strand of NC_073630.1, from coordinate 48,412,699 downwards.
GAGAAATGCTGAGCCTTGATTTGCGTAATTTACAACCTCTTTATCTGTAAATAACAAAAGATAAAATCTTCTCCACAGGCTTATTGTAAGGAAGAAGTGAAGCCACGTGAATTTCCCTCTTCATATTTCCTTGTACATCTGATCAGTTTCTACAACTAGATTATAATAAACCCCTTGAGGACAAGGATTGCTCAAGTGTATGCAGCCTGTCTCAAAAGAGGTTCCACAAGAGAACTAAACTCCATGGAACATTGTGTGAGTGACTATTCTCTCAATTCTCCTAAGGAAGATGTAGAACTTGTACCAGTTTAGATGCACAAGAGAGATTAATTCATTCCCTACAATGGATGCCTTAGGGCATTAGGTCTCAATTCTTTCCTACAACCTGGTTAAGAAGTGCTGATAACACTAATCTGCGTAAAAGGTAAACTCCAAACTTCCAGTGGTATAATGTAATAGAAATACATGTCTAAGGGTGTTCCAAACTGGCAGGAATAAAATAATTCAGAGCTTTCAAGCTCTCCATGCTTATCTGCATTAAAGGGAAAGAGCAGGAAGCAAAAGGTTTTCTAGTCACATTCCATTAGCTAGACCACAGGCATGGAGTACAAGGCAGGTTGGGAAATGTAGTCCAGCCGTGGAGCCAGGGAGAAGAATGCTAGTAGGTCTCGGCCAAATACAAGGATTCTCCTCCTGTATTTAGGCTTTCTTGTAGTATCACACAATAGGTGATACTGTTCAGTAAAAGACTGTGAAATTTAAGTGTGAATGAGTGAGTCAGTCATTCACATTTAATCAGTCCTCACCTGCTGGATTCCTTCCTTTACCCTACATCCTCCTTCCCTCTGTACCCTTTCTCCAGTCAGATGCCACAGTAAGACCCAGATAAATTGATCTGCAGTGTTAAACAGTGTTTGGAAGCATCACTTGGCCTCAACTTCCAAAGCCTTGGACTTGAGTCTCAGTTGGATCAATTACCAGCTGGGTGACCTGGGACCAGTTGCAGTTTACCTATCAATACAGACAGACATTACATGCTCCTTTGTCTGTAGTGGAAACAATGGCTCATGGCCCAACTCATGGTTTTGGAGGAAACCATAGGGCTTAATATAAGCTAAGGTACTTTGGGAAATGCCATATAAATATAAATGCTATTGATATTCATTCATCTATGTTGTTATTAACTGGAAATCCTCCAGGCATTTCTCCTAAAAGGGCACCTGTATTAGAAGAGAAAACTGATGAGACTTCTAATGGTGAAATATCAGGCACTTCCCTGAAAAGCCATGCTTCCCACCCAATGGTCCTGAGTCCCAGTAGTGGCATAAGACTCTCCATAATTGCCATCTCAGGGGAACCAGAGTATGGGGCTATTGTTTGGATCTTTAATGATGGTGTGCTCCAGGACAAGGAGGGATGTGAAAACTTGAGACAGTTATGTCAATTTAATTCAAATCAGCATGGGACATGGAAAGAAGAAAAGAAGGGAGGGAGGCGAGGAGCAGGCAGAGATGGGGTACCACCCCCACCGTTGTTGCATCTCTGGCAACACAAGTGAGCATCGGTTGGCTCAACTGGATTATTTCTGCCAAAGGAAAGGATTATAGAGAATCAAGGGAAAAGTCGAGGTTCATAGACTCTTTGAAATGGGGCAAAAGAAAAAAATCCTTTGTCATTTGCCTGGAAACAGGTCTAGGTAGGTAAATTCTATATTAAGTTATTCATCATCTGTGGAATAAGGGTTTGAGGGCAACCTGCTGTCAGAGACCTCTTCTCAGGAGGGGGAGGGATATGGTGTTATAGAAAAGATACAGATTAGAGAGCAAAGTAGAGCTGGGTTCAGATTTTTGCTCTGCCGTTATTTCTAGTATGACTTTGGGAAAACCTCTCTGCCTTTCTGAAAAACGGTAATTCCTATGCCAAAGGTTTGCCATAAAGACTAGATACAACAAAATGTTGTCAGCCTGCCTACCACAAAGTAGGCTTTCAATACATGTAGGTTGTTATTCGGAGAAGGCAATGGCACCCCGCTCCAGTACTCTTGCCTGGAAAATCCCATAGACGGAGGAGCCTGGTAGGCTGTAGTCCATGGGATCGTGAAGAGTCCAACATGACTGAGCGACTTCACTTTCACTTTTCACTTTCATGCATTGGAGAAGGAAATGGCAACCCACTCCAGTGTTCTTGCCTGGAGAATCCCAGGAACGGGTGAACCTGGTGGGCTGCCGTCTATGGGGTCGCACAGAGTCGGACACGACTGAAGTGACTTAGCAGCAGCAGGTTGTTATTATTATTAAAACAGACCAAAGCATCCACTGCCTCAGTGATGTAGTGATTGACATGCTCATTTCTGGACATCCAAGAAATCACAAAGATTGAAAGGGGGCTAAGTATCACTGCCTCTGGGGGAGAGGGGTCTTTCCTGACCATTCTACCCAGAGTAAATTCTCTCAGCGACTCCATAACTGGGCAAGCATTTGTGTACTTGGGTTTTGTCTATCTTTTCATCCAAAGGTAAGCTCAAAGAGGGCAGAGAGCTTGTCTGTCTTGTCCATGGTGCTTCAGTGTAGGATACATTCTGGAATGCCATGCGCTCAATAATGGCTGCTGGAGGGAAAGCAGGGAAGGAAGCAGGGCCGCCTGAATGATTAGTGAACATTTTAACACTGACAACCCTCGCATCCCACAGAGAGTGCTGCATCCTGAAATGCAGATACCCCTGGGAAAGGCAGCAGTTGGCTGAAATGCATCCTAATGTGTAAAGGACTCCTAGGAGATCCCTGCCTGGGAAAGAGTCTCCAGAAAAGGTGGCAGGGGAGATGGGGGCAGGCAAAGAGCTTGTCTGGCTGTCACCTGGGCACCTGAATCCAGGTGTGCATGTGGGTCAGGAGGAAGCCCTCCCCAACCCAACCTGCCCATGCAGAACCCAATTTGCATGCATCACCCACACTCTTGGTGTACCATCCATCTTCCTTTTCATCAGTGCTTGTGGGGCAAGGGAAAAAAATACCTTTCAAGACCAGACATGAATCTTGCAAGTAAACAAGCTTTACTCTGCCCTGTTGTGTGGGTTTTAACCTTTGATAATACCCAAAGGGCAGGTGGAAATGCTGAAGAAACGCACTGTAAAGCTTCTGTGCTGGGTGCGGGAAACTCTAGCCGTGAAAAATAAACAAAGGAAAAAGCATGAAAGCTACCATGAAGTCTTTTCTTCCAAAAAGAGGCATGCAGACACACGTTCTGTGTTTGGTAGACCCCTTCTCCGTTCTCTTAATCCCCGCTTCCCGCCCATCTCTGCTCTTCCCTCTCTCCTTCCTCCTTTCCTCCATCTCCTCCTTCCCTTTCATCTCCTTCATCCCTCTTCTCTTCCTACTCTCTCTTATCTCTCTCTCTCTCTGTCTGTGAATGAGACTGAGTTTCATACTAGGTGGGGCAAGGGAGGCAATGACTTGCCATTTATGAAACACCTGCTACGCGCCGGTCACTGTGCTGGCAACACCTACACGTGTTATTTCATTGAACCGTCCTCACAGCCACAGGGCAGCCACTCTCCCCACCGTGTGACCCTCAGCAGTTAGCTTGTCTGAGACCACACAGCTAATCAGATCTCTGTCGGACTTCACCAGATACACTACTTAGATATTTTGAATTTCATTCAAACTGAGGAATGTTTCTCGTAAATGCACACGCTATGCTCTTTCGTCCATCAGTATCATTTCCTGTGGAAATAAAAGATGTAGACAAAGAGGCAACAATGAGACCATTGACTATAACATTGCTTTGGGTGGAAAAAAATTATCCAATAGTTGGGGTTGGTCAACTAAATTATGGGATACCTGTGTATAAGAAGGCTCATAGATACTGTGATTTTTCATTTATTGCCCTAGAAACATGATGTTGCTGATTTATTATTACGAGGAAGGGACTCTTTCGTGGCACCTTGGAGGCAGTCCGCTGCCTCAGAATAAAGCTGAACATCTCTTCCCTGGCCACTGGCTGCTGGAAGCTCATTGAAGTGGACAATGAACAAAAACTTCACATCTTCTATAAGAAGCATATGGCCACAGAAGTTGCCGCTGATCCTCTGGGTGAAGAATGGAAGGGATATGTGTATCTGAATTAGCGGCAGTAACAACAAACAGGGCTTCCCCAGGAAGCAGTGTGTCTTGACCCATGGCCAAGTCCACTTGCTGCTGAGTAAGGGGCATTCCTATTACAGACCAAGAAGGACAGGAGAAAGAAAGACCTAATCTGTTCAGGGTTGCATTGTGGATACCAATCTGAGTGTTGACAATTTGGTCATCCTCAAAAAAGGGGATAAGGATATTCCTGGACTCACTAATACTACTATGCCTCATCACCTGGGGTCCAAAAGAGCTTCCAGAATCCATAAACCTTTCAGTCTCTCTAAAGAAGATGGCATCCACCTAGATGTTGTAAGAAAGCCCCTAAACAAAGAAGGTAAGAAACCCAGGACCAGAGCGTCCAAGATTCAGTGTCTTGTTACTGCAGGTGTTCTGGGCATATTGTGCTGAAGAAACAGCATACTGAGAAAAATAATGAAGAGGCTGCAGAACATGCTAAACTTTTGGCCAAGAGAATAAAGAGGCAAAAGAAAAATGCCAGGAGTAAATCGCCAAGAGACGAAGGCTGTCCTCTCTAAGAGCTTCTACTTCTAAGTCTCAGTTTAGTTCAGTTCAATCACTCAGTCATGTCCGACTCTTGGCGACCCCATGAACTGCAGCACTCCAGGCCTCCCTGTCCATCATCAACTCCCAGAGTTCACTCAGACTCATGTCCATCGAGTTGGTGATGCCATCCAGCCATCTCATCCTCTGTCGTCCCCTTCTCCTCCTGCCACCAATCCCTCCCAGCATCAGAGTCTTTTCCAATGAGTCAACTCTTCGCATGAGGTGGCCAAAGTACTGGAGTTTCAGCTTTAGCATCAGTCCTTATAAACAAGATCAGACCTCAAAAAAAAAAAAAAAAAAGAGAGAGAGAAGGGTAAAGACAGGTTTCAAACAATATGTAAAATACCATCTGGGGCACTTACCTGGAGATCCAGTAGTTAAGACTCGGCCCTTCCAATGCAGATCCCTAGTTGGGGAACAAAGATCCTACATGCTGTGCTACAGCAAAAAGAAAGAAAGAAAACAAAAAACAAACAAAAATTTTTAAATAAAATATTATTTGGGGAAAAATATATATAAGTAAACATATGCAATAAAAATTCAAAAAGAATGTAAACAAAGTAACACTTTATCTTTGAATAGAAGGATTTTAGGTAATTTTTATCTTATTTTGCTTCTGTGTAGTCTTTACATGCTTTTTTTTATGATCAGCCTGCATCTCTTGAGCAATTAGTTTGTTCTAGTTTTTTCTTCTTAAGAGTAATTTTTAGAATGATTAGAAAGCTGCTTTCTAAAGCATTTTGCTGGAGGGCCCAGAATTTGGAAATGTCTCTATATCTTTTGTTGCTACTACTAAAAGGAGAAATAAAAACCCTAGCCAAATCCTGACATTTGGCCAATATAGTTTCTTTTTTTAATTACATTGTCAGCCGCTGATTAAAATGTAAGTGCCTGAAAACAGAAAACATGTCCTTTTTTCCTCTTTAATCCATGTCCCTTTGTGATGTTCAGTGACTATTCATGGTTCTTTGATTTATTCCAGTTACTTCTTTGGTTTTAGGTTGGGTTTTTTTTTTTTTTTTTCCTATTTTATACCAGAAGCTTATTCATTTGGACTCTTTTAAAATCTAGTTTTTGAAAAATGAAAATGAAGACAAGATTGAAACTTACTTTTTTTCTTTGAATAAAATTCAAGATTGTTGATTGAAGTATCCACATAAGCAAATGAGGCAGGAGGGGTATATTTAACCTACATGGGAAAACACTTCTGAACTCTTTACAACATCCTTTGTGCCCAGCTAATTAATGGACTGATTATGAATGATTATAACTCATTGAGTCGATTTGGCAGAATTTTCTCCTGGCAGCACTGCATCTCCTATTAGTTTGTGTTACTTGTCAGTATTGAAAATGAGACATCTACCTTCCTGACAAATGGCACGGATATTCACTCACTCAGAACCTGTTTAGTAACCTGAGTGGGTCTTCATATTCTAATTTTTCAGAGTTTACTGCGTTATGGAACTGAGCAGATCCCTCTTTAAAATAAAACTGTGCTTTTAAAAATGGAAAAGTTTTTCCTTCTTGAAAAATACAGCTATAGCATCCAGGGTATATATGGAAGTGTTCATTACACTCATGGAATAAAAAAATAAGGTAAACTGGGACTTCCTCGGTGGTCCAGTGGTTAAGATTACAATCTTCCAATGCAGGAGGCTCTGGTCTGTGGTCCAGGAACTAAGCTCCCTGGTTGAGGAACTAAAATCTCGCATCCCACATCATCTTCCCAACCCAGGGATGAAACCCACGTCTCTTGAGTCTCCTGCATTGGCAGGTGGATTTTTTACCACTAGTGCCGTGAGGGAAGCCCAGATACCTTTTATTCTGGTTCCTATTGCTATGAAACCAGTCCTCCCATACTTAGTGTCTTAAAGCAACAACAATCATTGTTACCTCTTTAGATTGCGGAGGCTGGGCTGGGTGAGGTGGTTCTTGGGTCTGTGTTGGCTGCAATGGTGGCCAGGCCTGCAATCAGCCTCCTTTCTCCAGTATTGGCAGCTGATGTGACTGTCAGCTGGGACCCGTCCTGGAGGAAACAGTAATACCTCTCACTTCTCAGAAGCTGGCCTGGGAAGCTGCATCAATCATCACATTCCCTCCATTACTCAAGAGGAGAAAGAACAGACAGCCCCTCCAATCAGAAGGATAGCCCGCCTCACATTTGGAAGGCATGGGATGGGTCAGCTTGGGAATTACCATCTGCTGCACCTTCTCAGGGCAGACCAAGGGTCCACTGTCAGGTCCCTACCCTCCTGGTCACTGGGTCACAGGTGGAAGCACCAGCTGGGAATTGATCATGTTAAAGAATAACTAATTGCATAACTTCCACAGTGCTTTTTTTCTACCAAAGCACAAATTCTAAATCTATATTGTGCCATGGATCCCTTCGGCAATGGGGTGAAATCTTTGGACTCCTCAGGGTAATGTCTCCAAAGTGCATAAAATGAAAACATAGGATGTCAAAGGAAATCAGTTATATGGAAACACAGTTACCAAAATAGTTAAATAACCATTTAGTAATAGCTATCAGCAGGTCTAGTACTGTAGTGTCAAAGTTCTGGTGAATCTTAATGATATTTTGAGATATCTGTAACAATTATATACATGTGATATGGAAATATCTATGAGTTCTGTTAATGACACTTTCACAAGTTCTGCTGAAACTTTTGTGGTTGGTTACCTACATTCATAATTAAAGGAAATGCTAAATCTGCATTAAAGGCTAGTGACAATAAGGATATGATCTTCTTTCTCATCCAGCTTTGCCAGTCCCTGACTCTGCCCTGCTGAAGAGCCACAGGAGGGAGGCTACAGCAAGGCAAGAGGAAGAGCTATGAGTACAGACTTGGCTCAGGGTGGGCAGAGGGTGAGAAAGCAGGGGCTGAACTGCTCAGGGAGAGAAAGGAACAGGAATTTGGGTAGAGAAGAAAAAGTTTCTGGAAGGACAGAAAGCGAGAGAGGATGCTCAAAGGCAGGCCTGAGGAAAAAAATTCCCCTAGTGAGGAAATTTTCTCTGGCTAGGATGACCAAGGACATGTTTGCCCTTCCCCACCCAACAAATTGGAACTCCCTCCCCTGGATAGCAGTGATGCAAAATGGAATTCCATGCTGGAGTGATTGCATCTGAGGATGGAGAGGGCTGTCTGGACTAAGCCGTTTATATCAGGGACTTGGGCATCGGGATTCTGGCATTCACAGAAAGCAAATCCCCCAGGGATACTGAGGGTCAACTGTACTTGATCTTGCCTGCCCAGCCAGCCCCAGCCAAAGACATGAAATGACTTACTGTGGCCACATTGAGCTACCTCCTTTCCCTGCCAGGCTAGGCTTTCTTCCAACACATCCAAGCAGGTTGTTGCCACGACATCTTCCTGGAGGTACTGGTCCAGTCCCTTCTGTGTGGGCCGAGGGAACTAATTAACTACACTGCTCTCCACTCTCTCCAATTCTCAATCAAATGAGAGAGCCAGGAATGAGGAGATGGATATCAAAACATCTGCTTTGTTGCTACTAAAATCTGGATTGCAGGGTAGGACTTAAATGTGGGATTCCTCCTTCTGCTGCCTCTACTCCTGCACACCCCATTTTAAAGCTGGGTATGGGCAGGGGGAGGGTGAGTCTATAGAACAGATGTCTGGTGAAGGATGGCTGCCTGGCATTGGTCTAGGGCAGGATGGTGAAGGGTGAGGAGGGCAGAGAGAGCTGCAAACACACACGTGTGTGTGTTAGTCACTCAGCTGTGTCTGACCCTTTGTGATCCCATGGACTATAGCCTGCCAAACGCTGTCCATGGGATTCTGCAGACAAGAATACTAGAGTGGGTTGACATTCCCTTCTCCAGGGGTTCTTCCCAACCCTGGGATCGAACCTAGGTCTCCTGCATTGCAGGCAGATTCTTTTCCAGCTGAGCCACTAGGGAAGCCCTGCATAGCATTGGTCCATGTTTTTTGGTGGAGTGGAACCAACCCAATGAGAAAACTAGAGGCACACACGTACACACCTCTAGTTTCCTCATTGAGTTTGTTCCTCCCCATCGAAAAACATGGACCAATGACTATCACTCACGAGCCAGGTGAATCACTCCACCTCCAAGGGGAAGATTGAGGGGTGTGGCAAGAGACCAGGAGCACTCAAAGAAAACTCTTAGTGGAATCCGAGAGCTGGAGAAGTAGCCCCCTCAGCACCTACATCCCAAACTGTCTTCTCCAAGTATAAATAATAATTTTATTTTATTTTATTATCATTGTTGTTATTTTTTATTATTATAAAAAGAGTAGGTCAAGAGGACTCCCTACCTTGTGACAGGGTCTAGACATTTTGATGTTTGGCAAAACTAATACAATTATGTAAAGTTTAAAAATAAAATAAAATTAATTTAAAAAAGAAAAATTTTAATACATAATCTCATATAATTCTCACAACAACCTTCTATCAGAGGTGGTCAACTCATCTGAAATTGTCAACTTGGGGCTTACGAAAGTGGTAATTTTGGGTGCTTTGACCTCAGGGCTCCTCCATTTGATAGATGACATCACTATTTATTTACAGAAGTAAAGTGACTTGCCAAGCTTGCAAGTGAACCATCGGGAAATTGCATTCAAGCCTGACTCAGGAGCCCATGGCTTTAACCTCTGCAGTAAGACAGAGGTGAGCCGTGAATGTGGAGATGCTCCTGGAGGGTTCTGAGACTCATTTCATAGTACAGCAACACCCAGCTTCTCTCTCTCAGGCCTGTGCCAGAGACTGAGCATAGACAGACAAATAATGTACAGGTTGTGCCTCTGGTGGTGCCTTACATAGCATAGGTGTTCAGTAATACATTTTTAAAAAACTTTTTGTTTGTGCCACCTGGCATGTGAGCTCTTAGCTTACTCACACAGGGATCAAAGCCACACCCCTTGCACTGGCAGCACAGAGTTTTAACCACAGGACTTCCAGGGAAGTCCTCCATCATATATTTTTAATAGGCTAAATACTGAAGCTCACTTTCTTACACACATGTGAGAGGAAGGCCTTATCTAGCTGGGAGAAGCCTCCAGCCCTATTTCGTCCAGCCCTTGACTGTGTACAAAGCTCATTCACACACATCCTCAGAGCTGAGGTGCTGCTTCATTAAGCACCTGATGAAGGCTGCATCTGAAACCAATGGCTGGGCCTGCATAAGGAGAAGATTCTCCCTGCTCAGAATAAAAGGGGCTGATGACAGAAATCAAGGTCAGAGTGGGACCAGCTTAGAGATCAGGGTGGTCAGCATGGGCCAACTTAGAGTTCAGCTGCCGAGCAATCTAAGATTCTGTTTTGCATTTATCCTGAGCAAGAATCCGCCCTGGAGATCTCATCCTCATTTCAAGTCACTCCTGGGAAACAAGTCCTTCATTAAGGACAATCCAATAGGTGATTGAGCTCCACGGGGACTCGCAGCAGCAGGACCCCAGCCCCTCACTCCCGATTCCTCAGTACTAGGGTCCAGCTGGAAGACCACCCCAGCCTGGACGTGCTGCCTGCTAACCACCTTTGAAGGACATCTGCTTCTTCGGCTGCTGTTACCACATGAGTCCAAGTAGCAATAATCTCTTGCCCAGATTATTGATCTGTTAAAAACAAAAATCTGATTGTGTTATCATATTACTCCAGACCTTTCAAAATGGCTCCTCACTGACCCCATAACAAAGCCCAGACCGCTCCTCTTGCACCTGCCTGACTCCTCAGTTCACCTGCCTCCATCCCTTCCCTTCTCTCACACTTGGGGCTCCAGCCAACTGGACTTCTCCACAAATACCTCATTCTCAAGAGAGCCTTTCTCCAGGCTTTTGTGCACACTGTTCCTCTACCTGGAACATTTTCTTCATCTCCATTCCTCTTAGACATAGTTTCCTCTGATATATTCCCTGCTTCTCCTTTGCTGCTGCTGCTAAGTCGCTTCAGTCGTGTCCGACTCTGTGCGACCCCATAAACGGCAGCCCACCAGGCTCCCCATCCCTGGGATTCTCCAGGCAAGAACACTGGAGTGGGTTGCCATTTGCTTCTCCAAAGCATGAAAGTGAAAAGTGAAAGTGAAGTCGCTCAGTCATGTCCGACCCTCAATGACCCCATGGACTGCAGCCTTCCAGGCTCCTCCATCCATGGGATTTTCCAGGCAAGAGTACTGGAGTGGGGTGCCATTGCCTTCTCCGGCTTCTCCTTTGGGCTCCTCTATTACCCCACGTGTCCTTCATTCTAATACTTTTCACACTCCTTTCTCTTTTCCCATTCAGTTCTTCACCAACCTCACTAGATGTGCCTGAGTCATAGTAAGGTTTCAATAAATAGTTTTAGAATGAATAGATGAGAAAATAAACAAAAAACAAAATTAAGACCGGCCTGGAGCGGCGCTCAGCCCGCCACCACGCGCCTCCTTCCTGTTCCCTGGCTGGCCCTCCTTCCTCCAACTGTGACTCCAAGGTGTTGCCACGGCAACTCCAGCTTTTGCTGCGGCGGCCTTCCCGCTATTTCCTGCATAGAATCTTCTAAATGTTTCCTTAAACAAAAGATCAAATTAAAGATCCATGTTCCAGAGCATGGAAGGGTATTCATGTAGCCTGTTACGGATCTGAGAGAATTTTAGCTCTACTCTGAGAAAGACACTCGTTTCTGAGTCTAGTGGCACATGTATATCTGGGTGGATCCAGAAACCCATGGCAGCCTCAGTACCCACTAAGCCAGAGCATGTCAGGAGCAGATTCCCAAAAGCCCAGTCTGTAGCAGTGGCTATAAATTAGAATTCACTCTTCATTTTACAATTTGAATCTCACTCAACTGCACCAGGTTTGAGTCCCATCAAAACACATCATACAGGTGGATACGTATGTATGTATGATTGATTCACTTTGCTGTACACCTGAAACACAACATTACAAATCAACTCTATTTCAAAAGAAAATTTATCATACGACGTCTTCATTTGCTTTTAATATTCATCTCAAACATGATGAGGGCTTCCTGGTGGCTCAGTGGTAAAGAACCCATCTGCCAGTGCAGGAGACACGAGTTCCAATTTTTGATCTGGGAAGACCCCACATGTCACAAGGCAACAAAGCCCATGTGCCGTAACTACTGAGCCTGTGCCTGGTGCCCAGGAGCCTCAACTACTGAACCAACATGCCACATCTACTGAGGCCCTCACCCTAGGGCCCGTGTTCTGCAACAAGAGAAGCCATCGCAATGAGAAGCCCAAGCACTGCAACTGGAGAGTAATCCCCCTACTTGCCACAACTAGAGAAAGCCTGTGCAGCAACGAAGACCCAGCACAGCCAAAACTAAATTTAAAAATGATGAAAGCAAGTTTTTCCCAGACTTAAATGGACGAAGACTTCAATTTCTTAGCTGCCTCAGTGAACACTGAGTTGGTGACCACACTTTTTCAAAGACAGTTTTGCTTTAAGAATGTTGTTGTTGCTATCTCCTCAAGGACAGAGGCTAAGATCACCTGTCACCCTCCAGAGACCAGTACTGCCCACCCTACGAGACCAGGGGACCTGAAGAAGTTGTTGTTCATACCAAAGGGTCTGGATGTTAGTATTTTCAAAGCAGAATCAATAAGCAATGGCTGAAAATATTTAGTTATGCCTTAAGGACTGCAACAGTGCTTTTAAGACCTATATTTAATGTATTAACTAAATCTAGGAAATAAAAGTGCATTACATAAAAGTTCACACAAGTAGGGCTTATAAAGAATGCTTCCAACTGCCTAAAGATATCTTTGTTGAGCCAAAAGAGGGCTTCCCTGGTGGCTCAGACGCTAAAGCATCTGCCTGCAATGCGGAAGACCCAGGTTCAATCCCTGAGTCGGGAAGATCTCTGGGAGAAGGAAATGGCAACCCACTCCAGTACTCTTGCCTGGAAAATCCCATGGACTGAAAAGCCTGGTAGTCTACAGTCCATGGGGTTGCAAAGAGTTGGACACGACTGAGCGACTTCACTCGCTCACTGAGCCAAAAAAGAGCATTCCAAGGTGAAGACATCACATTAAAGACCCCAGAATAATCCTGCTGATCTCATCCATTAGCCTTGATGTCATAGAATAAGAGTCAATGTCAGTGAGACTGGATACCAAACACTAAGTGTTGAGAGAATATAATAAACTTACAGTATATGTGTGTTCATACTTGGCCTTGTTCCACAAAGCTCAGAGAAGCTTTCAGAGATACATCAAAATAGTAAGACATAAACGAATGCTAAAATATAAGAATCAGGGAAACTGCACATTAGGAAGAGATATCAACTAGTTTGAGGGTAGGAGGCAGAGAGCATAGTCGTGAAGCTCCCAAAGTTCTATGCATTAATGTAGATGAGGTGCCAATTACGTGTGCATTTTCTAGCATCCAAAGAAGGAAATTAACAAGTAGCTTTCAATACAGTACCACGAGTTGTCTTGGAACTACACATCGTAGGGGTAGACCTTGCTCAGGATTGCCTCCATTGCCCAGGAACCTTAAGAAATTCCAGATACTAGAGAGGCAGAAAAGAATGGAGTTTTATTTTACCTTGGGTGAACTCATCTCAACATGAAGAAAACTTAGATCATGGCATCTGGTCCCATCACTTCACATCACTTCATGGCAAATAGATGGGGAAACAATAGAAACAGTGAGAGACTTTATTTTGGGGGGCTCCAAAATCACTGCAGATGGTGACTGTAGCCATGAAATTAAAAGATGCTTGCTCCTTGGAAGAAAAGCTATGACCAAACTAGACAGCATGTTAAAAAGCAGAGACATTACTTTACCAACAAAGGTCTGTCTAGTCAAAGCTATGGTTTTTCCAGTAGTCATGTATGGATGTGAAAGTTGGAGTATAAAGAAAGCTGAGCGCCAAAGAATTGATGCTTTTGAATTGTGGTGTTGGAGAAGACTCTTGAGAGTCCCTTGGACTGCAAGGAGATCCAACCAGTCAATCCTAACTGAAACCAGTCCTGAATGTTCATTGCAACGACTCATGCTGAAGCTGAAACTCCAAAACTTTGGCCGCCTGATGCAAAGAACTGACTCATTGAAAAAGACCCGGATGCTGAGAAAGATTGAAGATGGGAGGAGAAGGGAAATACAGAGGATAAGATGGTTGGATGGCATCACCGATGCGATGGACATGAGTTTGAGCAAGCTCCGGGAGCTGGTGATGGACAGGGAAGCCTAGTGTGCTGCAGTCCATGGGGTTGCAAAGAGTCAGACACGACTGAGCAACTGAACTGAACTGAACTCTTCTCCTCTTGTACCCCTAAAGCACACTGTAAAGGTGACAGACCATTCCATCCTTGCAGTTCTGTTCTGAGCCTCTAGGTGGGTTCATCCATCCAACAGACATTTCCTGATGGCTCACTCCGTACCAGACTCTGTCCTGGTGTGATGGGCACTGTGATGTGCTGCCAACAGCTCCTTTAGGCACGGAGGGCTCTCCCTGGATTCTGAGAATGCTATTGCACCTAGCCCTCAGCTATCAGCTCGCTTTAGGAACCACTTGAACAGAAGGGAACCACCTCACCTGCAGTGACTCACATCTAATGACCAGCCAATGTGGACTATAAAGGCCCCGTCCCCTTCTCTAAGCTTGGGACAATCTGAAGGGACACCCTGGCTTCTGAATGTTCCAAAGAGTTATCTGGAGGCTTCCTGGAGGCATCATGGCTCATCTTCTTCCTCCGTCTTTCCCTTATACAGGTTCTTCTTTCCCTTTATGATAATCCTTCCTAATAAACCACATACACATTGTTTACATCTCAGAGAAAACCTGAAGGACAGAAGCAGAGAAGCTACACCTGGTTAGGAGGTACACCCCCTGCTTCCTCTCCAGGAAGTCACTGCAGAAGAGAGGAGGGAGGCAGGATGCTCAGGAGCCAGAGTGGTCCAGCGTCCACTGATCTTCACCTCTCTCCCCCATTTCCCTCCTTGCTAGGTGTCCAGGGTGCTTGGCTCACACCCTATTCTCTCTCTCTCATTAGCAAAAATTAATCTTGGACTAAATTTTCCTACACTTTAAATGAGGGAAATGAACTAAAGGATTTGTAAGCTCTATAATTATGAGTCTTTGAACATTTAAAAACATACCATGTTCTTTTAAATCTCAACCACTTATTTCAGAGAGTGCCAATTTATGCAAATGCAAGCTAAAGGACATCACAATATACTATTTATTTTTTCAATACACTATATTTTAGTAAATACATTTGCGTCACCATCATTGAAAAGCATTCAACGAGCGCCCACCAGATGCATAGTATAGCACTTGAAAAATCAGCAATTGTTGAGATGTTGACATGTTTAAATTTGGCTCATATTACATGAGAGTGCATAACTCAAATTGGGAATTACATTCATGCTACATGGCTGCTGTTTCTTCTTTCTCTTCTGCTTTTTCTTCTTCTTACAAGCTGCCAGATGGTGTGGATCAAATTATTCTAGAAGGCAGAGAGCCTGAGTTTCTGCAGATAAGCATAGCAGTTGGTGCTGATTTTTGCCTCCATTATGGCCACTCACTGGAGAAGGTGATGGCTCCCCACTCCAGTACTCTTGCCTAGAAAGTTCCATGGACGGAGGAGCCTGGTAGGCTGCAGTCCATGGGGTCGCGAAGAGTCGGACACAACTGAGCTACTTCACTTTCACTTTTCACTTTCATGCATTGGAGAAGGAAATGGCAACCCACTCCAGTGTTCTTGCCTGGAGAATCCCAGGGACAGGGGAGCCTGGTGGGCTGCCGTCTATGGGGTCACACAGAGTTGGACACGACTGAAGTGACTCAGCAGCAGCAGCAGCAGCATGGCCACTCACAGTGGTGTCATCTGCTCTCACCATCTAGCCCAGCCATCTGTGCTGTGCAGGTATGAGGGTGGTTCCAGCCACATTTTCAAGTGCACTTTGAGAATTTCTGAAATACAACTTGTGATTTATCTCTTTCACTTATTTTCTTAGAGCCTTAGACGTATAAATGTTATTTTTATTTTAAAAAATGAACTGGTCTAGTGGGATACAGGAAAATACAGTGACAAAAAATTCCAGCTTGAAGAGTCAGACAGATGTTCTTCAAAATTTACTGAGCATTTTCTGTCTTTTAACTCATCTAATCTTCACAACAGTGTCTCCATTTCACAGAAGAAGAAACTGAAGGAACAGAGAGGAAGGGCAACTTGTCTACAGCTCCCCAGCTAAAAGGAACACAAGCCAGGATTTAAACTGGGGCAGTTTGGGTTACAGAGACCATAATTTGAACTGCTTCCCTCTACTGATACAGGGTCAATTGCTATCTCTGTGACTCAGTCTCCTTTTAGAAAAACCAAAAAAACAGGCATAAGAGCATGATCATCAACAAAGCTTGCGAAGTGGCAACTGGACACAACGAAGACATGTGACTCTCTGCCAGGCACGTAGTGCTCCAAACGCATTTGAATTTATTACATTTTAAGGGGGTGCTGTCACAGGAAATGCATATGTTCTCTCAGTGTCTTATTATTGAATCTGACTTAGAAACCTCACTAAGCATGGGAATTATGGTGTGTGTGTGTGTCTGTGTGTCTGTGCATTTTTATGTGTGCATGTGAGCATCACACTTTCAGATGCACTACCTGTGTGCTGCCAGGCTGCATTCATTCACCTGTGATTTCACAGTCTGGGTGTTCCAAGCTCATGTCCTCCTCTAATGTACAGAATAGAGAAAAACGCTTTGGGCAGTGACTAAAGCATGGACAAGGGTTGTACTAACATTTGGCTCCATCTTTTCAGCACTGAGTTCCTACTCTTCCACTTTGTTAATGAGAAGATAAAAATTGGTATAGGCTTTATGGAGAAAAAGTTGCCAATGTCGATCAAAATTTTAAATGCACATGCCACATGGCCCAGCAGTTCCCTGGAAGAGATTATATCAAATATATGATAGTCACTTCAGCACCATTTATAAAAACAGAAGATTAAAAACTATCCAGATGTCCATACATTATGATACAATGAAATACAAATGCTTCCAATAAAAGTATGAGATAGCTCTCTATGCTAACAAGGAACATGATGCATAATTAAGCGAAAAGGCAAGATGAAGAATATCATTATCCGTGTAAATATATATATATATATTTATATGTATGTATGTGTGAGAACTTTGCTGGTGGCTCAGCAGTAAGAGTCCCTTTGCAATGCAGAAGATGCAGGAGACCCAGGTTCTATCCCTGGGTTGGGAAGATCCCCTGGAGGAGGGCATGAAAACCCATTCCAGTATTCTTGCCTGGAGAATCCCATGCACAGAAGAGCCTGACAGGCTATGTGGATCTGCTGCTGCTGCTGCTGCTAAGTCGCTTCAATCATGTCTGACTCTATGCGACCCCATAGATGGCAGCCCACCAGGCTCCTCCGTCCCTGGGATTCTCCAGGCTAGAACACTGGAGTGGGTTGCCATTTCCTTCTCCAATGCATGCATGCATGCTAAGTTGCTTCAGTTGTGTCCGACTCTGTGCAACTCTATGGACAGCAGCCCACCAGGCTCCTCTGTCCCTAGGATTCTCTAGGCAAGAACACTGGAGTGGGTTGCCTTTACCTTCTTCCTATGTGGGTCTATAGGGTTACAAAGAGTTGGGTGTGACTGAAGCGACTGAGCGCTCACACACATACATCCATAGGTATGTCTATTTATGTATATATGTATGTATGTATACACACATATTGTCTTGGTCTATTCAGACTGCTGCAACAAACATAACCATAGGCTGGGTGGCTTATGTACAACAGAAATTTATTTCTCACAGTTCTGGGGGCTGGAAATCCTAGATCAGGGTGCCAGCATGTGCGGGTTCTGATGTGGGCCCTCTTCTCACTTGCTGACTTCTTGTACCTTTACATTGTGGAAAGAGGCTGCAAGGGCTCTCTAGGGTCTCTTTTATAAGGGCATTAATCCCATTTGTATGGGCTCCACTCTTATGACCTAATCACCTCCCAAAGACCCCACCTCCTAATACCATCACAGTGGGGGTTTTCAACATATAAATATGAGAAGGACACAAATATTTAGTGTGTATAATGTAATATATACATGTACATATATGTGTGCATACATCATATCATGTGTATATGATAAATTTAATGTGTAGTATGTTTGCATATGATATGCATGTGCAATGTAATATATAATATACATATATGTAGTGGACTTCCCAGGTGGCTCAGTGGTGAAAGAATCTGTCTGCCAATGCAGGAGATACAGGTGCTGTGGGTTGATCCCTGAATCAGGAAGACTACCCTGGAGAAAGAAATGGGAACTCACTCCAGTAATCTTGCCTGGAAAATCTCATGGACAGAGGAGCCTGGCGGGCTACAATCCAAGGGGTTGCAAAGAGATGGACATAACTGAGCACACAGCTTGAATGTGCACAATAGGCAATGTATAATATATATATATTACATATGTATATTACATATATGTTTATGTATACATATTTACAGCCATCTTAATTTGTGTTCCTCCGGAGTCATACTTTAAGAGAGGAATATAAGTATATGTCATTTTCTAGGATCCCAGGAAACTCCAACAGGAAGTAGAAAGGCAAGGAATGTCTGGGTAGGCAGAGAAGGAAAGGGAGTCAGTTAAGAACATCATCACTAGTTCCCACTGAAGAACAGGAGTGCAGTCCTACTGGGAGGGTCCAGAAAAGGGCAGTAATTTCACCTCACAATGATCTCACCGGCGGGGTCAGGGGTCGGGCTATGTATCTGCCAATGTTCCATCTGTCTTTGGTTGAGGGCTACTTCCAGGACAGTCACTCTAGCTTGCTAAATCTGCTCCCAGGCCCAGACTAAATAGTCCCTGAGGGAAAACTTAGGGGTCACAGAGAGCAACTTCTGGGGGGTCTAGGAGAGCAGTTGGAGAAGGCAATGGCAACCCCACTCCAGTACTCTTTCCTGGAGAATCCCATGGATGGAGGAGCCTGGTAGGCTGCAGTCCATGGGGTCACTAAGAGTTGGGCACGACTGAGCGACTTCACTTTCACTTTTCACTTTCATGCATTGGAGAAGGAAATGGCAACCCGCTCCAGTGTTCTTGCCTGGAGAATCCCAGGGACGGGGGAACCTAGTGGGCTGCCGTCTATGGGGTCGCACAGAGTCGGACATGACTGAAGCGACTCAGCAGCAGCAGCAGGAGAGCAGAGTGGGGACTTTAGGAGGAGGCTGACAGAGTCTGTTCAAAGACCCCAGAGGCTGTCTGGAAGGGGCTGCATAAGGAAGCAGGCTGAGTGGTGGGGAAGAGCAGGGGGCACACTTTTACCATGGACCCTACTGTACTCTCTGAGTTTTGTGATGTGCATGTATCTCCCTGCCTCAAGGTGGTATCTAGACAGTAAATCAAGTCCTTGCAGAAATGACTGTAAGGCCAACAAGCATTTCTCTTGCGCCTGTGGGCGCTAGGGACATTCTGAGCCAGATAATTCTGTCCTGTGGGTTGCAGGGTGTTTAGCTGCATCCATGGCCCTTACACATTAGGGGCAAGTAGCACTCCCTCTCCAAACTGGGCATCAGAAATGCCTCCAGACATTGCCAAGTGTCCCCTGGAGGCAAAATCACCCCTGTCCCCACAGAGAACCTTGGCTTTAGAAAACAGGCAAGGTTGGATTCTCTCAGGTGGCACACCCGTTTTTCTGCATGAAGCTGTTGCTTGCAGAGGGATGTCAGACCACCCAGTCTGCCCCATAGAAGGAGTGGCGGGAGCTGCTATGGTTCTCCTTCCCACCTGTTTCTGTGTCCCCCGCCTCTTCACATCCCCCATCCCTCATCTCCTTCACATGTTATCCGCAGGACCATACAAGGCATGGGGAGTCAGGAGGTCTTGCTGACAAAGACACCACATGAGCGTGTGCTGAATCGAATGTGGCCTCTGACTGAAGTAGAGCAGTTTACAGGTTCATGGAACCAGCCTGTGAAAAGGGTTCCCCTAGTAAGGGGCTAATCTGGTACCAAGCGGCCTGGAGCTCCCTCCTCTCCTGTCCTTCCTTTTCTCTGCTCCCCTCTCCACCCTGTCTGTCCTGAGGAGCACCCTGCCCCTCCGCAGTGACCACCTTCATTTTATTTACTTGTTTGTTACCTGTCTGCTCCTGCTAGACCTTAAGCTCCACAAAAATGGGGATCAGACCAGTCCTGTTCTCCTCTTATCTCCAGCATCATGAATAGTGCTTGCTGTAAAAAAAGGTGTCAATTAATGCCTATTGATGAAGTGATACAGTGACTGAATCTTCCAGAATGTTGGAGAAGGAGGAAGGAAAACCTAAATGATGATAAGGGGAGAAGAGAGATGAGGCAGGAACCAGGGCAGGAGATGCTGGGGAAGGCCCTGGGTATAGCTTCCACCGCTCCAAACTGGAATGAGATGAGAGCTCTTCCCTGAAAAAGGAACTGGGATATCTTCCCACCGACTCCTCCCCACCTTCTGCCAGTGGCCTCCCGGAAGCTGGAGATGGACCACAATTTGCCGGGCTTAACATCATCGGAGGGCGATGACAGCTCTGAAATGAACTGATTTTAGATGAGTTTGGATGGCTTTGGGCCCCATTTTCCAGGTCCGTGCACCACGTGTCGGTGTTGCAAATAGGCAACTGGAACAAAAGGAGTCCTTGTTTCATCACAATAAGGCAGCTTCTCCTAGCACAGTACCGCATAATTGCCATTGTTTGAATCGTCACTGAGCAGTACTTACTCTCCCTCCCGCTGGGGGCTCAGCCTGTGTTCCTGCTCCTTCCATATTGGACTTGGTTTCAAAACATATTTTGGCCAATGGAATGCCAGTCATGACACTGCTAGAGGCCTTCCATGTACAGGCCATTTGGCTTAGTTCTTAATTCTGGTGTCCCCCGCTGCAAGGCCACTGCTCTTTCACCTGGGCCCCGGGATCCACACACTTGGAGTCAACCTGAACCTGACTCCCAACCTGGAGTCTGTCCCGCCAAACCCACAGCCTGAAGTAGACCCCCCCACGGTCAACCCACAAACCTGGAAGCATGAGAATAAAGTGTGAAAGTTGCTCAGTTGTGTCTGACTCTTTCTGACCCCATGGACTATACAGTCCATGGAATTCTCCAGGCCAGAATACTGCACTGGGTAGCCTTTCCCTTCTCTAGGGGATCTTCCCAACCCAGGGGTCAAACCCAGGTCTCCTACATTGCAGGTGGATTCTTTACCAGCTGAATCACAAGGGAAATTCAAGAATACTCGAGTGGGTAGCCTATCCCTTTTCCAGCAGATCTTCCTGACCCAGGAATCGAACCACGGTCTCCAGCATTGCAGGTGGATTCTTTACCAACTGAGCTATCAGGGAAGCCAGGAAGCATGAGAATAGAGGCTGAGTGTACTCCAATCGAGTGTGGGGCAATTCATTAAGCAACATACCATGGTAACAGACAATTGATTCAATAGCTATTACCAATGCCTGCTCCAAAGATAGATCTGAGCTTTCATCATGGTTCTTTCTCTTCTAGCTCTATAGCCTTGGATAAGTTAACCTCTGAGTCTCAGTTTCCTCATTTATAAAACGGAAGCAAAAATAGCATCACTATCAACATTATTGTAAAGATTAAATGAGATAATCTGTATAGCCTGTTTGGCATCATACTTGACCCAGAACAAATACTCTATAAATCAGAGGTCACAAAACTGAAATTGTATATTCAAATAATTCAATTAATTCTCTCTATTTGGGATCTAGTCCCAACCACCAACTGGGAAATTACATTTAGACTTACAATCTAGAATTACATCTTCTTCAAATCTGACCACACTGGACCATCATTCCTATATGGCAACAATGGACAGAGTTAGGGGACAGTGTATCAATGTGTGAATAAAAGAAAATCTGCCCACCAGGGCTTAATCAAGTAAGGGTTTAGTTTTTCTCATGCAGCAAGATGTTTAGGAGTCAGAAGTCCAAGGCTGACACTGAGGCTGAGCGATGCTGTCAGGAACCTGGGCTCCTCTGTCTGACTGCTTTGTCATCTTTAGCATGTGGTGTTTGGTCCTCACAATCTCAAGATGGCTGCTGCACATCCAGCCAGAGCACATGTGTTTCAGACAAGAAAAGAGGATGGAGGACACAAAGGGGCAAAGGACAAAATCTCTTCAGGCAAAGGACTGTCCTTTCAGCTGAAAAAGGAAGACTCCCCATGGTCTTCCACTAATATCTTAAAGGTCAGAAGTGAATTGTATCAGCCATACCTTGCTCCAAGTTTGGCTGGGAAATGGAACATTCATTACTGCTGCTATTACTAAGAAAGAAGGCAGTGGAAAATGTGTTGTATAATGCAAGTTAGAGTATTTCCATTCAGAACAGACCCTTCCCAGTCTGGTTTATCATTTACCTGCCCTCCATGGCCCCATATCTGTATTTGTGTTTGCAACTCCCTTTTATTATTCTCAGCCAAGTCACGGCATAGATTTTGGAGTATGTTCTGGCCTTTCTAAGCTCAGGACAAAACTGAATTTTCAAGGCTCCACCCTCCTCAGCTTCATTCTTCATCTTTAGCTTCTCATCAAGGGCAGGGCTAATAGACAATATGCTCAAAGAAGCAAGGGAAAGTTTTGGGCCAAGCTCTTAAAAGTAGCTCTGACTGTACTGACCATATTCTTGCCGTGGCCTTGGCTGAAAGTGAGAAAATATTCTTTCCCCTCTACTCCATTTGTCCTATTTTTCCTTTTGATGGACTTTGATAGTTTCATACCATTTTTCAAGGCAGGCTATTGAAGTTCCAGGAGGTGACCTCTATTTACTACAATAAAATTAGTGATTTATAGAAAGTCAGAATTCCACAATCCCCCAAACTCTCCTTTTATCCCTAACTACTATGTCAACAAAGCACCCAGCATCCAGCGTGGTTCAAAGGTCTGAATTGTGTAGCAAAATAAATCATTTTTTAAATCCCAATAGTAATGTATGGTAGGAGCATTCTTAACTTGAATTGAGTAGGGGGGAAGAGAGCAGATGCAGCCAACCTTGGCTGTAGTATATTACTCAAGTTGATGTGGGGCTGAGGAGATTGGATATTTAATGTCAATAATACCGTGAGAGGAGGGTGAAAAAAGTCCGAGTTCCGCTAGAAAATAAGAAGGTAAAATTTAGGTCCCATAAGCCCTGGCCTATTTTTTCTTCCCTTCTCCTCCCACTCTGTCATTCTCCTGGTTTCTTACCATCCTCCTCCTCCTTCTCCCTTCCTTCCTGCCTGCTAATCTATTTCTATGTCCACTGCTGAAAGTCTAGCAAGTTTTTCCACTAGGACCCTAATTTAGTTCAGTGTTGACATTCTAATATATGCAGGATGCTGGTCCCAAACTTGCTTATTCAAAGGCACTTGATGTGGTGATTCACATCTCAGTGTTCCAACCTAAATCTCTGGTGTGTGCAGAGCTGGCCCAGAGCCCATGCAGAGTTTACTTTGGGCAAATTAGCACACTCAAGGTGACGTCCACTCCAGGAGACTTGACTTCCTGCAGAGAAAAGGTCCATCTGTAAGTAGTGGAGTAAGCTGGAGGGCTCTGACTGCCCAGGGACATCAACGCACTTCAGTTCAGTAAATCTGTTTTGAGCTCCTGTATATTCAGGCCTTCCCAGGTAGCTCAGATGGTAAAGAATCTGCCTGCAATGCAGGAGACCTGGGTTCGACCCCTAGGTGGGAAGATCCCTTGGAGAAGGGAATGGCAACCCACTCCAGTATTCTTGCCTGGACAGAGGAACCTAATAGGCTACAGTCCGTGGGGTCGCAAAGAGTCAGATACGACTGAGCAACTCACACACACACGTACACACACATACACATACACACCTACTATATTTAAACACAGTATGAGGTGCTGGGGATACAAAGATTCAGAAGATATGACTCTGTTTTCAAGAAGCCCACCGCTGGGACTTCCCTGGTGGTCAAGTGGGTAAGACTGCGCTTCCAGGGCAGGGGGGCCTGGGTCCAATCCTTGGTCAGGGAACTAGATCCAGCCAGCCACAACTAAGACCCAGTACAGCCTAAATAAATCAAATTCAAAAAAAAAAAAAAAGAAGAAGACCACCATGTAGAAGAGGCAGCTGACCCCAAAAGAAATTACTTACTCCTTTTGGAAAGTGTGAAATTCCACAGGGCAGGGCTTCTCACACTTTAACGTGCATATGGGACCCTTGGGGTTCTTGAAAAAATGTCAATATAAATTCAGTGGATCTGGGAGGGGCCCAGGATTCTGCCTAAGAGGCTCATGCCTTCCCTGCTGTTCCTAGCAAGGTCCTAGGGTGGGGCATCAGTCGTGAAGAGGAAGACTTAGAGGGGCCCTGGTGGAGAAAGGACCCAGGGAGAAATTAGAGACTGCTTCTTCCGCCTTTTAGAAGCCTATGTCTTCCCCTCAGGAAGTCTGAACAGCAGCAACAGAGCTTCACCAGGCTTGACCCATCCCACTCAGGCCACCTATCACTACTAGGGTGCCAGAAACCAAACGAACATTTTTCTACCATAGGCTGAATATTGGGGCCGTTTCAGGAGGTAAATATTTAAAAAGATGCAAGAAAGCATTGTTTAGGATTGAGGGGGAGTAAGCGCACTCTTGTTCTTCTTGGGACAGCCTTCATTTCTCTTTTCCGTCTTCACTGGAAAAAGGAGTCTGTCAGTGCACTGCAGATTCTGTAGCTCGCAGAGCCCCTCCCTGCATAAAAGTGACTATACTTGTCAGAGTTCGTGTGACGTGCCACACATAGTACCTGTGCCTGCTTTAACCATCTTGAGCTGAAAACACATGGAAGTCGGATTCTGGTTTCTGCTTTTTAAAGCCTGAAGCCAGATGCTAGGATCTATTTTGTACTTCTGCATCTCTACTTAGAAAACTTTTTCTTCTCCTTTCTTATAAAAAATGGTGTTGAGAGCACCCTATGTAGAAAACCACTAAGTGGTCAGTGCGTTTTCCAGGCCATGAGACTCCCCATGTCTGCTTCTGTATTAGCTATCTATTAACACAGTTACTGCTGTATAACAACAAACCACAAAACTTCCTAAGCAATATACTTGTTGTCCACGCATCTGGCAGCAGGAAGGAGGTTCTGCTGACCTAACCCTGGGCCCATATGCATATCTGGAGGTCACCAGTTGTCCTGACTGTACAACTGGGGAGACTGGGCTCTTGTCTCTGTGTCCTATATTCCAACAGGCTGTCCCGGGCCTGTTTTCACTGCAGTTATGGAAGGTGTAAGAATGCAGGCAGAGAGATGCAAGTGACTGTTTTCAAGTCAATGACTGCATTATGTCTGCTAAAATCCCTTCTGTCAGAGGAAGTCACATGGCTGGGTCAGAATTAGATTGGAAGGGGACTCTGGCAGGGTTACATAGGGAGGGCATGGACGCAGGAAAGGGGGAAAAACTGAGGTTAGAAATGCAATCCATTAGCACAGTCTTTACAAGTAACAGAGCATCTTTCTAGTTTATAGTTAAGCTGATCCAAGCAACATCTTTGCAGACAGCAACCATCTACCCTTCTCTGCTGTGGTAAAGACAGAACAGCTGCAGAAAGTCCTGGGGAAACAAAGGCTTCTGAGAGGAGAGAGAGCAACCAAGTATTTACTGACAATGCTCTATTCATAATCCAACATTTCATTCAAACTCAGAAAGATGTGTTGACACTCTGCCTGGTTTTATAAACCCCACCTTAAAGTGGCATCTCTGCAGCAGTAGAAATATCAAGTTTTCTGCCTCTTTGAGAAGCAAGGGCCTGGGCTCATGGGGTAAACAAAGGGTAATGAAACAGCAAATGGCAGGGTGTCAAGTCGTTGGAAGGTGTCTAGCAGGATGCCACGGGGACACGGTTTCATTCTGGTCTCATTTAACATCTTCATTAATGATCTGGAAGAGGGAGTAAACAGCACATTAATTATAATCACAAGTGATGCTAAATTGGGATTTGTTGCCTGCACCAGAGGAAGGGACTCTGAAAGACCAGGCAGGAGATGGATCCCACTTAGAAAAGGCCAACAGCACCTAGGAAAACGCTACTACACACGTCAGGGGAGGGAGCAAGTCATGTGGAAGCAACGGAGTTAAAGGCAAGGAAGCTGGCAACTGCTTATGTAAAATAGTCTTTAAATATCTAAAAATACCAGTGATATCATGTCCAGAGGTATACTTTCAAGTAAATAGTATTCTAATTAAAAAGAAAAAAAGGAAGCTGCCTAAAGTCTTTTCTGGGACTTCCTTAGGTATTCACACATAAACCAAAAGGGGGAAAAGTTTATATCAAGAAATTAGAGACAAGCAAGCTAGAGCAGGTGAGGGGAGAAAGACAATATCATCTGGATTATAAACTTGAAATTTTCCCCTTCACAGCTTCTTTCTCCCACTGGGATATTAGCTCCTGAGGGCAGGGATTCATATTGATTTGTTTTCTGCTGTATCTCCAGCACCTGGAATTATGCCTGGGACAGAGAAGCCACTTAATAAATATGTGTTAAATGAATGAATGAATAAGAAATGGAGTGGAACTCCTAAGCAAAGAATCAAAAGAGGTTTTCTCTCTATAAGGTGCAAACCAGTCAAAGATGGGTTTAAAAGAAAAACAAACAAGCAAAATTAACAGTGGGGATTGGAGGAAATGAATAAAGTGGACATCAGCAAAGGTTCCCAGAGAACTGAGACCCTCCTGGCTTTATCATACAGTACAAATAGTAGTCACGGTAGTAGTAACCATTAGAGTGATGATAAGTATCTGGCACTGTTCTAGGTGCTCTGCATGCATTACCTTATTGAATCATCACAGTAACACCCCGAGACATGTCCTATCATTTATGTGTGAGGTATAGAAAGACTAAGTAACTTTTGCAAGGTCCCATAGTGACAGCGTACTGCTGTGTGCTGTGCTTAAGTCACTCAGTCCTGTCTGACTCTTTGTGACCTCAGGAACTGTAGCCCACCAGGATCCTCTGTCTATGGAATTCTCCAGGCAAGAATATGGAGTGGGTAGCCATGCCCTTCTCCAGGGGATCTTCCCGATCCAGGGGTCGAACCCGGGCCTCCTACATTGCAGGCAGATTGTTAACCATCTAAGCCACCAGGGAAGCCCCCCATAGTGACTGTGGTCATAATTAAATAAATGCAGCAGTAGCTTACGTTCTTTACTACTAGATTACATTGCCTGCTACACTGGCTTAAGAGAAAGGGGGATAGATGGAAGGGAGAGAGAGAGGGCTAAGGGGAGGGGAAAGAAGGAAGAAAACCAAAGGAAAGGTAAGCAGACTCAAAACGGGGCAGATGACTCTTCCCCATCTTCCCTCAGGAGCCAAGTTCAGTGTGAGCATGAGACTGAAGACAATGCAGCGGTACTCCCTGTGTTTCATGGCCTCTGCCCTATCAGCTAGTATTTAAAGATTCTATTTTTTGGTACAAAATACCCCTTAATTCTAGGGCTTCCCCCATGGCTCAGTGGTAAAGAATGCGCCTGCAATGCAGGAAATACAGGAACCACAGGTCCAACCTCTTGGTTAGGAAGATCCCCTGGAGGAGAGCATGGCAACCCACTCCAGTATTCTTGCCTGGATAATCCCAAGGACAGAGAAGCCTGGTGGGTCCATGGGGTCACAAAGAGTCAGACATGACTGAGCACAGCACAGAAAAGCACATCCCTTAATTCTAAACTGAGCACTTGCTCCATTGAAGAAACCACCTGTAGTTTTTCTTTATTTTCTTCTTTATTCTTCCATTTCTCAGCTCCCTTTTATAAAAGTAAAAAGTCTGGAAGTTTCGTTTTGCATATGTACTATTTTTCTGTACATTATTCATTTTCTGCACATTACTACATGCCTCTGTCATTTGTACATATCAAGAGTTGAGGATGTAAAACCATATATATTATACTTTATCTGGGATTCAAGGGATTTCCAAGGTAATTATTTACAAGAACTGATTTTTGTCCTACATTTTGACCTTACAATATTGTCTTGAGCTTCTTCTCCTTTGAAATCACTCTACATTGCTTAACGTTTTTTTCTCATGGTTCTAATTTTTGAATGATTGTTTTGTCTGATGTTTATTATGTAAATACATGTAGGTCATAAATTAGTCTTCTCTAATCACCAGCATCCACAGAGGCAGCATGGTCTCAGGGGGGACAGATTGACACTAAGGCAGAGACAAACCATAATTGGAGAAAGAAACCTGGAAACAGCCAGGAAATGGTCCAGCCCCCAAGGGACACAAAGGTGTTCTGGTTCCTGAATTTTGTCCTCTGCTTCTAGAAGTTTCTTCCCTAAATTTATTATGTTGTTTTTGGCTGTTCTGTTGGAGTTTCTGTATCTTACAAACAAACAATGCCTTAATAATGCAGTGACCTTAGGGTCCGTCTAATTTTAAAAAGTCTGTGCTTTGATTCTGGGATTCTAATGCTAAGATTGATTGGAGGGGTCAATTTAGTGTTCTAAATTGTGTTCTGGAGGGACAATAGGAAATGATTGCTCCCAATAATTTTTACACTATGCTCATCTGTAGAGAACTAAGCATTTAAGTTTGATACCCAAGTAGTGAAAAATATTCCAGCAGAGAAGAAATATAAAGGCTGATATAAAAGGATATATAAAGTTGTTCTCTCCATATAAAGATGGCAATAGAAAGGGATTTCCAAAGCGTGTTTCTGTTAGAATAGGGTGACCATAGAATTTACTCTCCAAACTGGTACACTTTGGGGAATGGAAGTAGATGCCTATAGCAATTATGCAATTATAGCAATTATGCAATTCAACAGGTGTGAAACAGGACTGGTCATCCTGTGTAAAATATGTCTCAACAAAGGGGGCTCCTTGACCCCAAAAGTTTGGAAAGTCTACATACTGTATAGTTTGTTCTTAAAAATCACACCACACTCATTCCATTAAAAGCTATGATTCTTACAGTAAAGGAACCCACTAAATGTTGTCTACACCAGAATTTCCCAACTGACTTGACTATGGAATCTTTATTTTCAATAATACCCTCTACCATCCTAGGGACTCAGTGTTCCTTAGAATATATCTCAAAATATGTCGACCTTGAACGTGCCTTATTCAGTTACAGTGTAGCCTGCTACCTGTATATGAAAGTGAAAGTCACTCAGTCGTGTCCGACTCTTTGTGACCCCATGGACTATACAGTCCATGGAATTCTCCAGGCCAGAATACTGGAGTGGGTAGCCTTTCCCTGACCCAAATCTGGAGGACACCAAAACAAAAATATCGTCCCACCGAGCTCCCATTTGCTTGAAATTTCTGCCGTTATTTCCTCCTTTAAGGACATTTTAAACGATACGCACATTGTAATGAGGTTGGGCATTGTGTCATCTGGAAAGAATAACTCATTAGCTACCTAAACATTAGCAATAATTAGTTTATCTGAATAGCCACTTACCACCCATAGATTCTGAGCAAGAACAGGTCCCCCAGGAATTGTCCTCATTGGAGGAATTGGGGAAAAGGGCCTGAAATGGGGAACACTAGCCTGGCTTGTGCAGCATTTTAGTGAAAGATTTTGTATTTAATACGTTTCCCAGTCTTTACTCCACCAAAGTCCACTTGTCTTTACTGGCTTCCCCATAGCCCTAGTTTTAAAAGATATTGCCTCCCAAATAAACTGAACTTCCTCAACAGTAGCATTTGTAACTTTATGGGCATTTCCCCTCCTGCCCTTTACTCTCCTACCTCTGAGAAAGCTCCTTCCCAACTTCATGAAGTTCTAGAAAGCGTTTCTCTGTCTTCTAAAATCCCATCTCTCTGGACCTACTGACTAGTCTAGGGTGAGCCTCTGCACAAAGCTGGGCCAATCAGGGAGCTTCCCTGGGAATACTGACACTTGGATCAGCAGGAACAAGTGTTAGTCCCCCTTGGATTGCCAAAGCTGTTGGATGTGGGCCTGGCAGCTGCCAGCAGCCAGTTTCAACTATACAGAGGAAGCTGGTCTTCGACCAGGGTTTCCCAACTACTATTGACATTTTGGGTCAGATAATCTTTTATTTTTTTTTGGTGGGGGGGGGGGGGGCTCTGTTTTGTGCATTGTAGAATGTTTAGCAGCATCCTTGGCACCTACCCACTAGACGCCAGTAGCATGTCCACCCAGATATTGCCAAGTGTCCCCTGGTGCAGGGGATTGGGGAGGGGTGGGTAGGGTAAAGTCACTCTCCATCACTGGTCGAGAACCACTGACCCAGAGAAGGAATCCCATATTTAGGGGAGGGCACAGGTGAGAGCTGGGGACATGCAAGAATGTCCTGGTGACATTTAAGGCACTGGTCCCAGCTGTCCCCGAGGCTCAGCACACCCCAGTTCTTCCTGTATA
The DNA here is from genome assembly GCF_029407905.1 of Bubalus kerabau. Classification (NCBI taxonomy): domain Eukaryota; kingdom Metazoa; phylum Chordata; class Mammalia; order Artiodactyla; family Bovidae; genus Bubalus; species Bubalus kerabau. The sequence goes on along the minus strand of NC_073630.1, from coordinate 48,382,702 downwards.
TTGATTTCATGAGCTAATTAATTCCGCTTTTTTTTACCCCTAAGCTGGCTTAAGTTAAATTTCTCTAGATCCACACAAGGGTGCTGTGTTCATCTATAATTTCCATTTGGATTCTTGACAAACTGAAAATAGCTCACTTCCTTTCTCTCCTCCTCCTGTCCTTCCCCTCGCCCCCAGCCAAGTCAGTGATTCCACCCAAAGATCAAGGTTCCTCTACCTCTGTCCTGATGCATGCAACTAAAACAGTGCCTTTCCTTGCTCTAGCAAGCTGCAGAACTGAGTTTGCCTTAAAAAAAAAAAAATGTTTTCATGGGGATGAGAGCTGTAAGGAAGGGGAAGTCTTGTTTCTTCAATAGTAGGAATCAGCAAGGCAAAAAACAGAATAAAACACTGATGTCTTAGTGTCACAGGAAGCCTTTCCCTGGAGCTGTTATAGGCCACAGGAAATTGGGTACCGAAGACTGTGACCATGCCTGCTGGGCCTAAGGAAAGGCTGTGGCCTGTCCCGCCAGCTCAGGGCTACACAGACACTGCCTCTTTTTTCTTTTTTTTTTTAACGTTTTATTTATTTATTTATGGCTGTGCTGGGTCTTCACTGCTACTCAAGCTTTCTCTGGTTGTGGTGAGTGGGGCCTACTTTTTAGTTGTGGCACACAGGTTTCTCATTGCAGTGACTTCTCTTGTTGCAGAGCACAGGCTCTCGGGCACATGAGCTTCAGTCGTGGTGTGTGGGTCAATAATTGCGGCTCCTGGGCTCTAGAGCACAGGCTCAGTGGTTGTGGTGTATGGGCTTTGTTGCTCTGCGGCATGTGGGATCTCCCTGGATCAGGGATCAAACCTGAGTCTTCTGCATTGGCAGGGGATTCTTTACCAGCGCACCATCAGGGAAGCCCCCAGACACTGCCTTTTGAGCCACCAAGCCCTGGTCATCTTCAGGATGACCCTCACACCTTCCCTAGGACTGAGCCCACTGACAACTCCTCCCCTATCAAAGTGCACAGGCCAGTGAGAGGTAGAACTGTCATTGGCCCAGCTTCACCCCAGCTTTGGGTCCGAAAGCAGAGTACCTGGAAAGGGGCAGGGGCTGGTACTCAGGCAGGACACACCAGGATAGCCATAAAGTTGTTAAAATATTGGAATGCTTCTGGAACTGAGCAGAACCCTACTGGGCCTTCCCAGGACAGGTCTTCCACCATATCCTCTGCTTTAGCTCCTCTCTGAAGTACCTAGATAATATCTGATGCAAATTTCCTGGGTTGTTTTGGAGATGTGAACCCCCTGACCACCATCAAATGGGAAAACTATCTAATGATCCTGAGCACATAGCCTCAGGCCTCCAGGAGTCTAATGACTGATAATGTTAACCACTATAACTCCATCATGCTGTGCATCAGGCACACATACTTATGTCAACATTTCCATGTTGGTGGATAAATGGATGCTATTCTGAGCTAACTAGGCAAATCTTGCCTTGTCCTGTCTCTCCCTTGGAACTTGATGCTCCAGGAACTTGTTGCTGGGCCGGTGGCCCAAGACCCAGTTTCAGAACAAGCTTGCTTCTATTCTGATTGGTTGGTGTTGGTGCCTTCCTGGTTGTTACATATTGTAATATTACCACTGAAAGGGAAAACAGAATCCTGGAGGAAAGGAATATTTGCACATTCTGCTTTGGAATGATCCTGCATTGCTGCCTCTTCTTTATGATCGAGCTTATTCTGGAAGCATTTTGGATTTGCTCTTGAAGATGAAGCAGCCTTGGCTCCCGCTGAAGACGCTCACAAGCCAGCAGGGGAGAGCAGATATGTGCAGTAGGCAGAGTGCACACAGGTGATGGAAAAGGTCCGCAAGCGGGAAGGCTGCCGGGGACTCAGCTGGTGATGCCTTCATGTCCTCTGGAGGTGCGTGCAGCTTTCTGTGGTTTCCCAGGAGCTGGGATGATTGGCAGTGTGCATCCACAGCTCTCATTTGATCTTTCCTAATGTGCAAAGTGGTTGGCAAGTCCACTGGTAGGAATTTGGCTTACCTCCTCCCACGGAGGAAGCACACCCATCATCCGGGCCACATCCAGTCTTTGCTGCCACCCACCAGCCCCCAAGCCACATGTCTGCCATGGCACTGATGCCATCAAACAGAGCTAAATTTAAACTGGAAGGGGGCACTGTTTTAGCTATTTCTTTGGATTACTTTTACTCTTTCTTATTCAGGCATGACAGACGAGAGAGGCTCCAGCATCCCTCCTTAATTCAACTTACACTCAGGTCAAGGGGAAAACAATCAACCATTTAAAAATGGCTCCTTTTGAGAAGGTAAAGGAAAAGACTATGGATAAGTGTGAGCAGAGTTCATTCTGGTCAAAATATAAGTCCCCAAATGACCCCTTTGATAAATATTCTCTCCCCTTCTTTCTGAATCTATTCGTCCTTCCACAAAATCACCACATTCCTCTGCTATCCTGGCCCCATTAAAGCAGGATCCTATGCTTATGCAAGAGTCAACTATTAACTGATAAGGCTTAACAACTCCCAGTAGGTATTTGCATTTTAATAGAGAATTATTGAAGCCCAAAAAGCTTTCAGAGTCCAAAAGAACAAAGCACAGAATTAGAGGTTGTGAGGTGGATATTCGGGAGAGCAGAACATAGTCCAGATTATTCTCAAACTTGCCATGTTTATTTTGTCCCCTTCACAAGGGACACCTCTTGTCAAACTCCCTTCCTGTGTTCTCCCCTCCCAGTCCCACTCCCATCCCATCTCTACAAACACATTAGTTGTGGGGTACCTGAGAGAGAGAACTGTCTTATTTAGTGAAAATTTTGATAAGCCATTCTGGTTATGGAAGGCTAGCACTCAGGGTGGGGCCTGCCTGGAGACAGTAGCCAGGGGAGTGAACTGCTTGACTTGGAAAATATAAAGGGAGATGGCTGGATTTGGAGACTATCCTCTAAAATGGAGGAAATAAGAAAAAAGAGATTAAAAAAAAAAAAAAGAAGAATGGAGAATATGGGGGTAGATCATGTTTTTAAATGGAAGATTGTGTGTGTGTTAGTCGCTCAGTCATGTCCAACTCTTTGCAACCCCATGGACTGTGGCCCACCAGGCTCCTTTGTCCATGGAATTCTCCAGGCAAGAATAGGAGTGAGTTGCCATTCCCTTCTCCAGGGGATCTTCCCAATCCATGGATAGAATCTGAGTCCCCTGCATTGCAGGCAGATTCTTTACCATCTGAGCCACCAGAGAATCTGATATGCAAGATTGACCAAGAACTTCATGGTACAATAAAGGCTAATGGACATAATAGAGATGTTTAGTGTTTAAGCTGTGATGTGTAGGTAGGTATATGCACTTGCCTGGGCTACATTGAGTTAACAGCAACCCTCAAACACTCAAAATTTCAATAAAAGTTTGCTATGCCTGTGTCAACATGGAATTTTAGGAAAGCTCATGTTCTTGAGTAAGCAATTCTGGCTGCAAATGCAGTTGAACCTAAACCCCATGGGCCTTCATTTCTCACTCTAGCCACAACGAGGATGTGGAATTTGAAACATGGCCTCCAAGGTCAAGGACCTGCCTGATGTTAAGAATAGACAGCAACTGGATGATGTGGAAAAGAAACAGCACAGAGGACGTACAATGGAGATTGAGAATCAAATTGCAACAGGAGACTGAAGCCTGAGGTGACTGGGAGGCACTTAAAGCCACAGAGAATAGAGCTGTTGGTTTGGAGGAATGTTGAATTCCAGCAAAAGTAAGATAGAAAATTGAGTTGATCTTTAAATCTTTAAAGACATGGTGAGTGCAGGCTAAGAGAACTGAATTGGGGACTTCTAGATTGCTGACACTTAATCACTCTGAGACAGGGTGTTTATCTGCCCCTCCCCAGTGCTGTTTGGAAGAAAAGTTATGACCAACCTAGACAGCATGGTAAAAAACAGAGACATTACTTTGCCAACAAAGGTCTGTCTAGTCAAGGCTATGGTCTTCCAGTAGTCATGTATGGATGTGAGAGTTGAACTGTAAAGAAAGCTGAGGGCCGAAGAATTGATGCTTTTGAACTGTGGTGTTGGAAAAGACTCTTGAGAGTCCCTTGGACTGCAAGGAGGTCCAACCAGTCCATTCTAAAGGAGATCAGGCCTGGGTGTTCATTGGAAGGACTGATGTTGAAGCTGAAACTCCAATACTTTGGCCACCTGATGCAAAGAGCTGACTCATTTGAGAAGACCATGATACTGGGAAAAATTGAAGGCAGGAGGAGAAGGGGACGACAGAGGATGAGATGGTTGGATGGCATCATCGACTCAATGGACATGAGTTTGGGTGAACTCCAGGAGTTGGTGATGGACAGGGAAGCCTGGTATGGTGCAGTCCATGGGGTTGCAAAGAGCTGGACATGACTGAGTGACTGAACTAAACTGAACTGTGTGTGGACATGGAAGAAATAAATTAATTTTCCAGGAAAAATTGGAGCCAAGTCCCATCATTTCCACTCTTAGACACTGGACCACGAGAAATCACAGGCTATCAAGCTGTTGAGCTTGATGTGATCATAGCAGCAACATCTTTGAGTGGTGATGTCAGGGCTGTTTTCAGTAATAGTATCCAGGTCATGTTATAGCACCACCCAACAGGGAACTCTGCTTTCAGGCCAGATCCCAAGTGAAAAGAGACTCTTCCCACCCAAGAAGGTTAAACTCCTGCTCACACTATTATAGGCAGTGGTTGGGAAACAGCAACTAAACCAGAGAGAGGGTGAGAAGTCATGATTAGCATCCTCAAAGGTACATTCATGATATAAACATTAATGCAGAAACCATGCAGGTCTTCAAGGGAATCTGCTCGGCTGCAGAAACCACGGCTGACCCAGGTCAGCTTGAAAGGAATCATGGCCAACAGAGAGCTCAGAATAGAGACATAGCCATGGGCCCAAGAATCTAGACCAAAAATTTACGAAAAGGACAGGAGAGAGGCCAAGCCTCCCTAGACATAATACATAGAGGGAATTTTGAACATTGTAGATGCAAATACCAAGATCTTGCTGCAGATAGCTATAAGGGCATAGCAGTGGCTGTCCTAAGATCCGTTTTTCATCCTTTCCCTGCTCGGCTGTACATCCCTCAAGTTGTATGTGTTAAGAGAATGAGAGATCGGCTGACCCTGGGTTCAGCCACAGAGAGACGGTCCTGGGTGACAGTAGCTGAAGGAAGGGAGAGACAGGGGCTGTACTTGAGGCCAGCTCTTGTCAGACGTGGTTCCTGTGTCCGTCAGGAACCCCAGCCTCTGGACTCCAGCAACATTGCCTTCCCTTTTGTCCCTCCAGCTCAGAAGTGGCTGTGACTTTCTGCCATTGCAAATCTCTGGGCGGTCTCAATCTCCCATTTATCTTCTCAACTCTTCCATCACCCAGGTAACCAATTCCCCACATTAAGCTCCCTCTGTTTTAAATACCCAGAAGGTTTCCATTATCCTAGGTGGAACCTGGCTAACATAGCCATGAAACAAGAAATATCACCAGGCAGAATAGGGTGATGAGACGTTATAGGCATAACCAGGAAGTGGGGCACAGGCAGAGGACCTTCCCGCCCCCACTGGTTAAGGACCTCATCCCAGTCTAGAGACAGGGTATCAGAAGGTGATGCTTGAAGGCTGGCTATGCTTGAGCACATGTTTAGTAAGGTGTTTGAACATAGTTTTCATTCCAGTGTGTGGACTCTTATGATTCTACCTCAATCTTCTTGTAATCTTAATGAATGTGGGCTCTATGAGATCAAAATTTTTATTTGGAAAATAATTGTAAACTCAGAAAAGTGGTAAACATAAGAACAGGACAGAGAATCCCCATGACCCCATCCCCAGGTTGACCTATCATTAGCATTTTATCCAGATGCATTATGATTTACTCCCTCCCTCTCACATATAAAACATATATGATTATTTTAATTATACAACCATACTATGTGATTATATAATACTTTTCTGAACATTTGAGAGTAGATTGCCTGCATCATGCTCTATTATACCTAATTATTTCAGTATGTATTTCCTAAGAATTGGGATATTATAAATCACTCTAATATAGTTACCAAGTTCAGCAATTTTGACTTTAATAAAATGCTCTAATGTGCCTAGGGTATTCTAATTGATAAGTGACACAATAATGTCAATAGACCTAGCACTGTTCTATAAAGCTTGTATTCTCCAAGTCAGCCTTTCTTTGTATTTTATGACATAGACTCTTCTGAAGGCTATAGTGTTTTTTCTCACCCCCTGCCTCTCTCTCAATAAAACTTTCCTCATTTGGGAATGATTGGTCTGATTATTTCTTCACAGTTATATCCATGTTAGGTATTCTTAACCAGAGTACATCATTAATGACATGTGTCCTTTTCAATGAGTGGCATTTGGAAGCACACACTGGTGTCTCTCGTGGGCAATACCAGTTTTTATCATCTGGTCAAGATGTTGTTCAGTTTCTGCACTGAACAGTTACTGTTCTTTCCTTCGCAACTGATGACCAGTCTCTAGAGGGACACCTAAGACCATGAAGATGTCCTGTTCCCTATGAAAATTAACTCCTAGATGTATAACCTATTGATGATTCTTGCCTAAGCCAATCTTTATTATGATAGTAATAAAATGGTAGTTTCCAACTGTAGCATTTGCAGCCCACTGACCAACAGGAACTTGGCATTTTACTATAAGCATTAGCTTTCCCTTCTCCCTTGTGCGTTTGTTTATCTACCTATCATTACAGTGGATTCATCCATTTCTATTTCTTTAATAATTTATAATTCACTATTTTCTTTCATTATTTGGTATTCACATTACCCCAGATTTTGCTGGTGGGAACCCTTTCAAGCAGGCTCTTGGGTCCTCGTGACATGAACTCATCATTTTTTTAAGCATGTCCTTACCCTATAGTATTCATTAGAAAATGTCTGAGGCTCTCTTTTACTCACCCAGGGTAGGGATTTGTGTGTGTTTTGTTCACTGGTGTCTCTAGTACCGAGAACCATACCCAATCATAACAGGTGTTCAATAAATACACATTGCTTCTATGAATAAGGTTTTGAAAAAAAACCCCTTCAGGTATTAAGATATATATCTGTACTGGGCAAAATCTAAATGTTAAAGTTAAAATTTTGGTGGCCAGAAGCCTGTGAAAATGCTTAAACCCTGTAACCTACTAATTGTATTTCTAGAAATCTATTCCTCAAAGGAATAATTTGAAATTAACATAAAATGTGATTACACAGTGATGTAAATATAGTATTATTTGCACAAAGAAAATTTAAACACAGTGTCCAGAACTGGGGGAATGATTAGGTAAAACTATGCCACATTCACGAGCTATAATATAATGCAGTCATTAGAATTCAGATTTCTGGAGAGGTATTAATAATGCTTACAATGCTTTTGTTCTGATAACATCTGGAAAAGAAGAATACAAAAACTGAAGAAAATAGTATACATGAAACATTAAAATATGCATAGAAGAAAAATCAAAAGAAAATACAGAAAAAAAATTAGGAAGGAGTTGCCTATATGTAGGATGATGTGTCTTTCTTCTTTTTACTTCTTTTTGTATTTCCAGTTTTTCTACAATGTGCCTGCATTTCCTTTATGACTCAGAAAGCTAATTTTTTGAGAAATAAAAAAAATTTAAGGTGGCTAATGAGTAACTAGGTCATCGGTATCCCTCATGTTTGCTTTGTGCACTACATGTTACAAAATCAGCCTGGGTTCTGAAAAGCACTTCTGGACAAACAAAATAGATGAGCTCAAAACAGCTTCAAGACCTTATCAAATGAAATCTTCTGCCTGGAACACTGCACAGGCCTTCCCCTATCTGTCAATATCTTGTCCGTCCTTCAAAGTGTCTTCCTTTGATTTCCTACAAAAGCAGATCCTAAGACAAGGGCTTGGGTGCAGGTGGCTTCTTTGAAAGAGGAGAGTGATATGGTGTGTGTTAATGAGTAGGTTACTACTGAGAGTAACCTGGGGCAAGGTCCCCGGGGGGATCATCTCAGGAACTGTGTAAGATATGCCATGGAATTATTCCACCCAGGATGGGGAAGCTGGGTTGTTGACTCCTCAGCTCCTACCCAACACTGGCTGAGGGTTGCCCCTGAGAGGGCATTAACTCTGATACTCGCTGGCTCCCCTGCAAGGAGAAGAGCAAACTTTGTTGACCTTGGAGAAAGCCTCAAGCTAAGAGGAGCTAAGAGTCCTTTGAGGTGAGAAGCCGATCCGCTACTCCCAACAGCTGCTGGTGTGCTCAGAGGTGGTCCTGGTGTGTATTGGGGTGAGGCATCAGCAGCATCTGTTACAGTGCCCCAGTTCTGATTCATCCCCATACCAAAAAAGATTTCAAGTCTTTCTTAAAAGCGTCAATCTCTTTCTTCATCAGTGCTTCCATGGCCCTTTTGTGTAAGATGCCACTACTTTCTGCGGTGGCTCTAGCTTTAAAGAACGCACCTGCCAATACAGGAGACATAAGAGATGTGGGTTCCATCCCTAGGTCTGGAAGATCCCCTGGAGGAGGGCATGGCAACCCACTCCGGTATTCTTGCCTAAAGAATCCCATAGACGGAGGAGCCTGGTGGGCTACAGTCCATGGGGATCACACAGAGTCAGATATGACTGAAGCAACTTAGCCTGCATGCACTTTCTGTGGGAACTTAGGTACCTCTTTATGCATCAGTTTCTTCATCTGTAAAATGGGGATGATAGTAGTCCCTATGGTAGATTACAGAAGTGTCTACTGCAATTCTTCACTGCTCTGGCACCCATGCTCTTTACAGAGTAACTGCAGAGCTCCTCTCATTAAGAGATGGAGCCTCCCCTCCATTCCCTGAATCTAGGTTACCCTTGTAAATTTACTTTGGCCAAGTGCAAGTACAGCAGAACTGACTGTGGGCCAGTTTCAAGTTTCAGCCTCTAGAGGTTTGTGAGTTTCCATGTTCTTGAAATCCTGCCTTTGCCATAAGGATAAGCCAGAGCTGCCCTGGTGAAGGAGGAAAGGCAGAGTAAAACGGAGGCAAAGCATCTCATCTGAGAGTTTCTCAGAGCAGCCAACCCCCAGATGCACGAGAGCACTCAGCCAAAATGCTGCCTTGGCCAACAGCCGGCTGCCCCAGAAGCAGAAGCTCCCAGCCAATGCTCAGATTTGTGAGCAAAAATAAATGTTGCTGCATGTCACTGAGGTTTTATGGTCGTTACACAGCCTTACTAAGATAGTAGATAACTGCTACATCACTGATTTCACTAAGGATTAAAGATATATAGAAACACGTGTTGGATTTAGCACAGTGCCAGGACCATGATACCCTCTCCTTAAATGTAATCATTGTGGTTATAATACTATTGCCCTATCACAGGGTGCTATGTTTTCAAATTATGTATATATATGTCAGTTTCTCCTACTAAACTAGAGACTCCTGGATGACAGAAAATCAGATCCAATTCATTCATGATGACTTATTTCCCTACACTCAGGAACCCATAATTCAGCAGGGGGACAGATGGGTACAGAAAGTGGGCTGTGGGGACCGGAGATAGCAAGCATCCAAAAGTGCTGAATGCAGAGCTGAGCTCGGAGAAGATGCCCAGTGACAACAGAATAATGAAAACCAAGCATCCTCCACGTCAGGGCATTTTTGTGCAAGGTGAGATTTGTAAGGACTGGACCGGCCCTCACCTCCACTTCACAGAAGCACAGCCAAGGCAGTGACGAGTTTATTTGGTGCTTTTATAGCCATGGCTGCTGCTTATGCTTTCAAAAACTCTCTCTTCCTCCAGAGACCAACCGCCACATGATGAAAAAACTAATTAGAGCAAGCATGATGCTAGAATAAGCAGCTATTAAGGAAATTTGAGTCAAATGAATACAAGAAGATATCTATCGTAAATATATCCTCAAAAAATATTTATTTGTGTGTATGTGTTTTCCCCAACTTTTCTAGGAGAGTTTATTATTTGAGAAAAGCCCTGGTAAAAATCAGAATATTTTTACAACTGGCTTCCTGATCCCCAGAGAGGAACTCTCAGTGGTCAGCAGGTTGCAAGGAGCCAGGTCCTAGCAGGAATGTGCAGGTAGCATGCACTGAGCCTGGACAGCAGGTTAACACAGCCTCAGACAGATTCATCTTCATTTCATGTCCTCGACAGCCTCTCAACTCAGGTCAAGTCCAAGGCAAACCAAAGGATTTTACAAGAGGCAGGGAGGGGTGGTGGAGACCCTGTGAACTAACTCAGATTCCATTCCCAGCTCTGTGACCCACCAGCAGGGGGGCCTCGACCTAGTTACTTAATTTCTCTGAGTCTCAATTCCCTCATCTGTAAAATAGGGATAACAAGAGTCACCTTGTGGGGCATTATGAAGGCCAGAGAAGACACGTCACATGCCTGGCTCTTCATGGCAGGAGTTTCGGGGTAGGGAAGCCTCATGGGTAAGCAAATAAGCTTGAGAGCCAGATGGCCTGCCTGTGTTTATTCCGGCTCTGCCACTTACGGATGGTCTTCAACCTCTCTGTGCCTCAGATTCTACAAAATCTGTAAAGTGGGGGAAATTACCACTAGTTCTTAAGGTTGTCATGAGGATTAATTGAGTTCGGATATGTAAAGTCCTTAGAATAGTATCTGGTACATGGCAAGCTCTTGGTGTTAGCTATTATTGTTCTTCAGATCGAATTATTAACAGAAATCTCTGATGACCAGAGACCTCCTAATCATCTCACCTTAGTCCAGCTATCAGCTGCAATACATTAGCTCCTACACACAAATGGCAAGAGTGTGGATTTAAGCAAATCATAATTCAGAGAGTCACAATTCCCATTTATAAGCAGAGAAACACAATTCAATTTTATAGGCAGCTGGGCTGCTAATTAAGAAGAAGCCCTTAATTACAGCACCTGATGTAGGAGATGTGTCTTGTGCTCGCTCCTTTATTTTGCCCATCTCTGTTCCCTCCATCTATCAACCACCTATATATTTCTCTGCATTCAATTTACTTACCTGTCTCCTCAGGGGGTAGGTCAGTTGTCTACAGACCTAAATTCTAAAACTGCTTCCTTACTCTGGAACTCGCACATCCCTACTTGAAGTGAGAATGGTGCTCAGCCCCTCCAAACTGGGGCTTTGAGGATTATGCAGGCAGGCATGAAGCAGCCACAGGCATTTGGGGTGCTGAGAAAATGGCACACAGGACTGACCCAAGGGAGATGAAAACCTACGTTCATACAGAAATCTGTATGCGGATATTTACAGTGGCTTGATTCATAATCACCCAAACCTGGAAACAACCCAAATGTCCTGCAACTGTGAATGGATAAACAAGCTGCGGTACATGCACACAATGCAACAGTGTTCAGCAAAAACAAAGAACAAGCCACCGGTACAACTTCGTGGGTGCATCTCGAATGCATTCACTGAGTGAAAGGAGCCAGACTCAAAAGGCTATGTAGTATAATGTTTCATTAACACGCCTTTCTGAAAAAGACAAAACTTTAGAGGCTGTAAACCAATCTGTGATTGCCAGGGCCTGGGGGTGGGAGAGGGGAGTTGGCATCACAGGGCCCTAGGGAATTTGGAGGAGGCCTGGGGCTGTTTTACACCTTGATTGTGGTGATTACATAGAACACATGTTTGTCAGAAATCATAGAACTCTACACCAAAAAAGGTACATTTTCCTGCATGTAAAAGGAAAATCCATGGACAGAGTAGCCTGGTAGGCTGCAGTCCACGGGGTCGCTAAGAGTCGGACGCGACTGAGCAACTTCACTTTCACTTTTCTCTTTCATGCATTGGAGAAGGAAATGGCAACCCACTCCAGTATTCTTGCCTGGAGAATCCCAGGGACAGCAGAGCCTGGTGGGCTGCCGTCTATGGGGTCGCACAGAGTCGGACACAACTGAAGTGACTTAGCATAGCATAGCAAACCTAACTTTAAATTTAAACAGTACACTGGGACCATGAAGCAGCAAATAAAAGGACCTTGACACTTTCTAAAGTCAAACAAACAACTGCTATTTTCCCCTGCTTTATATTTTTACTTCATGTATTTCTTGACATACTTGTTGGCCGTCAAAATATGCATTTTTAAAGCTTGGGGGCAATTAATCTCATCAAACGTAATAACCCTAGGATTTTTTTTTTTAAATGTCTTTTCCAAATGAAATTAGCCTTGCAGGAAGAAGCAGCTATGAATTCCATTGGGCAAAACATGTTAACAGCCACTACCCATGTCAGAGGATGTGTAGGATGGCACGTGTGTGTTTCAGACCCTGGAGAAGAGGGGACAACATGCTTTGCCCAAATGATTCATATCTGACCTCAATGCACAATGACCTCAACACAAAGGGAAGCTGGTCCTACAAAATTAGGGCACAGTTGAATATAGACACGTGCCAGATGGGTATTTCAGAAAAACAGCTTTGTCCAAGTGGAAGAATGACAATATGGATAACAATCCAAGAATTCACATTCCGAATCCCCTCAAAATGCCCAGGGTTTAGCATTGCAGAACAAGACCTGGTTTTCACAGTTCATCACAGAAGTACAAACGAATGTGGATTGTTGCGAGCTTTTCCCACCAGTATAAAGATTTTCATCAGCTTAAAACATACTTCACTGATGAGTCACTAGTGCCAGCTTTTCATAGAACAAGAGAGCTCCAAAAACTGTCACTGGATAAAGGAGAAACCCGAGTCTGAAAGGGGTGGGGACCAGCAGAGAGATAAGAGCCAATGAGTATCTAGTGTTTGCCAAGCCTAGACTGGCATGACCCAGTCTTGTCCCATCACGACTTGGAGGAAGATGTTATCACCACTTTACAGACAGGGCTTAGAGAACGTGAAGCCACTTGGTCTTAACAATTTTATATTTTTAAATGCAAATGTTTTGTGACTCCATAGCGAGTGGAAATAGTGATTTCTGAATTAAATTCAGACAGAGGTAAGAAAATAAAATCATTTAATAAATGAGCAATCATGTGCTGGTAAGTATTTAACAACAGTTCTGGTATAGGGAGGGGTGGTTTATAGTCACTCTATCATGGCCAAGTTGAAACCATCTATGTGAAATCAACCAGCTGGCAAATTTCCTGACAATTCAACAATTTACTATTCTGAGAGTTACTGGTGGGGAACTCTGGGGTAAAAAATATCAGTTCAGAGAAAGCCTTAAGAAAACCCTGAATGAACTGGAACATGAAGATGGGAACAGAAGGGTAACTGGAATAGGAAAGAGACAGAGGATATGGAAGAAATAATAAAGGTAAGACAGAATTCAGGGCATACATATAAAAGATCTGCTGATGAAGATGGAAGTCCTTCTGGGTGTTCAAAGAAGCCAGAGAAGCCCCAGATCTGTCCATGGCCCTCTGCCTGTGGCCCCCAAGATTAAGCTAGTCAGGGATCAAGGAACTCAACAGAAGCCTTTGTCTAAGGAAAGGCCGGAAAACAGTGATCCCTGGTCAAGGTTTAAAAAAGGGATCTGTGGAACAGAAAAAGGACTGAGTTGTCAACAAGAGGAAATGCTGATTTCCAGTGACCACACTGTCAAGCTTGCTCAGATGTCTGAGCATAAAACAGCAACTATCTGGTCATGAGTTCCTCTGATGGCCACTATCAGGGATATCACACACTATTAAACTCCAGCATCTCTTGCTGCTCATAGATCTTACTTCAGAATACGTGATGCCAACAGTTCCTCCTATCAAGTGGTGTCTGACTCTGCTGCTTTGATTCTGACCTTATTCCTCATCCTTCCACTTGCAGCCTCACCATGCCTTTCAGGCTTGATGGGCACAAAGTCTTTTCCCCTACACACTGGGCTTCCTGTTGGAGTCTCCCAACGCCACACTCATGACAGTTTTAAAACAAGGTTGCAAAATCTTTGAAACTCCTTCCTTCCAGAGGCAGGACCTATGTTTTCTGCCTCTTGAATCTGGGTAGGCTGGTGCTTAACTGTTCAGTTGTGTCCGACTCTTTGTGACCCCATGTACTATAGCCCACCAGGCTCTTCTATACAGGGGATTTCCCAGGCAAGAATACTGGAGTTGATTGCCATTTCCTTCTCCAGGAGGTAGGCTTGAACCAAGAGAATAGGGTGGAAGTGCCACCATATAGCTGTGGGCTGTCAAGTAAGAAGACCAGTAATCCTGAGGCCACCTTGAGTAGGAAAAGGAGTACTTCAAGGCTGTATATTGTCACCCTGCTTATTTAACTTCTATGCAGAGTACATCATGAGAAATGCTGGGCTGGAGGAAGCACAAGCTGGAATGAAGATTGCCGGGAGAAAGATCAATAACCTCAGATATGCAGATGACACCACCCTTATGGCAGAAAGTGAAAAAGAACTAAAGAGCCTCTTGATGAAAGTGAAAGAGGAGAGTGAAAAAGTTGGTTTAAAGCTCAACATTCAGAAAACTAAGATCGTGGCATCCAGTCCCATCACTTCATGGCAAATAGATGGGGAAACAGTGGAAACACAGTGGCTGACTTTATTTTTTTGGGCTCCAAAATCACTGCAGATGGTGATTGCAGCCATGAAATTAAAAGATGCTTACTCCTTGGAAGGAAAGTTCTGACCAATCTAGATAGCATATTGAAAAGCAGAGACATTACTTTGTCAACAAAGGTCCATCTAGTCAAGGCTATGGTTTTTCCAGTGGTCATGTATGGATGTGAGAGTTGGACTATAAAGAAAGATGAGTGCCAAAGAATGGATGCTTTTGAACTGTGGTGTTGAAGAAGACTCTTGAGAGTGTGTTGGACTGCAAGGAGATCCAACCAGTCCGTCCTAAAGGAGATCAGTCCTGAGTGTTCATTGGAAGCACTGATGTTGAAGCTGAAACTCCAGTACTTTGGCCACCTGATGCAAAGAGCTGATTCATTTGAAAAGATCCTGATGCTGGGAAAGATTGAGGGCAGGAGGAGAAGGGGACGACTGAGGATGAGATGGTTGGATGGGATCACCAACTTGATGGACATGGGTTTTGGTGGACTCTGGGAGTTGGTGATGTACAGGGAGGCCTGGCATGCTGTGGTTCATGGGGTCGCAAAGAGTTGGACACGATTGAGAGACTGAACTGAACTGAACCTTGATAGAAAAACCACACATAGGCACTTCAATGGATAGTCATAGCTGAGTTGAGCCTTTTATCTGACTCATCAAGCCACCAGACAAGTGAACAAAGCCAACTGGTACCTTCCTGGCCAGCCCAGCTCCAGCCAAATATTGTCAAGGGATCTTACATGATGCCACATGGAGCACTGTTGCTGACTTCGGCCTAAATTCTTCATGCACAAAATCGTGAGATATAATTAGATGATTAATGATTAAAGCTTGTTAGAGCAATGTACAACTAGAACACCCTGCTTGCTCCCAGGCTTATTATGCCTCCCTCTTTGGAGAGCTTTTGGGTCGACAGTGTATCTAGTCCTAAAAGCTGAACAGTTGAGAAAGTTCTTTGGATAGCATCATGAAATATTGGTTTATTTAATTCCATTATATGAACCAAAAAAACAGTTTAACCATCCTAGATACGACATGAGTACCCATGTGCAATAAAAAAAAAAAAAAACAGACTTCAGCACATATTTCCTTGAAAAATCACCTCTGGACCTAATGATATCAGATATTTCTAAAATGTCCTATTAATATTGGTTTGCTACTTGGTTATTTGCTTGTTTGTGAACCATTCCCTATCAGAGAAATAGAAGCAGATTCCAAAGAGTCAGAAACAATCTAAATGAGGAAATTCTACACATTTATGTGACTTTTTATTCTTGCACTGGAGAAAAACATTCTTCAAATTGAGGAACAAAACATTTCTATCACAAGTCACAAAATAAAGAAGGATAGATTGAGAATCACCCCTTTCAAACCTGTCAGTGCAACTAAATAACTGATACATGAACACATACTATTAGTTATCTGACTGGTTTATAGTTTGCATTTTCCCATTCATTCCACGGTATTTATTGAGAACATAATACATACCAAGTACCATACTGGACACTAGGAGCACAGATAAGAAGGAGAAGAATAGCAGGACTAAGGGGTTCATAGTTTTGTGAAGGACACAAACACATAAACAACCTTAATTTTGTGATGATAGATGCAAATGTGTGTTAAGTTTTGCTATTTCTGGAATTGAAATGTGCCTTTATAATCAGTGCCAATCCCTGTTCTCCTACCAGCCGCCAGGTAGAAGAGTGAGTTGCCCCTTCCTGGGATAATACAATGAGAAGGCCTGAACACAGGAGCATTTAGTGCAGCACGGTGAGAATATTACTTTTTTCTCACCGTTATTTGTATTGGCGATAAAATTTTAACTGAACTTCAAATTCCCAACTGTTGCTTAAGTGTCTTCCAAAAAATTATGTTATGATGAAGTAGTAAAATAAACAAACAAAACAACAACAAAAAATTCCTCTCTTCAGTAAGCAATGCAATTAAGGACTGTAGAAACAGCCAAGTCTCTCAGGAATAGCTGATAGAACTTTCAAACCTAGGAGAGACAGGTGTAACCAGTTCACACAGCACTCAGGATTTAGAAGTCTCTGTTCAAAGCTTCTTTTCACTTAAAAAGAAATCATTTAACTTCCAGCAATATATTATTTAATTAATGTCAACCAAGACTCTGAGTTTAACCAACTAAGAAACAATGACAAAACTTTGATAATCTTTAATATACTTTCATACTTAATGATCTTACCTAAGGATGCTAAAGAGGTCACTATCACCAGCACAGATTACAAAATGATCATGATACACCCACGATGCCATGCAAACTGTGTGTGATAAGATGTGATTCAGATTCTCTCATTATGTTGAAGACATACACTCAGATTCTGTAACACTAAACAAAAAAAGTAAAATGTAATTATCTGGATAAATTTGTTTAAAAAATGTAGATTGATGTAGATTAATAGCCTTTTTAAAAATGTATTACTAAGTACATATAACATCTTAAAATCAACAGTGTCTTAAAATCAAGATAACATTATACCATCAAGTGTGCTTACGGAGGGCATGATTTAAGAATATTTGAATATGTTGTAATTACAATATATTGTCAAATGTGCTATGTCATCTTAATTTAAAGTATTTTGTCTGATTGTCCTCATTAGTATAATTAAATTTATCAGAAAATGTGCTAACTTGGTGATTAAGAAGATAAGGTCACAGGTGAAAGGGTAAAGGACTATGGGACATGACAAAGGGAGTGAGACATTTTCTGTGAAACAAGAGAGGGAGGAAAGTAATTGGCTTTCTGAAGTGGTGACTTTTTTAAAGTTTGTCTTTAAAAATAGGTACATTTTTGTCATAGGAGTAATGCAGGTTAAAATTAGAGGAAAATTACATGAGTGAACAAAAACACTTGACTTCTTCAGGAAATTCTGAGTAGTTCAACGGCTAGAGTTTGGTGTTATGAGGATGGAGATAGAAGTACACTGGTTGGAGTGACTGGGCCTGTGAAGGGTCTTGTGTTTTACTTTATACATGAGGGGATTACAAAAGGCTTTAAACAGGGAAGTCTCATAAGAAAATGTGTGTATTTTTAAAAACTGTAATAGATGTATAGAAAATGAATGGGAAGAGAATGAGGCTGGAGGCAGGGAGGCCAATTGGAGGCTGTGACCATATCTCCAGGGAGAGATGACGAGGGCCTCAACCAGGTAGGTGGCTGTACAGACGGCTGACGGAAGTGACTCCCTTGGGTTCCTGTTGTCATTCCATTTCCTCACCATAACCCTGAATTCTGTGTGTAGGGCCAGAACAGACAAGAAGGGGAAATGTTACCATTTGAGATAAAGAAGATAAAGCAGAAAAAGTATATGAATCCAGAGATTTATTCTTTGGAGAGAAAATTCCCCTTTTTGATTCATTTTGATTTCTTCTACAGGCAAAAGAAAGTTACCAGAAATTGATAAGAATTTATTATAGCTACTGAAGCCATTTCCTCAAGGATGGTGTAGATGGGAAAGTGCCTTTTTTATTACACAATTGTGTTAAGTTGCAAAAGTCCAGTCATATTTCTGCTATATTTTGGAATGGTAAAATAATTACTAAAGTTTAAAAAAAAAAAAACTAAATTCACTTACTTTTGAAACATTACTATAAAAGTATTAAAAATATTTTAGTTAAGAAAAAAGTTACCTATAATCTAAACTCTCTCATAAAATTTTCATAATTTTACACAATTAGCACAGTGCAGCATATATGTGAACATACTTTTTATCCCCTTCTGAATAATTTCCTCAGAATGACATTTCACAGGTGGGATGGTTGGGTTAAATGTAACTTTTTTATGGCTCATGTGCTTGGAGTAGGGTGAGGAAGTGAGTCACTCTCCCTGAGTGCAAAATATAAGGTGACACCAAAATCTCAGTAATCAAGAGAAATAATATTAAAATGCAATATTTAAAAAGATTACTAATGCAAAAAATCAAGGCAAGGAGAACACTGGTGCCCACAATTTATTCCAGAAAATATAAAAGAGTGCACACTTCCCAACTCATCCCATGAAGGTAGTATTATCCTCAAACCAAAACCAACCACAGTACCAAAAAAAAAAAAAAAAGAAGAAAACTGCAAAGATCTCTCATGAATATTGATGTAAATTTTTAAAATAAATATTAGCAAATAAAACACAGATATATGTAAGAAGGATTGCACATGATGAACAAGTGGAGCTATTAAGTGGCTAAAAGAGAAAAGTGATGCTGAAAAAACTTTCAACATAATTGAAAACTCATTCATGATAAAAACTCTCCTGAAATTGAGTATATAGGAGAACTTCCTCCATTGGATAAAGAATATCTACAAAAAACTTCAGCTAGCATCACACTTAGTAATGAAATACTAAATGTTTTCCCCCAAAAGATGAGGAAAAAGATAACACTATTTGACATAGCGCTGGATATTTTAGACTCTGTAATGGGGGGAAAGGAACAGTTGGACAGGAAGAAATAAAACTGCTATTATTTGCAAATCCTGTGATGATCTACAAAAAAAAAATCACAAGAATTCGACAAAAACTCCTAGAATTAATAAGCAATGTTAGCAAAGTTGAAGGATACAAGATCAGCATACCAAAATGAATTACATGCTAGTAGTGAGAAGGCAATGGCACCCCACTCCAGTACTCTTGCCTGGAAAATCCCATGGACAGAGGAGCCTGGTAGGCTGCAGTCCATGGGGTCACGAAGAGTCTGACAGGACTGAGCGACTTCACTTTCACTTTTCACTTTGATGCATTGGAGGAGGAAATGGCAACCCACTCCAGAATTCTTGCCTGGAGAATCGCAGAGACGGGGGAACCTGGTGAGCTGCTGTCTATGGGGTCACACAGAGTTGGACATGACTGAAGCGACTTAGCAGCAGCAGCAGCAGCAGAGATACTAGTAATTGTGTATAGTCTAGCAACAAACATGTGGAAACCAAAATTTAAAATACAACAATTGCACCCCAAAAGTGAAACACTTAGGTGTGATGTAGCAAAACATGTACAAGATCTGTCTACTGATAACTACAAAATTCTGATGAAAGAAATCAAAGACAAGTTAAGTAAACAGAGTCTCCATATACATCGATTGGAAGATTCAGTGTACCAAAGATATCAGTTCTGTCTAAACTGATATACAGCTTTTATGCAATTCCTAACAATCATTCTTGTAGATACACAAGATAATTCTAAAATTTATATATAAAGGTAAAGAAAGTTAAATAGCTAAAACCATCTGAAAAAGAATAAAATGAGAGAAATCACTCTATCCAATTTCAAGACTTATTATAGAGCTACAGTAATCAAGGTTGTGTGGTTTTGGCAGAGGGACAGACATATAGATCAGTGAAAGAATGAATATAGAGAACCCAAAAATAGCCCCACATAAGTACAGGCGAGTAATTTTTTACAGAGGTGAAATGCAATCCAATAGCAGAAAGATAGTCTTTTTAATCAATTATGCTGGAACAATTAGCTATCCATAATCAAAAAAAACAAAACCCTCAAAGATAAATATGAAACTTGACCAGAACCTCACACCTCATAAAAAAAATTAGCTCAAAATGGATCATAGAGTTAACTGTAAAATGTAAAGCTATAAAATTTTTAAAAGATAATACAGGAGAAAGTCTTTAGGACCTTGGACTTAATGAAGATTTCTTAGACATAACACCCAAAGCACAACCCATAAAAGAAAAATATGGATAAATTGAACTTCATCAAAATTAAAACTTCGCTCTGTGAAAGACCCTATTAAGAGGATGAAAAGGCAAGCTCTGGACTGGGAGAAAATATTTGCAAATCATGTATTTGATAAAGGTCTCATTTGTAGAATATCCAAAGACCACTTAAAAGTCAACATTATGAAAACAAGCAATCCAATTAGAAAGCAGGCAAAAGGCATGAAGAGACATTTTACCAAAAAGGATATACAAGTGGCAAGTAAGCACATGAGCAGATGTTCAACATCATTAGCCATTAGGAAAATGCAAATTAATGGTACAATGAGATGTCACTGCACACCTGTCAGACAGTTAAAATAAAAAATTGTGACAATACTGCATTAGTTTACTAAAACTGCCATCAAAAATACCACAGACTGGATGGTTGAAGACAGCAGCAATTTATTTCTCACAATTCTGGAGGCTAGAAGTTTAAGAGCAAAGCGTCAGCAGGGTTGATTTCATTCTGAAGCCTCTTTCGTTGACTTATAGATGGCTGAATTCTCCCTGTGTTTTCACATGGTCTTTTCTCTGTGTGTGGTTAGTCCTAATGTCTTCTCATAAGGACACCAGTCATATTGGATTACAGTCCACACCAATGACCTCATTTAACCTCTTTAAAGACACTATCTTCAAATATAATCACATTCTGATATACTGGGGGTTAGAGCTTCAACGTATAAGAAAGACATAATTCAGCCCATGCTGCCAAGTCGCATCAGTCATGTCCAACTCTGTGCGACCGCATAGATGGAAGCCCACCAGGCTCCTCTGTCCCTGGGATTCTCTAGGCAAGAACACTGGAGTGGGTTGCCATTTCCTTCAACAATGCATGAAAGTGAAAACTGAAAGTGAAGTCGCTCAGTTCTGTCCGACTCTTAGTGACCCCATGGACTGCAGCCTACCAGGCTCCTCCGTCCATGGGATTTTCCAGGCAAGAGTACTGGAGTGGGGTGCCATCGCCTTCTCCGAATTCAGCCCATTACATACACCGAATGCTAGGGAGGAAGCAGAGAAACTGGATCACTTGCTGGTGGAGATATAAAATGGTACAGTACAGCAGTCTGTACCAAAGAAACAGTTTGTCAGTTTCTTAGACAACTAACATACACTTCCAATATAACACAGCAGTAAATGAAAACATCTGCACAAAAGCCAATACATGATTTTTCATAGCAGTTGTAAAAGACCCAAACTGGAAACAACTGCAACTTCCCTCAACAGATGAATGTTTGAACAATGGCATGGTAACATCCATACTATGGAATGCTACTCCACAAAGAAAACAAACTACTGATGCATGTGACAATTCAGATGAATTTTAAAAGGTCATTATGCTGAATTAAAAAGCTAATCTCAAAAGGTCACATATTGTATGATTCTGTTTATATACTATTCTTAAAATAGCAAAGTTACAGATATGGGAATCCGATTAGTTTTGGCTAAAAATTAAGGATGGGGGAGGAGAAGGGATAAGCATGACTGTAAAGGACAGCAGGAGAGAAATCTTTCAAGGGATGGAATCATTTTGTATTTCAGTTGTAGTGGTGGTTACATCTGTCTACACCAGCTACAAAATGACACAGAAAAACATGCATTCATTGTACCAAATTCAAATTCTTGGTTTCAACAGACTGGTTCCAAATAGGAAAAGGAGTACGCCAAGGCTGTATATTGTCACCCTGCTTATTTAACTTATATGCAGAGTACATCATGAGAAACGCTGGGCTGGAAGAAGCACAAGCTGGAATCAAGATTGCCGGGAGAAATATCAATAACCTCAGATATGCAGATGACACCACCCTTATGGCAGAAAGTGAAGAGGAACTGAAAAGCCTCTTGATGAAAGTGAAAGAGGAGAGTGAAAAAATTGGCTTAAATCTCAACATTCAGAAAACGAAGATTATGGCATCTGGTCCCATCACTTCATGGGAAATAGATGGGGAAACAGTGGAAACAGTGTCAGGCTTTATATTTTGGGGCTCCAAAATCACTGCAGATGGTGATTGCAGCCATGAAATTAAAAGATGCTTACTCCTTGGAAGGAAAGTTATGACCAACCTAGATAGCATATTCAAAGCAGAGACATTACTTTGCCAACAAAGGTCCGTCTAGTAAGGGCTATGGTTTTTCCAGTGGTCATGTATGGATGTGAGAGTTGGACTGTGAAGAAAGCTGAGCGCTGAAGAATTGATGCCTTTGAACTGTGGTGTTGGAGAAGACCCTTGGAGTCCCTTGGACTGCAAGGAGATCCAACCAGTCCATTCTAAAGGAGATCAGTCCTGGGTGTTCATTGGAAGGACTGATGCTAAAGCTGAAACTCCAGTACTTTGGCCACCTCTTGCGAAGAGTTGACTCATTGGAAAAGACCCTGATCCTGGGAGGGATTGGGGGCAGGAGGAGAAGGGGACGACAGAGGATGAGATGGCTGGATGACATCACTGACTCGATGGACGTGAGTCTGAGTGAACTCTGGGAGTTGGTGATGGACAGGGAGGCCTATCGTGCTGTGATTCACGTGGTCGCGAAGGGTCAGACACGACTGAGCGACTGAACTGACTGACTGATGGTAATGTAAGATATAAGCATTGTAGGAAACTAAGTAAAGAACACACAGATTCTATCTTTGAAATTTCCTGTGAATGCATAATTATTTCAAAGTAAAAAGTTTTTCTTTAAAAAATCAATAATAAATAACAATAACATTTTTAAAAAAGACAGACTGCAAGAGGACCAGGATTGGGGGCGGTAAGTGAAGTGAGTCATGCGATTGCAGGACTTCATTTAATTTTTTGTTATTTCACTCATAATAGACTTTTTTACATTAACTTTGATTTATTAAAATAGTGCATTAATTAGAGGATGTGGCGAAAAAACCCTTCTACACAGTTGGTGGGAATATAAATTAGTCCAACCACTATGGAAAACAGTATGGAGGTTCCTTAAAACACTTAAAACTAGTGTTACCATATGATCCAGCAATCCAACTCCTGGACATATAACTAGAAAAGACAAAAACTGTAATTCAAAAGATTCATACAGCCCAATGTTCATAGCAGCACTAATTACAATAGCCAAAACATGAAAGCAATCTAAGTGTCCATCACCAGATGAATGGACAAAGAAGATGTGGTATATGTGGTATACATATAATAGAATATTGCTGCTGCTGCTGCTGCTAAGTCTCTTCAGTCGTGTCCAACTCTGTGTGACCCCATAGATATTACTTGGACATAAAAGAGAATGAAATGTCATTTGCTGCAAGATGGATGGACCTAGAGATTATTATACTGAAAGAAGTCAGATAGGGAAACACAAACATTATATGATATCCTATATATGAAATCTAAAAAATAATATAAACTAACTTATTTACAAACAGACTCACAGACAAAAAAAAAATTTATGGTTATCAGAGGGGAAAGAGGTGGGAAGAAGGATAACTTAGGAGTATGGGATCAACAGATAAACATCGTAATGTATAAAATAGATTGAAACAGGGATTTACTATATGAGCAGGGAACTATATTCAGTATCTTATAATAACCTATAATGGAAAAGAGTTAGTAAAAATATGTATTTATAACTGAATCATTTTGCTATACATCTAAAAAGACACAATACTGTAAATAAACTATAGTTCAATAAGATATATTTTTAAAATACTGCATTAAAATCTCACTCATCTTGATTTCTGGGTTTTTTGATATCCTGTTAGATTTTATGCCCAAAGGCTTGTCCCATTCAGTGGCTCAGCGCCTGTTGCCTAATTGTTTGTCCAAGGGTTTTGCCTTTAATGCCTGCTATATAAAAAAGTGAGCATTATTTTACAATGTTTTAAAATTTAATTACAAACATATAATACTTCATATTCATAAAAAGTAAAAGAAAGTTTAAAAAAAAGTTTCTCATAACTATCACCTCTCAATCCCATTTCCAGAAGTAGCCACCATTAATAAACTGTATGTCTTTTCAGATAGTTTTTATATAAACATGTGAAAAGTATGCATGCTATAAATATTCTTTAAAAAACAAATAGGATCCTATTCTAATTGTCCTCAACTTGCTTTTTTTTCTGATTAATGACATAAGACACACCTTTTCATATTCTATTCTAGTATATTCTCTTTGAGAATGTAGAGATCCATTATATGCATAGAATGCATAGAGATCCATTGTATTGCTCTGTGATAATGGAATTCCTTATTGATGGACATTCAGGTTGCATCTAGCATTTATTGTTTCAAACAACGCTACCACAAAAGCCCTTAAACATATTTTTGTTTGTTTGTTCTAATTTAAATATTATAATGTTGCCAAATTTCCCTCTCAAATATTTTAAATAATTTATGCATCTTCTCACCCTCCGCCAATTTTGGGGGAAGTATTTATCTCCTCTCTCTGTAGCCAAAAGTGTATGTCATAGATTGTTTTAAATTATTAATCCAATAGGTAAAAAAATGGAATTTCATTGTTTTACTTTGATACTATTTTATTACCTTTTTATAGATTTATTAGCCATTTACTATCCTCCTATGAATTTTGTGTTCCTATCCTTTGCCCATCTTTTTATTGGAATATTAATCATTTCTATATAGATTGGTATGAACTCTTTGCCTATTGAATAGATTAGTAATTCATGTATTACAAACATTATTCTTTCTGTTCCTTGCCTGTCTTTTTTTTAATCTATGGAGAGTTTTCTGTTTGTTTTGTATGCTTTTTTGCTGCATGGAGATTTAGAGAACTTAAAAAATTTAAACAATCAGTCTAACCTTTTGTGGTTTCATAATATCATGTCATGCTTAGTATAGCCTTCCTCATTCCAACTTTTTAAAAATTTATTCTCAGGTTCTTCTGGGGTTTTTGTTATTGTTGTCATTGTATTGGATTAAACGTTTAAGCCATTGAATTTTCTTTGGTGAAAGAAATGAGGTAGAGATTCAGATGACCTTTGCCAAATGTCTTTCCATTTCTCATAACATACATTATTGGAGAGATCACCTTTCCACCACTACTCTTCAAAGGCTAACTTTATTATAAAATAATTTTATACATTCTTCTGATAACCCCAGAATTTCTCAGTCTATTTATTTAATAGAATCTTTCTGTTTCCATAACAGTCCATAGCATGTTAATTAGTGTAATTTAGTGAAACATTTAAATATTTGATATGCCATTTCCCTTCATTATTTCTTTTTATCTGGCTCTTCTCTTACCTCTATTTCTCTAGATGGACTTCAGAATGAGTGCATTACATTTTTAAGAACCCTGTAAACTGACTGTCATTGTAATACTTGGATAAATTATTTCCAGGAGCACTCTTACCTTTTCATTTCTTTTAATAATATTCATATTTTTAAATTCCTAGATAAAAAGAACATATGTCCACCAACACATTAAAGTCTTTTTGAAAAAATAATATTGCATTATATATGTAGACCTTTGATTAAGAGCTTGAGAAGGAAGACCTTTCTGTAATTCTATAATTACTATTTACATTTATGTTAACGTGAATTAATTCATTCTATAAGCAATTCTGAAGCACCTACTGCATGTAGTATACAGCATGTTAGACAATGAAAAGATAATGAAGCAAAACATTGTCCCTTCTCTGACATCTTATGAAGATTTCCAGGAAGAAGACAGTCTTATAAATAATTGCAGAATAATATTGTGACTATTACAACATATGCAGTAGAGTGTGTCACAGAATATAGGATCACAGGTTTGAAGAAGAGCTTGCTTTCTTTTGAAGCTTCTTGAAGACTGCCAAGATATGACATGTCAACTAGCTTTTGAGGAAAAGTGACTGTTGGCTAATAAGAATATTGTCTATTCATGATTCATGTATCTACCGGAGTCTTGCTTGATGTTACTCAAAAAGATGGTTTTAAATGAAAATAACCAAAATATTTTTAAATGAACACACTTATTAATTAAAAATTGGATCTTATATATAAGCAGATTTTTCGTAAAAGTAAATTCTTCATATTGTATAGACATGAATTTTTTCTTACTATTTTAATGTGATGCAAATACTTTCCTAGCCAACTTTATTAATTTTCATGGAATTGAAATTGAAAATTTTTAGACAGTTAAATCTGTCATTTCCTGTTTAATTTCTCCTATTGTTTCAATCTTTCAAAATCTACCATCTCTACAAAGATCTGGTAAATGGGGTCCCATTTTGGCCACATTTCAGTAATCACATGCAATTGCTGAACAGCATCCAAAAATGATGAGAAATGAAAAGTAAGCTTCCATTTTTTCACAAGTAACAATTAGAATAGGGCAAAAAGATCTTGTGCATTGTCTCTTAGGATAATACAGAGGATGATGAGCAATGATTTTCCATGGCCAATAATTTTAATTAAGAGAAAATGAGTTGACAGTAAAGGAAAACATTCTAGATGAGCACAGGAAAGAACTTTTTTACTATCAGGGGGCTAGAATATTGGAATAAACTCCAAAATAAGATGAGGGGCTCCATTCCCATAGGTTTTCTCAAGATAATAGAAACCATTTATACCAATGGTTTACAAGCCAGAATTCTTAATTGGTGTACCTTGGAGAAAGTAGGGGAAAAGGATAAAACTATTAACAGGAGGCCAAGGACATAGATCTATTGAACAGAAAGATCTCAGAAAACTGGTTTATCCACATGTTCACCCATAGATGATTCATGTTGATGTATGGCAAAAACCACCACAATATTGTAAAGTAATTAGCCTCCAATTAAAATAAAATAATTAATTGAAAAAAAAAACTGGTCTATCCAGTTGACAGTTGGGATGTTGACAGGTGGGGCGCTGATTTGGCTGACAGCTCAAGCTCTCTTCTCAATCTTGGCTGAAATTAGTAGTCAAAGGGCAAGTCACATTTCTAAAAATAGTAATTTTTAATTACTTCCCTGGCAGTATGAAGAACAGGATGAATGCATGGAAGATGAAAGAGCGTGGTCCTGCTCACTTCCACTGCAGGGGCCACGGGTTCCACCCTAGGTCAGGTAACTAAAATTCTGCATGTCTTGTGGCTCTGTTAAACAAATAAGTAGATAATTTCCATTACAGTTTTGTGATTATTTATCTATGTTAATTCATATTTAGTCTTGGAAAAAATGGGTTCACAGTGAACACTTTTCCTCCAAATCTAACATAGTCATCAGTTCAGTTCAGTTCAGTCTCTCAGTCGTGTCCGATTCTTTGTGACCCCATGAATTGCAGCACACCAGGCCTCCTTGTCCATCACCAATTCCCGGAATTCACTCAAACTCACGTCCATCGAGTCAGTGATGCCATCTAGCCATCTCATCCTCCATCGTCCCCTTTTCCTCCTACCCCCAATCCCTCCCAGCATCAGAGTCTTTTCCAATGAGTCAACTCTTCGCATGAGGTGGCCAAAGTACTGGAGTTTCAGCTTTAGCATCATTCCTTTCAAAGAATGCCCAGGGTTGATCTCCTTTAGAATGGACTGGTTGGATCTCCTTGCAGTCCAGGGGATTCTCAAGAGTCTTCTCCAATACCACAGTTCAAAAGCATCAATTCTTCGGCACTCAGCTTCACAGTCCAATTCTCACATCCATACATGACCACAGGAAAAACCATAGCCTTGACTAGACGGACCTTTGTTGGCAAAGTAATGTCTCTGCTTTTGAATATGCTATCTAGGTTGGTCATAACTTTCCTTCCAAGGAGTAAGCGTCTTTTAATTTCATGGCCATCAAATTACATAAAACTAAAAAAACTGAACCAAGAGTTCCAGAAAAAATATCTACTTCTGTTTTATTGACTACGCCAAAGCCTTTGACTTTGTGGACCACAACAAACTGGAAAATTCTTCAAGAGATGGAAATACCAGACCACCTGACCTGCCTCCTGAAAAATCTATATACAGGTCAAGAAGTAACAGTTAGAACTGGATATGGAACAACAGACTGATTCCAAATTGGGAAAGGAGTACTTCAAGGCTGTATATTGTCACCCTGTTTATTTAACTTATATGTGGAGTACGTCATGCAAAATGCCAGACTGGATGAAGCACAAGAGGATTCAATATTGCCGGGAGAAATATCAATAACCTCAGATACGCAGATGACACCACCCTTATTGCAGAAAGTGAAGAACTAAAGGGCCTTTTGATGAAAGTGAAAGAGGAGAGTGAAAAAGTTGGCTTAAAACTCAATATTCAGAAAACTAAGATCATGGCATCCAGTCCCATAACTTCAGGGCAAATAGGTGGGGAAAAAATAGAAACAGTGAGAGACTTTATTTTGGGGGCTCCAAAATCACTGCAGATGGTGGCTGCAGTCATGAAATTAAAAGACGGTTGTTCCTTGTGAAAGGTTGTTTTTGAATCACATGAATACACCGGGATTCTTGGTCCCTGGAGGAGAAGAATTCAATCCGGGGCCAGAGACGAGGCTTGATTGCTCAGAGCTTTTGTGTAATAAAGTTTTATTAAAGTATAAAGGAGATAGAGAAAGCTTCTGACATAGGCATCAGAAGAGGGCAGAAAGAGTAACCGCTTGCTAGTGTTAACAATGAAGTTATATACTCTCCAATGAATCCAAAGAATGTCTGGAGGTTGTAAAGACCTCATCAGACCTATTCCCATAATTTACATTTTAAGATAACAGAATTAGCCAGAAGGTTTAATCCAAAGACAGTCCTTAATCCAGAGACTGTCCTCAGGCAGGATACATTATTGTTATATAATCCTAAGGAATGTAGAGAAAGAAAAAAAAGTTTGTCCTTTCTTCCTCCTTGAGAATTCCAGAACCCTCTCTCCTTGGGGACCCCTAGACTCCTTACCAACCTGCCTAGGAAATGACTCTCTCACTTGGAAGAAAAGTTATGACCAACCTAGACAGCATATTAAAAAGCAGAGACATTACTTTGCCAACAAAGGTCCACAAAGTCAAAGCTATGGTTTTTCCAGTAGTCATGTATGGATGTGAGACTTGGTCTATAAAGAAATATGAGCGCAGAAGAATTAATGGTTTTGAACGGTGGTGTTGGAGAAGACTCTTGAGAGTCTCTTGGACTGCAAGGAGATCCAACCACTCCATCCTAAAGGAAATCAGTTCTAAATATTCATTGGAAGGACTGATGTTGAAGCTGAAGCTCCAATACTTTGGCCACCTGATACAAAGAACTGACTCTTTGGAAAAGACCCTGATGCTGGGAAAGATTGAAGGCAGGAGGAGAAGGGGATGACAGAGGATAAGATGGCTTGATGGCATCACTGATATGATGGACATGAGTTTGAGCAAGCTCCGGGAGTTGGTGATGGACAGGGAAGCCTGGTGTGCTGCAGTCGATGGGTCGCAAAGAGTTGAACATGACTGAGCAAATGAGCTGAACTGAAAAATACCTAGAGCGTTGAAAACATAAAATTTTTTTAAATGAGGGACTAAAAAGCACATTTTTATGTGGTTTTTAAATGCTATGCTGGTAGGAAAGTTAGATTAAAAATAGTTTTGCACACTCCTAGAACTCCCAAATTAACCAAATTTCTTTTCATAGGGTAGGCATATTCAGCATATAAATCAATGGTCAAAATCTGGTCTTTAGTGACTTTGAAAATAGACATAAAAATGCATATTTTACATTTTGAAAAGTCTTTAATTGACTAGTAGAGCCATGCAAAAGGAGATTAGAAATTTTTCAGCTGCATAAGATTTTCAATGAGTTCCCTAAGGATGTGGGTGGATATCTTTGATTTTAAGATTGAGCCGATCAGTAAGAAGAAAAAGTGGTGTCAGACATTAGAACCTGATTTTTCTTATTTAGCTTTTATGCAATTTATTTCCTCTGTGAATTGAAAAAAAAATAATTATAATATCTTGGTTAATGAGAGCAGTGTTACTTTTGAAAGGCTAGAGCTGGAGATCTTAGAGGAAGAGCAGCTGGTGGCCTAGCCAGGCTTCATAAGGCTACTTTGTATTGATGGGGTCACTAGGGCCTGCAGTCCAGTAATTTCAGTTCATCAGATTCAATCAGACTCAGAGAGTTTGACGCAAACTAACAAACTCCTAATCCTCTGAGGTCGAGAATGGGAGGAGGGAGCACAAATATCTGCCTTTCCTTCCTCACCAAATTCTATGAAATCATCATAATGTTACTTTAAAAGGAAATAAATCTACAATAGTATGGGGAAACAATGAAAAAAAATTCTTCAATAATGAGCCAGAAATTTGGAATGATTCCTAAAAGAGTCATATTTAAGAGAAATTTAAAAACCTTATATAACATAACAGCTCAAAACACATATAAAAGAGGAATCATAGCATTGAAAGAACTGGTTTGAGGGGAGCTCCATGCTTAGAGCTAATATAATTTATGAATTCATTCTTTCATTCAACAAATATTAGGCATCTATCATGTGTCAGGCAGTGTTCTAGGCATCTTGTCACATCAGTAAACAAAATAAAGTTCTTGTCCTCTTGGATCTGTGTTCG
Organism: Bubalus kerabau; assembly: GCF_029407905.1. Lineage (NCBI taxonomy): Eukaryota > Metazoa > Chordata > Mammalia > Artiodactyla > Bovidae > Bubalus > Bubalus kerabau. The sequence continues at coordinate 48,352,009 of NC_073630.1, read as the reverse complement.
AGAGGCGTGAGACAGACGATAAAAGATAAACGTTTCAGTATGGAGAAGAGGATGAATGCATGGAAGATGAAAAAGTAGATGGAGCAAGAGGGATATGTCTTGAGGGAGCAGGAGGTTGGATATTGAATAAAGTGGTCAAGGTAGGGCTTGTTGAGGGGAGGAGAGAGTTAGCTAAGCAGCTATCTGGGAGAAGGGCATTCAGAACAGAGGGGATGGGGAGTGTGAAGGCTCCAGGGTGGGAGCTGTATACCTACAATGTTCTAGGAATCTGGAGGGAGCTGAAAGTAGCAGATGAGGTCGAGAGGTCACAGGGCGCTTGACCCTGTAGCCCTTGTATGGACCTTGGGTTTTAAACTAAATGAATTGGGGGTAGTGTCAGGGGAAGTGTGTAGGCAGGGAAGGGAGAGTGCAGAGTTTTGAGCAAAGGAGTGATATGGTCTCATGAACCTCTAAATGACTTGACCCGCCCCCAGCATGTCCTGTTGAAGGTCAGGAACAGACACAGGAAGATCAGTAACGCAGGTGAGAGAACGTGGTGGTTCCAACCAGGAAGGAAGTATTGGTGGTAATGAAAGCAGTTAATTCTAATATATTCTGAAGGTAGAATGAGTGGAATTTCCTGATGCCTTGAGTGTAGAATGTGAAAGAGAACCATCACAAATGACACATTTTTTCTGGCCTGAGAACTAGTTAGCTGTGGTTGTCCTCACCTGATATAGGGACATCTGCATGTAGAATAAGTTTGGGGAGATTTGGGGGAGGAGGGGGAGGTGTTTGTGAGTTTCATTTTGGGCGTGTTAAGTTTGAGATGTCTTTAGACATTCAAGAGGAGATGTCCCATGGCTGATTCATGTCAATGTATGACAAAAACCACTACAATGTTGTAAAGTAATTAGCCTCCAATTAAAATAAATAAATTAAAAATAATAATAAGAAAAGAGATATCAACAGGCAGTTTTTCAGGATCTGGAGTTTGGAAGAGAAGTCTGGGCTGGAGACGTGTATTTGGGGATAGTTAGCACATGTAACAGAGAAGGCAATGGCACCCCACTCCAGTACTCTTGCCTGGAAAATCCCATGGATGGAGGAGCCTGGTAGGCTGCAGTACATGGGGTCGAGAAGAGTCAGATAGACTGAGCGACTTCACTTTCACTTTTCACTTTCCTGCATTGGAGAAGGAAATGGCAACCCACTCCAGTGTTCTTGCCTGGAGAATCCCAGGGATGGGGGAGCCTGGTGGCTGCTGTCTCTAGGGTCACACAGAGTCGGACACAACTAAAGTGACTTAGCAGCAGCAGCAGCACATGTAATGATGTTTGAAGCCATGAAACTGAATATCAGATGGGAGAGTACAGATATTGAAGAGAAAATAGCATTATTTAATTAGAGGAGAAAAAATAGATGATCGTCTCAATAGATACCCCCCAAATATTTGATAAACCTGAAACACTCATTTCTGATTAAGAAAACAACAATTATCAAGAAACTTCAAGGGGAAAAAAAAACTTAAATATATAATGAAAGATAATATGTTCTCTCAATGAAAGACTACATTTTTTCTTTGTTCCTTCTGCTTGATGATCCTCAAGTTATCAAGTAATATGGCTTTATTGTAATAAGGAAACCAGTACGATGATGTGTAAAGAAAAAGTTAACCATCATTTCATCCCCATCTCAACCCCCTTTGAGGTAACAAATGTTAACAATTGGCATTTATCCCTTCACATCTTGTTCATGGCTCATTCAGTATTACGAGTTATACAGCCCACAGTTATAGTGGTTTGTTTATATATGCTTTGTTTTGACCAGACAGAATCATGCCATACACATTATTAGCTTTTAAAAATTTAACAACATATCAAGGACATCCCTGCAGATATATTGATATAGATTTAACTCCAGCTTTTGCTCTTAATATATAGACACACATATTATACTTGTATATAACTTGTGTATAAATAATGTATATACATACTAATGTGTGTAATTATATATACATATATATACACTTAATATCATCATATTAGTTTTAAAATTTTCTATAGCTTTTTCTTTCTTTAATCCTCTTCAACCTAAATCTAATCTCCCTACCCTCAACCCAGCATAGACCTTATTAACACTGTTTTTCAGAGCATTCCATGCTTTTTTCCAAAGCTCATGTAACCATAAGCGAACTGAAGTTTGTATAAATATATACATTTACATAAATATACACACACAAACATTTACTAGTTTATATATGGGAACCATAACATACACAGTTCCCAGCATTGTGCCTTCATGATCACTCAACATCAAGAAGAAATCCTTCTGATTTGTGGGCAGTAGTTCTAATTCCTTCCTCTTAGTAGCAGCATAGTATTTTATGATGCAGATACATGCACAATCTATTCAACCATTTCCTTATGGATGCATATTCACTTTGCTTTTAGATTTTTGCTACTATAATTCTGCAATAAACAAGTTATATATAGCCTTCCATACTGGTTCTTTTATTTCTACTGGCCACATTCCCAGTAGTACAATCATTGGGTGAAAATGTATGTGGATTCTTTAATAGATGCTATTAGATTTGTTTTTCCAAAAGGCAGTTAACAATTCACATTTTCACAAGTAATGCATGAGGCTGCAATAGATAATATTATTCTTTTAAATTTTTGCCAGTCTGATGGATGTAATGTCTCATTATTATTTTAATTTGCAGTTTCCTGACTGCTGTTGAGTTTGCGTGCTCAGTTGCTCAGTCGTGTCTGACTCTTTGCAACCCCACAGACTGTAACCCACTAGGCTCCTCTGTCCATGGGATTATCCCAGCAGGAATACTGGAGTGGGTTGCCATTTCATCCTCCAGGGGATCTCCCCTACCCAGGGATCGAACTCATGACTCCTGCGGCTCCTGCATTGACAGGTGGATTCTTCCTGCTGAGCCACCTGGGAAGCCTCCTGCATTATATGTATTTTTCTAAATGCCTATTTTTAATCTTGACTTCATTTATGGTATCTTTTGCTATATAAAAGTTTTCCATTTTTAGGTAATCAAATATGTCTATCTTTTATACTTCCCGTTTCTGGTTTTAGTTAAGAGGTGTTTTCTATCCCTTTGATTTCCATGTAGCCACCTAAATGTTCTTCTAAGATTTATTGTTTACCTTTAAGTTTTTAATCCACTTGGAATTTATTTTTGGATTTGTTGTGAAATTGGGATACAAGTTCATTTTGTTCTAGATGAATAGCCAGTTATGCCAGCACTATTTATTAAATAAACCATTCTTTCCCAAAGAATTGAAATACTACCTTTGTCACATATTAAATTATGATATATACTGAGATCTATTTTTGAATCCATTCTTCTGTTCCACTGATTTGTCTACTCTTACGCCAATATTGTGCTGGTTGTATTACAGTGATTTTTATTACAGTGGCTTTCAGTTGAAGGCAACTTTCTCATTATTTATCGTCTTTATAGTTTTCTTTGCTATTCAGGGATTTATATTTCCATCTATATTTTTAAATAATTTTACCACCTCTCAAAAAACCTTTTAGGATAATAAGTGGAATTCTGTTATATTTATTTTGGGGTAATATTGTTATTTTTTATCTATAAGAGTTTCAGTATTTATTTCTTTTAAAAAGAAATACCATTATCACATCTTAAAAATTAACAATTTCTTGATAATTAAATGTCTAGTCATTGTTTATAAATGAATACTGGAGTGAGTCATTGTTTAAATTTCCCCAATTTTCTCATGATTATTTAGTCTATTTGTTAGACTCAGGATCAAAATAAGGTCATAAATTTCAGTTGGTGGTAAAAGGTCTTTAAGTCTTTTTTGGATCTATAGATTCCTCCACACTTTTTTCTTGCAATTACTGAAGAAAATGGGTTGTTTTTTCCAGTAGCGTTTCCTAGCCTGCACTTTGATATTTGTATCTCTGTGGTGTCGTTTAATGTATTATTTTGTCTGCAGTAGTTTCTGCCTATTGGTGGTTAGATCTAGAAGTTTGATCAGATTCAGGTTCAATTTTCTGGGAAATCCTCTTCACAGAGGATGGCATAGGATGCCTTGTTGTCCCTTTGTTGTTCAGCACTCCTCTATCAATGGATTTGTTAGAATTTGCACAGTGGTAATGTTTTGACTCCATCACTCTTTCTGTATTGTTAACAGAAGCAGCTTTCAAAGTTTCTTCTACGAAAGTGTTTTCACTACTTAGGTACCTTGACATACATGTTATACAAAAAACTACAAGATAAATTATTGATTTTGGATGAGCTGACTTCCTAGAATCCTCTGAAAGTGACCACTAAGTTTTGTTTTTGTTTGCTCTGTTATGAACTGGTGGGCATAATCATATTGGATACATCAATCTGTTAAAGATATTACTTATGTTTCAGTGGACTGTGGGAGTCTCTTCAAGTTGGCTTGGAGGCCTTTGGACATAGCCCTGGGACTCTAAAGTCACACCAGAGAGCAAGAAGCTCAGTTATTCCAGGCAGGTGGTGTGTTTCCTACCCTAGATCTGTCAAGGCTGTAATCCAAGGGGCCCTTTGGCCTTCTAGGTGAAACTGAATTTGGGACCACCATCTGGGCACTTGATGTTAAAGGCTTAATCAGTTTTTCTGGACTTTGTCAGTGGATGGAGAAGAAAATGGCATTTGTTGGTAAGATTATATGTCATGAATTTATACTAACAGGTTCAATTCAAATTAAAGACTACAATGTTATTACTAAATTCATTGAAATCCTTTCTACAACAAAAAATTTCAGTTGTTAATCCCAGCAGAATTGCCCGTTTTCTTCAGGCCACTCTGCATACACTTCAGTCTAAAAATAATGGTCTCTATACTGCCACAAAAATGTGGGATTTCTCAGAGCAGCCTAAGATTTTTTTTGCAATTCTTTTTTTTGTCTGTGGGGCATATCCCACTAGGGATGGGCTATCAAACTAGCGTGCTTTAAAAGTCACTTTAAATTGGTTCTCTTTGGGTAGCTGTGCCACCAACCTGATTCTGGTTGGGTTGGGTTCATTTGTTTTATTTTGCTTTCAGTGTTTAGAGATTGCTTTTTAAAAATTTAAGTTTGACGTACAATTGTGTAAAACATACAGTTTTAAAGTCAGCTCTAAAAGCATGGTATGTTACTCTTTGCTTGTCCACTACTTCCCCACAGGAAGTCATTTAAAAATGGTTTTATAATTAATTAACTTTGTATTTTTAAATTTAAGTAGTTATGGATTTATGCACGTGTGTGTGTGTGTGTGTATATATATATATGTGTGTGTGTATTATGTGTATTTGTATCTCCTATCTCCTAAACATATATATATATATACACTATATATGCTTCTCTCCATGTTGTTTTCTCATTAAAAAGAAAACTATCTCAGAGATCACTCTGTCTCCTTACACTTTAGAATTTCAATGTTTTTTTTAAATTCTTATTTTATTTTATTAAATATAAATTTATTTATTTTAATTGGAGGCTAATTACTTTACAATATTGTATTGGTTTTGCCATACATCAACATGAATCTGCCACGGGTATACACGTGATCCCCATCCTGAACGCCCCACCCACCTCCCTGCCTGTACCATCCCTCTGGGTCACCCAGTGCACCAGCCCCAAGCATCCTGTATCATGCATCAAACCTGGACTGGTGATTCGTTTCATATATGATATTATACATGTTTCAATGCCATTCTCCCAAATCATCCCCCCCTCTCCCTCTCCCACAGAGTCCAAAAGACTGTTCTATACATATGTGTCTCTTTTGCTGTCTCTCATACAGGGTTATCATTACCATCTTTCTAAATTCCATATATATGCATTAGTATACTGTATTAGTATTTTTCTTTCTGGCTTACTTCACTCTGTATAATAGGCTCCAGTTTCATCCACCTCATTAGAACTGATTCAAAGGTATTCTTTTTAAAGGCTGAGTAATACTCCATTGTGTATATGTACCACAGCTTTCTTATCCATTCGTCTGCTGATGGACATCTAGGTTGCTTCCATGTCCTGGCTATTATAAACATTTTCATCCAGTAGAATTCCACTGCCTTCCAGCTTATTAACCTTGCATTGGCCAGAGTGTTCTCCATTGGGTCTTCAAATGCCCAGTCCAATTGTATCATGTGTCCTCCCTTTCCAGGCTATCAACAAGCATCCAGCAGCTGAGAAGTAGTATTTTATGATATTAATTTTTCCCACCCAAGGGCAAGGTATATGCAAGCATAAAGGTATCAGTTATATCTCATATTATTATACTGAATATAAATTTAATTCAATATCAATCCAAAATCGAATAGGATTTTCTAAGGGAATTGGGTAACCTAGCTATACAATTCCTGTGAAAGAGAAAGGATCCATATGGCCAAGAAAGTTTTGAAATAAAAAGAAAAATGAGGGAAGACTTTCCCTACTAGATACTGGAACACTGAATCTACAGTATAAACTTAGTTTACTAACATACTGTAAGGCTTGTGCTCCTGGCCATGATGAAACAACAGGGTCTGGATTTAGCCTCCTCTGTATGCAATGAAATCAGAAAACAAGAAAAAGTATGTAAAACATCAGTTTTCAGTCACTGAACAGACAACAGAAGGAAAACAAGCAAGGTGAACCCTAAGATTGTCCGAGCATACTGCCTAGAGAGAATTTCTCAGCTGCAGCCCAGGAAGGAGCACCTAAACAGAGTGGTCTCTGACCCCCAAGGAGGTCTAGGTGGCTGGAATTTGTGGGTCAGGCTAGAGAGTGAAGAGCCATGTGGAGAGAACTCGAAAGATCTGCTAAGAGTTTCTCTTAAGAAGTCAGCTTGGGACTCAGTACGTGTGTCTTAGTCAGCTCAACTGCTGCAACAAATTCCATAGACCGGGTGGCTTAAAAAACACTTATTTTTCTATAGCCATTAATTTGAAATAACTTTAAGTAGCGTATAATCTATAAAAATATTGAATAGATATGTTGTACACCTGAAATTAACATAATATTGTAAAGTAAAAAACACACACATTTATTCCTTACAATTCTGGAAGTTGGAAGTTTGAGATCAACGTGTCTGATTGGGTTCTTGGTGAGGGCTCTCTTCCTGTTTATACTGTCACATGGCCTTCCTTAGTGCCTAGGAGAGATTGAGATGCCCAGGATCGTCCTCCTTTTGTAAGGGCATTAATCCCATCATAAGGGCCCCACCCTCATGATCTCATCTAAACCTAATTACCTCCTGAAGACCCCCTCTAAATGCCATCACATTGGAGGTTAGGGTTTCAACATGTGAATTTGTGGGGACACAAGCACTGAATGTGAGAAAACTACATGAGGCTAGGAAAAGACCACCAGAAAAGATCAGGCAGAGAACAATCTCCAGAACTAGCCCTAGACTCAAAGCTGTCCTGAACACAATTAGCAAAGTATAAATAAGACAAGTTTCGAAAGGATTGAATTCCTTCCAAGTAACTTAACTGTGTCCTAAAACAGAACACAAAGCTATCCAAAGGAACAAAGAATAACCAGTATTGAACAAGACAAAATTCAAACCATTTGCATCCAATAAAAATTTACTAGGCATGCAGAGAAGCAGAATAATATAACTCAAAAAGATGAGAAAAATCAATCTATAAAACAGACCCAGAAATAACACAGATGATAAAATTATTCAATCATAGCATTATAAGAGTAATCACAAGTATGTTCAAGAAGGTGGAGGAAAGCACGAGCCTGTTAAGGAGAGACATGGAAGACACAGAAAAAAAATTCATGCCAGACTCCTTCCTGGTGATTTGAGTTTGGAGACTGGGCCATTCAGTATATCAGCCTTCGGTGAGTTGGCTTTTAGAAAACTGGCTTTGGAGAACTGACCAAGAACTGTATTTTAGATGTGAGATTGATAGTGAGGCTAATACTTCTTTCCTTTTTGAATGGAGGTAGCACAGCTTGGAAACTACAGGCCTCCCTCCTCTTGTTCGAGGAACAGGTTGGGGAAGGTGAGAGCAGTGTGGGTGCTCTCTTTTTGGAAGCTTCTTCTGAGGATCAGGAGTGGAGAGGGAGAATGGACTCTGTGGGTGTGCAGATCCAGGAGAGCAAAAACCAAAAGTCTGGTTGCACAGTGACACTTATTTCACCCAACTGAGAAACTGGGACCAGTGGAAGGCAGGCTCTGCTGAGTTGGTGAAAGTGGTGAAATCTTCCTCATTGGTACTTTACCAAGAGAATGATGTGCCTTAAAAGAGTGTAAAGCTGGGGATGGAGAGAGAAGCTGTCCTCATACACCTAGAAAGTTCCTAGTAAGGCATTGTGTTGAAGATCCAAGCTTGGGTGTAATGTGGCCACTGTTCTTCAGTCTCTCACAGTCTAATGGGCTTGCCTTCCTCACTTTCTGTTCATTTTTATTTTCTTTATTGGCTCCCATTATTCTTGCATGTGTACTAAGTTATTTCAGTTGTGGTCAACTCTTTCGACCCTATGGGTCACAGCCCATCAGGCTCCTTTGTCCATGGAATTCTCCAGGCAAGAATAGTGGAGTGGGTTGCCATGCCCTTCTCCAGAGGATCTTCCCAACCCAGGGATCGAACGCAGGTCTGCTGCATCGCAGGCAGATTCTTTACTGTCTGAGCCACCTGGGAAGCCCAAGAATACTGGAGTGGGTTTATATTTCCTCCTCCAGGAGATCTTCCCAACTTAGGGATCAAACCAGTGTCTCTTTCATCATCTGCATTGGTAGGTGGGTTCTTTACCACTAGTGCCACCTGGAAGTCCCCATTCTTCTTGCTGCTGCTGCTGCTGCTAAGTCGCTTCAGTCATGTCCGACTCTGTGCGACCCCATAGACGGCAGCCCATCAGGCTCCCCATCCCTGGGATTCTCTAGGCCAAGAATACTGGAGTAGGTTGCCATTTCCTTCTCCAATTCATGAAAGTGAAAAGTAAAAGTGAAGTCGCTCAGTCGTGCCCTACTCTTAGCGACCCCATGGACTGCAGCCTACCAGGCTCTTCCGTCCATGGGATGTTCCAGGCAAGAGTACTGGAGTGGGGTGCCATTGCCTTCTCCACCATTCTTCTTACTAGCCTCTTAAATAATTTGGTGCCTATATGGAGCTGATAACAAGGTATCCTGAGCTTCCTACTACTCTATTTATACAGTTATCATGATGGAGAGGGGGAAGAAACTGGTACATATTATTAGAGCCTAGAATGAGAATTCCCTTAGACCCAGGGAACCAGGGCTCCTGCCTTGAGCTCTGCGCTACAGAGGGCTCGCTCAGGGCTCTTCTCAGGCAATACTAGCCCACTTGGCCGGAGCTCCAAAGCCCAAAGGCAATGTGACTGTTTTGAGTCCATGCCCCCCGGAACCCAGACCAGAGCCATCACAGTTGGGCTGGAGTGTCCACACAGGGAAGAGAGACAAGGTGTATGTGTCACAGGAAAGGAGACACTTCCCTGGTGGCTCAGATGGTAAAGCGTCTGCCTACAATGTGGGAGACCCGGGTTTGATCCCTGGGTCAGGAAGATCCTCTGGAGAAGGAAATGGGAACCCACTCCAGTACTCTTGCTTGGAAAATCCCATGGACAGAGGAGTGTGGTAGGCTACAGCCCTTGGGGTCCCAAAGAGTCGGACACAACTGAACAACTTCACTTTGTTTCTTTTCTTTTACCCCAGATACCTCAAATGTTCATAGTAAACTGTCTGGAAATCCAGAGGTGGCCTGACTTCTTGCTGGGGGAGCCCAATATTACTTTTTACCAGCTTGAACCCTGTCTCTGGGGCCTGGGCAGTGTAACAGAACTCATGACTTTACCAGTCATTTTGTGTCATGTCTCTTAGCATCATCAAATTAGAGCTCTCGATTCATTCCCTTCAACCTACAGTCCTTCTCATCTTAATAAACAGTTTCACCATCCACTCAGTTGATCAGACATTCTTCTCCTGTTATCCTGAGCTTCTGCTGAGACAATCCCTTAGTATGTCCTGTTTGCTGTGCCTCTGAAATAGATCCCAAATCCAGCTACATCTTACCTGCTTTATTGCTACCACCTCACATTGAGTCACCATCATTTCTCACCTGGGCTACTTCACCAGCTTCTACAACACTCTCTCACTTTGCCTCTCTTCCCACTAGCTGATTCTCCAACAGCAACTAAAGTGACTTATTAAAAAGTAAGACAGATGATACTATTCCCCTGTTTAAAATCCACTAATGGATTTCCACTGAGATTAGAATTATTCCAAATTCCTTTCAATGTCCCATAGGTCCTATACAAACTGCCCTCTATCTATGCTCAATAGCCTCCTCTTAGCCCATTCCTTCTTAATCACCACCTCCTTCCCCTCTGGTCTCTATATATTTCAGATGCTCATACTAATTTCCTTCCCTATACATGCTCTTTTGTTTGGTTTGAAATAGTCTTACCAAGTTCTTAAAAGGTATGTAAATGCTCAGTCACTCAGTTATGTTTGACTCTTTGCGACCCCATGGACTGTAGCCTGCCAAACTCCTCTGTCCATAGAGTTTTTCAGGCAAGAATACTGGAGTGGGTTGTCACTTCCCACTCCAGGGCATCTTCCCCATCCAGGGATTGAATCTGTGTCTCCTGTGTCTCTTACATCGGCAGGCGGATTCTTTACCATTGCGCCACCTAAGAAGCCCTGGGTTCCTCTTATCTGGGCTCAAATGTCATCTTCTAAGAGAAGCTTTACTTAACCACCTTCTCAATGGAGCCTGTCACACCTTTAGCATCTCCAGTCATTCCCTAGCATACTGTCCTGTGTTATATTCTTCATAGCACTCATCAACATCTGAAATTATCTTATTTTGTTCATGCTTATTGTTGGTTGTCCTCCATTAGACCATAAGTTCACAAAGGAAGGACTCTTTTAATGAATTAAAAAAAGAGTCTTAGCATCTAGAATAGTTCTTGATATACAGTTGGTGTATATAAATATTTGTTAAATGAATGAACTAATCAATGTACATATGAGGTTTTCAAGCTTTCTGACAATTCATCTAGAATTTGTTTGCAGGTTGTTCATACTGAAAATAAAGAAATCAATCTGGTATTTTAAACTGGGTTTCCTGGGAAGCAACTCTGACACTGAGATTAGCATATAGGGAGTTTACAAGGGATTGCTTCAGGGATCAACACCAATGGAGAGAAAGTAGAATTTGGCAGAAAGAAAAGTTTGGTTATTAGTCCCATAAAAGGTCTAAGTTGATCCTAATAGGAATTCCAAAGCTAGGGTAACACTCTCAGTTTGGTCTAGATCATGATGGTTGGGACCAGGATTTATATTTCCATGATGGCCCGTCATTGTCGTGTCGCCAAGTCATGTCTGACTCTTTGCAACTCCATGGACTGCAGCACTCCAGGCTTCCCTGTCCCGCACCATCTTCTGGAGTTTGCCCAAGTTCGTGTCCATTGAATTGGTGATGCCATCCAACCAGCTTCAGGGTCTTTCCCAATGAGTCAGTTGTTTGCATCAGGTGGCTAAGTCCAGTCATTAGACACAGGTTACCTTGGGAGGAAGTACACCATTGGGGATCAACTACAGACACCACAACTACAGGAGGTCTCAGTGCTGCAACTAGTACTCATCTCCCTCCTCTCCTGGCCATTTATTTTACCCTCACCCTCAGCCTCTGCTGTCACCCTCTGGCGTCCTGGTGGCTTACATGGTAGTATGATTCAGACTCTTAACTCTTAAAGAGTCTGAGGCCCTGGTCACCCTACTGTTCTCATGCTATAGCTACTACACTGGTCAACTTACTATCAAAACTGAACAAGACATACCAAGAAATGCTCAAATGGATCACCTGGGTGGAAAGCATATTATTATTATTATTATTATTATTATTTTGCCTCTTCTGTCTAATAGAAGTCTTATGTCCTCCTGGTGACTAGGGCCAATTATTTCAGCCAGGATGGTGATTCCTCTTCTTGTTCTCTGATCCCTTGGCATGAGGAGCTTTAAGAGCCCATGTGGTGGCCATGGTGAAAGTACTCCGTTCTAGTAACCAAGACTCTTGACTGTTCAGAACCAGAATTTCAAGAATAAGAAGCACAAATTCTCCAAGTGGGTCATTAGGAGTGAAGGAAAACAGGACAACTCCTGCTTTCACCTCTTGATTCCTAGGCCTGTGTATTTTACTTCTTGGGGAAACAGCACCACATAAGGGTCATTTATTTAGAATGTGCCCTGCATTGTGGAAGATGGCATGCGATTTTTATAAGGAGTTGTCTCTGAGTTGGCTCTTCTATCAGGCTAGTGGCTTCTGGGTATTGCAGTATGTGATGTGAACAATGTATTTTCACCGTCATGTGCCCATTCCAACTGTCCTTTAATGTTAAGTGGGTCCCTTTGTGTAACACAGTAGTATGTGAGATCTCATGCTAGAGGATTAAGTATTCTATATGCACTTGAATAATGAATGGTACTGGCTGAGGCACTGCCAAAAGGAAAAGCAAATTCACATCTAGAACATATGTCTATTCTTGGGAAAGGGTAGATGGTAACCAAAGTAGTTGACTTGACTTCAAGTGGTGGCTTGGTCTCTTGGAGGGACTATGTCCTTGGTTTCTGTTGCAAGAAGGTTGGAAATTCAGTCACGGTGGTAGCTCAACCAGCCTTAAGGGAGCCCTGTGCCACTGCATTCATGAAGAACCTTCATTCCTGTTACCATGGGAACCCCATTCACGTGCCCATCATGTAAGCAATGGAGTGGCTAATGACAGAGGCTGGCTTGTATCAACTGGGATATGTGGGTTTTTTTAGTACCTCTCCTGTGATGCTCTCTGACTGTCATTAACATGTGAAATTAAGATCTTTATACTCTGTGCTCACTTCCCTGTATTCATCCACACGGTTTTACCCTTGTTTTAGTTGTTCTCCAACCTTCCAAGCTTTCTGCTCCCAGACCCCTGACCAGATGGCCAAGTTATTCAGCACTGCCCACAAGTCCCTGTGTATTCTAATTTCAGGCCACTTTTCTTTCCCCATAAAGTGGTTGACCAGGTGGGAGACATTCTTCTCACCATTACCTTTCAAGGCCATATTGGGTGGGGCAGCAGGGCAGTCATCACTCTTTTCTAACTTGCACCAGCAAATGAAGTTGAGCCATTTCTGAGTAAAGCTCAGGCTTTTTCTCCCTATATTAACTGATCATCAAGGATTCCCCCATGCAGTAAGAGATGTGAGCTGAGTGGTAAATAACCACCAGTGGTAAATAACTGGTAAATAACAACCAGCTTTCTGAGAAGGAGAAACAACCTGATTTATAACATTAGCTAATATCCTAGCAATTTCTTGTTCATTTTGTCCAGCATGATGTAAACTATTTACTGGATCAGTGTGATATTCTGCACGATGTCCAGCTGGTTCAAGTCTCTTTAGACAATGTTATGACAGAGGACAGAGAGTTAACACAGCTTAAGGACAAGGCTATAAGTGGATACTGTTGCACAGTCCCAAGGAATGTGAGTTATTTCTGATTCTCCTTTTGATAGGGATATAAAGAGTCCATTTGTCAGATCACTGGCCACATATCATCTACCTGCATCCATACTAATCTGCTCTAGGAAAGATAACATACCTGACACAGCAGCTGCTAACTATTAGGTTAGATTTGTGATAGTCCATTGCCATTTTCCAGGATTTGTCTGGATTTTGTAGAGGCCAGAATGATGAATTAAACAGAGTATTCTTGCCTGGAGAATCCCATAGTCAGAGGAGCCTGGCAGGCTACACAGTCCGTGGGGTTGCAAGAGTTGGACATGACTTAGCAACAGAATAACCAACCAACATGATAAGAATCATCACCCAGCCATCTCCTAGGGAGGCAACCACATTTACCTTTTTTCTCTCATTCCTTTTAATTATGAATGGTACAATACATACGGTTGACCCCCATATCTGTGGGTTCCACATCCACAAAATTTAACCAACAGGGGATGAAAAATATTAAAATAAGTTCTAGAAATTTCCAAAAAGCGAAACTCGAATTTGCCACACTCTGGCAATTATTTGCATAGCATTTACATTGTATTTGCAACTATTTACATAGCATTTACATTGTATTAGGTAATATAAGTAATCTAGAGATGATTCCAGAGCAGGCAATGGCACCCCACTCCAGTACTCTTGCCTGGAAAATTCCATGGATGGAGGAGCCTAGTAGGCTACAGTCCATGGGGTCACGAAGAGTTGGACACGACTGAGCGACTTCACTTTCACTTTTCACTTTCATGCATTGGAGAAGGAAATGGCAACCCACTCCAGTGTTCTTGCCTGGAGAATCCCAGGGATGGCGGAGCCTGGCGGGCTGCCGTCTATGGCGTCGCACAGAGTCGGACAGGACTGTAGCAACTTAGCAGCAGCAGCAGAGATGATTTAAAACATACAGGAGGATGTACATAGGTTATATTGCAAATATTACATAATTATATATAAGGGATTTGAGCATCTGTGGATTTTGGTACCTACAGGGGTCCCAAAAGCACTCCCCCTTGGATACCAAAGGATGATTATATAATACAAAATTTGCTGATTCAGCCATTTTTGAGTATACAGTTCTGTGGCATTTAATACATTCACATTATGTGCAACCTCCACCACCATTAATCTCTGTAAGTCTCAACATCTCATTTCACTCCGCATAATGTCTTCAAGATTGATCTACATTATGGACAGTCTGATTTTCATGTCTTATTAAGGTTAAATAAAATTCTATTGTGTATAAGTACACTAGATTTTATTCATTCATCCATTGTTGAACATTTGGGTTATTTCCACCTTTTGGCTACTGTGAAATGCTTTATGGACATGGATGTATAAATGTCTTTCCCTGAAGAAGTTCTGTTAATATTTTTTGCAATGCAGTCTTCATTTCAGTTACAACATTTTTGACTTTTAGCATTTCCTTTTCACTCTTTGTTAGAGTTCCCATCTCTCTACTTATATTACCCAGCTTCCTAGGTGGCTCAGTGGTAAAGAATCTGCCTGCATTGCAGGAAACACAGGAGACACTGGTTCAACCCCTGGATCAGGAAGATCCCCTGGAGAAGAAAATGGTAACTCACTCCAGCATTCCTTCCTGTGAAATCCCATGGACAAAAGGAGCCTGGTGGGCCACAGTCCAAAGGATCACAAAGAGTCAGACACAACTAAGTATTCATTCTCATTAAGTTTATGCTTGCCAATTTCCCCATCTCTTTTGGGTTTTTTTGTTTGTTGTTGTTGTTTGTTGATGTTCTTTATCAAGCCTTTATCAAGTGTTGTAGTAAAGTTTTTGTATACATATATAAAAATAGTATTTATAATATATATTTTAGAAAATGTATGAATTTTTGCTTAACTAAAAAATTTATGACATTTTGATTCCACTTGTTCGACTTAACATGAATAGAATGCTAGATTTCTAATTTTAAAAAGCAGATATGCAACAAGCCACAAAGATTTACAGTATAGGGTGGGAAACTATAGTCAATATCTTATAATAACCCCTAACAGAAAATAATCCGAAAAACAATATATATTTTAATATTATATATATACATAATATTATATATGCATCTGTAACTGAAATCTCCTTCTGGTGCACCTGAAATATCCTAAGTCAATATACTTCAAATATATATATATATATATATATATATATATATATATATATATATATAAAAAAAAAAAAAAAACAGGGACTTCTCTGGTAGTCCAGTAATTAAGAGTCCACCTTGCAGTACAGGGAACATGGGTTTGATCGCTGGTCGGAGGACTAGGATTCTATGTGCTACAGAACAACTAAGCCTGTGCCACCACTACTGAGCCCACTGCCACAAGCAGAGTCCATGCACCACAACAAAAGGTCCCACATGATGCAACGAAGATCTCCATCCCACAGCTAAGGCCCGATGCAGTCAAATAAATAAATCTTTTTAAAAAAAACCCAAACCCCCCCAAATAAGAAAATGGAATATTATTAAGCCATTCAATGTCAATGTAGATTTATATTTATTGACATGTGGAGAAAAGTACAATATATTGCTCCATTAAAAAACTACAGAGAATAAAAAGTATTCATAGTGTAAAAAAAAAAAAAATTCAGTAAGGCTAGAAGGGGATGGAGTGGGAGAAATGCCCTCCCGTAGATGAGAAGGCTGTGGTAAAGTCTTCTCTCCTGGAAAGTAAACTCTTGTAATGGAGAATGTTCTGGGCATATTTCACAATGGCTGCTCTTCCTCCGTCTCTTCCAGAATCATAAGGGTATCTTCTTGGCTCTTTATTATGAAAACTTGGTGAGATTTTTAGAGGTAAAACTCTCTGTGGTGTGGGAGCACAACTAAGACTGAGGCCAGCAGAGCTTCTCACTCTCTAGACAGTCCCCACTCAGTCATTAGTGATTGTCAAAACAACCACTGAGATAATAAGTGTTCCCACCATTTAAGGCTCCAGAGTCTTCTGCTCCTCACAGTCACATCTTTGCTATGACTCTCTGAACTTGTCAGTCTTTTCAGACTTCAGGGTGGCAGTTTACCCTGCAACCTCAGTGTTCTAATGGTTTCAATAAAAGCCAGTGGCTTTCCATTTGTTCAGCTTTTTCTTCTAAGAACAGTAGCGATAACTTCTAAGCTCTTCACATGGTGGTGGTGTAGATGGAAATTCCTCCTCAGGTTGTTTTTTATCTAGTACCTTGTCTGAGGTGGGGGGTATGGTTTCATAAGCTTTTACTTGGTGTTCCCCACTATGATAGTTCTTAATCCTTACAGGCCAAAAGTTCAGTATGGGGGGCTGTGCAAATACCAAGGACATCTACTCTTAAGTGTACATTTGTACAGTGGGGACATGACGAGTGGTGTGTTTGAAAATCCAGTAAAACTACTACAAGCTGGACCTGGGCTAGACCTCCATCCCAGCACCCTCTCTGCCCCCAGTCTAACAAAGTCCATAAACATTGAGTCTCTCAGTATCAATGTCAGTTCAAGTTCTGCATCCAATTGTCCTTGAAATGTTTGGGTACCTTTTCCCCCAAACATTAGGTACTCTTTCCCCAGCCATAAGCAAATGGCTATAGATCCCTTGAGGAAAGGACTCGATTACTGGAGAATTATTACTGTGTACACTCTATGGGGTCGCACAGAGTCAGACACGACTGAAGTGACTTAGCAGCAGCAGCAGCACACTCTTATGGTGTTGTAGTCCTTTCCCCCAGGGACATGTTTCTCCTTTAATTAATGTATTCCAGGTCCAAAAATTGGTTGTAAATCCAAAACTAAAATGGAGCCACTTATGTTAGGGACAAAATGGAGCTGGCTAATTCAGATGTGTTAAAGAAAACTGAAACTTATCTAAATTCACCTTACCTAACTTAAGATGCACGAATTTATAGCTCTTCTCAGAAATCAGCAGGGGATGCCAGCCAATCCTCAAATGCCAAGTGTGTTCATGCCATCTTCAGATTTCCTTATTCCTTGGACTCAGCTACCCTGAGCTAAGGCAGAAGACCACCAGGCAACCAGTCCACTAAAAGTGTTAAATAACTTCTGTATTTATCCTCCCCAACCCCCCACCAAAAAATAAAACCTTTAATCTGAGCAACTTGAACTCATTTCTTGGTAACCTTGAGTGTCCCAGCTTGTAGGTCAAAAGCCTTTCAATAAACTCATCTTTCTGCTTTCCTTTACTCATTGTGAAGAATTTGGGTTTTGACATAGTTCAGGTCCAGAAATTGGGCAAGTTTTCACTGCGGCAACTTTCTTCAACTTCTTGATCTTCCATCCTTGATTTATTTGAGTTGTTCAGATTGAGGACTTCGTTTGATGGTTGCCCATCTATTTTGCCCCAGATGCCTCGTTCTATTTACCATCTCTATGATTTTGTGGGTCAGGCCCCTTTGACTGCACTCCTGCCTTGTAGCGTCCACTTGGTTTCGGATATTTAAATGTCACCATAAGATCCCTGTGTTACAGGGTCCTAGTGTCTCTACCTCTCTCAGGAAGCCCAGTACTGAAATGTCATCTTCTACCTGCAGTCCTGGACTCCAAAGAGAGTCATCACTGAATTTATGAGTGATGTTGTTGCCTCTCACTAGAAAATTTCTTTTTGATTTGCTAAGTGGTATATCCTCTGGACTTTTCTGTGAAATATATTCTTCTTCTTAGTTTTCCAGTTCTATATAAGGATTTTTGCTCTCGCATGCTCATTTATCTGAGCTGTTTAATCCCCCCCCTTACACTGTCAACCACAGCAGTTCCAGCATTTCTACCTTATTTGGTGTAGCATGGGCCATTGCTTTTTCCCTGCTTCTAGATGACATCTTAAGTGTGTTCACGTCATTACCTGGGGTTCTTGTCTGAGTGTTAAAGCCTGTGTCCTGGGAAGGTAATCCCAAATGGATAAAATTCTTCCTCATCTGACTTTACGTTCCACCTCTCTCTTCTCTTTTTATCCAGAACCTTCAGAATTCAATCCTATGCATACTTCCCTGGCTTCTGTTGGTACTTGTCATCTAGCTTCTACAACTTCTTTGGGGCTGCTTTCCAATATTATCAGCCTTAGAATGTCTGTTACTTAACTCTAATCTTTGCCCAGTGGTCAGGAGGGAGTGTGGGGGTGCATCCTAAGGGAGGTACATGTTATCTTGCACAGAAGGCCTCTCAGAATCTCACAAGGCAGGAGCACTAGCTTTTAATAGACACAGTGGAGCATTTTGCCAGGCCAGCAGGTTGTAGAGAATTTAAGATTTTTCATGTATATTGAACTAAATGTCCTCATCCCATGTGTCAGGGTCCCACTCTTTCCCAGGCTTGAAATGGACCTAACCTGCCCAAGTGGAAAGTTTAATCTTCTTTGGAAGTTTCCATTTGGCCTTCTATGAGTATTACAGTTAAGTCCTAGGATGATCCTCAGTTTTCTCTGTCTTCCCACTGCAGGAGATGAGAACTTCTTTATATGCTTCCAGAAGGTCTTCTGGGGTTCACATTGAGCTTTGAATTGCAGATTAATCATACTCAGCCTTTCATAATCTCTCTTCAAAGTATCAAGTCCACTTAGCAATAGCCAATCAAATCCCAAGGGTCTTATAGATACTATTTCCCCTATATTTTGGCAACAGTGCCTGATCTTTCCTAGTACACCATGATAGAAAGCTTTAACAATTGTCCTGCTTTTTTGTGGTAGCTCTGTTTCACCTGCCATCACTGATTTATCGCAAGCCAGTGAAATTGGTGGCCAACTCCAAAATTCAATCATCGTATCTGCTTTCTTGGACCGTTTCTGGTACCAAAGCTTTTAAATCAGGTTCCATGAAAAGTAAACTCTGAAGCAAAGATCAGTGTTCTGGAAGTGTATTAAGAACACTAGTGCAAGGAAAGGCATAAGAGTAGGATCAGACAGAGTGAAAAATTAGGTTATGAGGCTGTTGCATAATAATTTGACTGGCTTTTGTCCCTGGTTCCTGGGAGGTAACTTCTAAACCACTGGAATTTCCAATGGGACAGGAGTGAGTTTGTTATTTATAGTGGGTCCTTGGACCACATCTGAGTTTATGCTAATGAGATGATTCAGGATGAAGGTTGGTCATGTCAAGAAAGACCAGCCATGTGATTAAAGAGTTGAGACTTTCAGCCATGTGATATCAACCCAAGTTCTGGACATCTAGGGAGGTGACGGGAACTGGAGACTGAGTTCAATCATGGGGCCAGTGATTCAATCAGTTATGGTTGTGTAATGAAACCCCAATAAAAAGTCAGGACACTGAAGTCAGTGGAGCTTCTTGCTTTATGAACAACACATTGATGTGTCAGGAGGGTGATATGTCCTGACTCCACAGAGAGAGGGCACAGAAGCTCTGTGTTCAGGACCTTTCCAGACTTCACCCCAGGTATCTCTTCATTTGGCTAGTTCTGATGTGTACTCTTTATAATAAAATTGTAGTCATAAGTGTAGCACTTTCTTGAGTCCTGTGAATCATTATTCCCTCAAACTACTGAACCTGAGAAGGTTGTGCGAAATCCCAAAATTGTAGCTTGTCAGTCAGAAGTACAGGTGGCCTATGGGTCCCTGAGCCTGTGGATAACATCTGGAGTAAGGGCAGTCTTATTGGACACTGTGACCTTAAATCATGGGTTTTGAGCTAACTCTGGGTGCTTAGTGGCCAAAATACACGGCAGGACAAGAGATAACATTCTAAATGATACCAACCTCAGCTGATCCCACAGGGAGTTCTGATGCTCTGAAGCTCACTGTTGTTCCAAGTTGGGCAGGGGGATCAGACGTTTATAGTTCCATGATGTCTTCAAGCTGCCCTTGGGCAGCTCTCTTTAACCAAGGGAATTCCTGAAGAGAGCAGATAGCTGAAGGTTATGGCCAGGTAGCATTCCTAGAAACTGAGGGATGCTGTTCAATCTTGAAGCAGAATTACCAGGCAAGTCACAGTGCTTGCTACACTTTGAAACTCCTTCTACTAAATGGTAGTGAGAAGACAGAGTGATTAAACAAAGAACTGAAGATTCTTTTGGATTTGTAAACATTTTGCCCCTAAAGAGAATTCAAAGAGTCAAAGAGTGAGATTGGCTGGTTGATCCTGGCAAATCCTCATAAGTGATCATATCATTTTCCCAATTAAATCTTTTTGACATCTTCCTATTGCCCTGGGGATGGATAGTCTTAATATCCTTAGCACAACAACTTAGGCTTTGTGTGAAATGGCCCCTTCTTGAATCTGCAGGATCATGTCTTTCTCATCTCACTGCACTCATGTTCTCTTTGTCTGTGGGTTATGCTCGGTCGTTAAGTCACCTCCAACTCTATGCGACCCCAGGGACTGTAGCATACAGGCTTCCCTGTCCTTCACTATCCCCTGGAGTTTGCTCAAATTCATGTCCATTGAGTCAGTGATGCTATCTAACCATTTCATCCTCTGTCACCTCCCTTCTCCTTTTGCTTTAAATCTTTCCCAGCATCAGGGTCTTTTCCAGAGAGTCGGAGTTTTGCATCAGGTGGCCAAAGTACTAGAATTTCAGCTTCAGTAACAGTCCTTTGAATATTCAAGGTTGATTTCATTTAGGATCGATTGGTTTGATCTTGCTGTCGAAGAGACTTTCAAGAGTCTTCTCCAGCACCATAATTCAAAAGCATTAATTCTTTGGTGCTCATCCTTTAATAGTCCAACTCTCATATCTGTACACGACTACTAGAAAAACCATAGCTTTGATTATATAGACCTTTGTCGACAGAGTGATGTCTCTGCTTTTTAATATGCTAGATTTGTCATAGCTTTCCTTCCAAGAAGCAAGTGTCTTAATTTCATGGCTGCAGTCACTGTCTGCAGTGATTTTGAAGCCCAAGAAAATAAAATCAGTCACTGCTTCTACTTTTCCCCCTTCTGTTGGCCATGAAGTGATGGGACCAGATATCATGATCTTAGTTTTCTGAATGTTGAGTTTTAAGCCAGCTTTTTCACTCTCCTCTTTAGAGTGGTATCCTCTGCATATCTGAGGTTGCTGATATTTCTCCCACCAGTCTTGACTCCAACTTGTGACTCATCCAGCCCAGCAGTTTGCATGATGTACTCTGTATATAAGTTAAATAAGCAGGGTGACAATATACAGCTTTGATGTACTCTTGCCCAATTTTGAACCAGTCTGTTTGTCCATGTCCTGCTCTAACTGTTGCTTCTTGACCTGCATACAGCTTTCTTAGGAAGCAAGTAAGGTGGTCTGGTTATTCCCTTCTCTTTAAGAATTTTCCAGTTTGTTGTGATCCACACAGTCAAAGGTTTTAGTGTAGTCAATGAAGCAGATGTCTTTCTGGAATTCTTTTGCTTTTTCTATGATCCAATGGATGTTGACAATTTGATCTCTGCTTCCTCTGCCTTTTCTAAACCCAGCTTGAACATCTGGAAGTTCTCAGTTCATGTACTGCTGAAGCCTAACTTGAAGGATTTTGAGCATAAACTTGCTAGCATGTGAAATGAGTGCAATTATTTGGCATTGCCTTTCCGTAGATTGCACCTGACCTTTTAAAGTTTTGGAGTTGTTTCACAGGCTGCTTCCTCTGCCTGGAAACACTTCCCTACCTCTTTACCTGGCCAATTTTTACTGATTTTTAGGTCTTTAAATGTCTGTTTCTCAGAGAGGTCTTCCCTAACCTTCACTCTAGGTAAGGGCCACCTGTTATATGCTCTCATAGTACTTGTTCCCTTTAGATGGCCTAAAAATACTTACCAGACATAGTTACCTGTGTGTTTAGCTGTTTAATGCCTGTCTCTCTCCTTCTGGTAAGTGTCATGAAGGCAGGAACTATGGCTATTTTGTTCTTCCCCTTTTCCCAACACTTAATTCAATGCGACATGGGAGTTTAATATTTGTTGAGTGAATAAGTAAATGAAGTAATTAAGGATAGACAATATTGATGCAGGTTAGTGGCTAAAATCATATGACTCTGGAAGCAGATGGGGTTCAAGTGTTTTAAATTCTGATTCCTCTATTGAGAGCTCTGTAAATATGTCCTTACCTTCAACAATGTAGAAACTTCAGATTATCAGTTCACATTGAGTTTGTCTGACTTGGGAAACCTAACTCAATAACCAAACTCTAGGAGAATAATGTGGGATGAGAATACTTATTTATTAGCAGCAGTATTGCATAGCCCTGAAGCACATGGACTGTCCTGGGATGAATCCAAAACTGTCATCTTGGCTACAATATTCAGCCTCTTGGTACATCAGTTTCCTCACCTGTAAACAAAGCACCTGTGTTTAACCTGTCAAACATGTCTAATTCACAGCACCCAGTTTAATGTTGCTATAAGGATCCAATGGAAACTGATAAGTGCTTTATATGTGTTGGCAAATATTACTTATTAATTTAGGTTGAAAGACACCTCTGGCTTGACAGCTGGAGCTGGTTAGCTGCAGAAGACATTCCCTCTGGGTGAGTAAATTCAGGCCATAGACCAAATAGACTAGAGTTGTTTGGTAGAACAAAAGTAATGGAAATATCCTCTGGCAACATTTTCAGAAAGCTGGAAGGGAGCTAGAGGACAGATCTTCTCCATCCCAA
The DNA here is from genome assembly GCF_029407905.1 of Bubalus kerabau. Taxonomy (NCBI): domain Eukaryota; kingdom Metazoa; phylum Chordata; class Mammalia; order Artiodactyla; family Bovidae; genus Bubalus; species Bubalus kerabau. The sequence goes on along the minus strand of NC_073630.1, from coordinate 48,328,967 downwards.
GGACTGTTTTGCCTAAAAATCCATGGCGAATCACTCAGACCCAGAATTCTACTCCTCCTCGCAGAGAGTGTAAACACCCTGGGAGATTTTGGTCCCTTGCTCCCATTGTAGGTTCCAGAAAGGCCATTATCCTTAGGGAAAAATGGCCTCTCTCCAGTCATTCAGGTCATAACACCATTGATTAGTTTTCTTTAAACACACTAGGCCTAAGGAAGAAGTCTTATCACCTTGATTTCAGTTCCTCCTTTGCCAAATTTCCTTGCACATTCATGCCTCTTATGGTGGAACATTTCTTCATCAATTTTTCCCTCATCATCTCTAAAAAATTTTAGAGCACTTATATAGTAGCCCTCAAACTGGGAAACTGGAGACCTGAGCCTGGAATTGTGAGAATGAGATATGGGTTTTAATTCTGACTTTGATACTAATTGGTGAACTTGGTCATAACATATGGCTTAGGCTTCTTCATTTGAAAATGAAGCAGAAAGAGAAAATAAGCTAGATACCCTCTTAGGTTTGCAATTCAGAGATTTTGCATCATGCTCTCCAACAAAACTCAATATATTGTTAATGTACTTTCAGGGTAGAAAGTTTTACTGAATATTTTATAAATGAAGATATTAACTTTTCTTTGTGGTGACCTTGGAAAGTAGATTTGGTACCAAAAAAAAAAAAAGATTAAAATTCTAAGGATTGGATAAGAACCCAAATATGGTCTACCAGGGCATCCATATAACCATTGCACAAAATATTGGGTTAGCCAAAAGGTTCATTCATTTTCTTCTGTAAGATGGCTCTAATAGTGCTTAGTTGTCTTTAACATCATTCAAAACAATTTTGTTAGATTGTATTGTGACAGCTGTCAGATCAGCATGCATTTTAAAAAAAACTTATCAAAACTGATGAATTTTTGTGTAGCCATTTTAATATTGCTGATGGAAGAAAAAAGGCAACATTTTGGGCATATTGTATTTTGTTATTTCAAGAAAAGTAAAAACACAACTGAAATGCAAAAATGATTTGTACAGTATATGAAGAAAAATCTGTTGAAGTAGCTTGTGAAGTTATTTATCACTGGGCTATGCTCCATGGTTAGGTAGACCAGCTGAAATTGATGGAGATCGAGACATTGAGAAGAATCAATGTTATACCATGCAGGAGGAAGCCAACATACTCAAAATACCCAAATTAAATACTGAAAATCATTTGCACCATCTTAGTTATGCTCAATGCTTTGATGTTTGGGTTCCACATAAGTTAAGCTGGGGGGTGGGGTGCAGGCGGGGAAACCTTCTTGATCGTATTTCTGCAAACAATTCTTTACATAAACATAATGAAAATGTTCTATTTTAAAACAGATTGTGATGGGAGATGAAAAGTGGATACTGTACAATCATATTGAAAGGAAGAAATCATTGGGCAAGCAAAATAAACCACCAACAACCACATCAAAGGCTGGTCTTCATCCAAAGAAGGTGATGTTGTGTATTTAGTAGGATTGAGAAGGGATGCTCTATTATGAGCTCTTCCCAGAAAATCAAATTATGATTTCCAACAAGTACTGCTCCCAATTAGACCAACTTAAAGCAGCACTCCACTTAGTCAACAGAAAATGCATAATCTTCCATTAGGATAAGGCAAGACCACATATTTCTTTGATGACAGGCAAAACTGTTACAGCTTGGTTGGGATGAATCACATCTGCCATATTCACCAGCCACTGTCCCTTTGGATTTCCATTTATTTTGGTCTTTACAAAATTCTCATAATGGAAAAAATTTCTATTCCCTAGAAGACTGTACAAGGCACCTGGAACAGTTACTGCTCAAAAAGATAAAACGTTTTGGGAAGATGGAATTATGAAGTTGCCTGGAAAATGGAAGAAGGTAGTAGAACAAAACAGTGAATACATTGTTTAATACAGGTCTGGGTGAAAATGAAAAATGTGTCTTTTATTTATACTCACCTGGCTTGGGTTGGTTTACAGATCTTTTCCTTGCCTACTTCTTCTGGGAAATGAATGTAACTGAGCAAGCAGATAGGTTCTTAGTGGGGAGAGAGTCACAAAAGTCATAGTCATTCTACCCCAACAGTTTGCCATGGCTGTAGAGACAGCTGTAAAGGCTGTGTGACAAAACCTCTCTCAGCCTCAGTATCTATGTCTATAAAATAACACCAACTTTGCAGGGTTACTGTAAGAATGAGAACAGCAGTATATAGTATTTCAGTTCAGTTCAGTCACTCAGTCGTGTCCGACTCTTTGTGACCCCATGGACTGCAGCACACCAGGCTTCCCTGTCAATCACCAACTCCCGGAGTTTACTCGAACTCATGTCTGTCGCATCTCCTCCCAACTTCAATCTTTCCCAGAATCAAGGTCTTTTCAAATGAGTCGATTCTTCACATAAGGTGTCCAAAGTATTGCAGCTTCAGCATCAGTCCTTCCAATGAATATTCAGCACTGATTTCCTTTAGGATGGACTGGTTGGATCTCCTTACTGTCCAAGGGACTCTCAGTAGTCTTCTCCAACACCACAGTTCAAAAGCATCAATTCTTTGGCGCTCAGCTTTCTTTAGAGTCCAACTTTCACATCCATACATGACTACTGGAAAAACCATAGCTTTGATTAGACAGACATTTCTGGGCAAAGTAATGTCTCTGCTTTTTAATATGCTATCTAGGTTGGTCATAACTTTCCTTCCAAGGAGTAAGCATCTTTTAATTTCATGGCTGCAGTCACCATCTGCAGTGATTTTGGAGCCCCCCAAAATAAAGTCTGACACTGTTTCCACTGTTTCCCCACCTACTTGCCATGAAGTGATGGGACCGGATGCCATGATCTTAGTTTTCTGAACGTTCAGTTTTAACCCAACTTTTTCATTCTCCTCTATCCCTTTCATCAAGAGGCTCTTTAGTTCTTCTTCACTTTCTGCCATAAGGGTGGTCATCTGCATATCTGAGGTTATTGATATTTCTCCTGGCAAACTTGATTCCAGCTTGTGCTTCATCCAGCCTGGCATTTCTCATGATGTACTACTCTGCATGGAAGTTAAATAAGCAGGGTGACAATATACAGCCTTGACGTACTCCTTTTCCTATTTGGAACCAGTCTGTTGTTCCATGTCCAGTTCTAACTGTTGCTTCTTGACCTGCATACAGATTTCTCAGGAGGCAAGTCAAGTGGTCTGGTATTCCCATCTCTTTCAGAATTTTCCACAGTTTGTTGTGATCCGCACAGTCAAAGGCTTTGGCATAGTCAATTAAGGAGAAATAGATGTTTTTCTGGAATTCTCTTGCTTTTTTGATGATCCAGCAGATGTTGGCAATTTGATCTCTGGTTCCTCTGCCTTTTCTAAAACCAGCTTGAACATCTGGAAGTTCATGGTTCACATACTGTTGAAGCCTGGCTTGGAGAATTTTGAGTATTACTTTGCTAGCATATGCTGCTGCTCCTGCTAAGTCGCTTCAGTCGTGTCCGACTCTGTGTGACCCCACAGACGGCAGCCCAGCAGGCTCCTCCATCCATGGGATTCTCCAGGCAAGAACACTGGAGTGGGTTGCCATTTCCTTCTCCAATGCATGAAAGTGAAAAGTGAAAGTGAAGTCGCTCAGTCGTGTCTGACTCTTAGCGACCCCATGGACTGCAGCCCACCAGACTCCTCCATCCATGGGATTTTCCAGGCAAGAGTACTGGAGTGGGGTGCCATTGCCTTCTCCGTTGCTAGCATATGAGATGAGTGCAATTGTGTGGCAGTTTGAGCATTATTTGGCATTGCCTTTCTTTGGGATTGGAATGAAAACTGACCTTTTCCAGTCCTGTGGCCACTGTTGAGTTTTCCAAATTTGCTGGCATATTGACTGCAGCACTTTCACAGCACCATCTTTTATTTATTTATTTTTATTTGCTACAATGGTGCGGAAATCCTTTTTTTTAATATAAATTTATTTATTTTAATTGGAGGCCAATGCAGCCATGAAATTAAAAGACACCTACTCCTTGGAACGAAAGTTATGACCAACCAGAATCATGGATTCCGGTCCCATCACTTCATGGCAGATAGATGGGGGAAACAGTGGAAACAGTGGCTGACTTTATTTTTCTGGGCTCCAAAATCACTGCAGATGGTGATTGCAGCAATGAAATTAAAAGACGCTTACTCCTTGGAAGGAAAGTTATGACCAACCTAGATAGCATATTAAAAGGCAGAGATATTACTTTGTCAACAAAGGTCCGTCTAGTCAAGGCTATAGTTTTTCCAGTGGTCATGTATGGATGTGAGAGTTGGACTGTGAAGAAAGCTGAGCGCCAAAGAATTGATGCTTTTATTTATTTATTATTTTTTTTTTTTTAGGAGTTTAATTTTATTTAATTTTATTTTTTTAATTTTATTTTATTTTTAAACTTTACCTAATTGTATTAGTTTTGCCAAATATCAAAATGAATCCGCCACAGGTATACATGTGCTCCCCATCCTGAACCCTCCTCCCTCCTCCCTCCCCATTCCATCCCCCTGGGCCGTCCCAGTGCACCAGCCCCAAGCATCCAGCATCGTGCATCGAACCTGGACTGGCAACTCGTTCCATACATGATATTTTACATGTTTCAATGCCATTCTCCCAAATCTTCCCACCCTCTCCCTCTCTCACAGAGTCCATAAGATTGTTCTATACATCAGTGTCTCTTTTGCTGTCTCGTACACAGGGTTATTGTTACCATCTTTCTAAATTCCATATATATGCGTTAGCATACTGTATTGGTGTTTTTCTTTCTGGCTTACTTCACTCTGTATAATAGGCTCCAGTTTCATCCACCTCATTAGAACTGCTTCAAATGTATTCTTTTTAATGGCTGAGTAGTACTCCATTGTGTATATGTACCTCTGCTTTCTTATCCATTCATCTGCTGATGGACATCTAGGTTGCTTCCATGTCCTGGCTATTATAAACAGTGCTGCGATGAACATTGGGGTACACGTGTCTCTTTCCCTTCTGGTTTCCTCAGTGTGTATGCCCAGCAGTGGGATTGCTGGATCATAAGGCAGTTCTATTTCCAGTTTTTTAAGGAATCTCCACACTGTTCTCCATAGCGGCTATACTAGTTTGCATTCCCACCAACAGTGTAATAGGGTTCCCTTTTCTCCACACCCTCTCCAGCATTTATTACTTGTAGATTTTTGGATCGCAGCCATTCTGACTGGTGTGAAATGGTACCTCATAGTGGTTTTGATTTGCATTTCTCTGATAATGAGTGATGTTGAGCATCTTTTCATGTGTTTGTTAGCCATCTGTATGTCTTCTTTGGAGAAATGTCTATTTAGTTCTTTTGCCCATTTTTTGATTGGGTCATTTATTTTTCTGGAGTTGAGCTGTAGGAGTTGCTTGTATATTCTCGAGATTAGTTGTTTGTCAGTTGCTTCATTTGCTATTATCTTCTCCCATTCTGAAGGCTGTCTTTTCACCTTGCTAATAGTTTCCTTTGATGTGCAGAAGCTTTTAAGGTTAATTAGGTCCCATTTGTTTATTTTTGCTTTTATTTCCAATATTCTGGGAGGTGGGTCATAGAGGATCCTGCCGTGATGTATGTCAGAGAGTGTTTTGCCTATGTTCTCCTCTAGGAGTTTTATAGTTTCTGGTCTTACGTTGAGATCTTTAATCCATTATCTCAGTTCCCTGACCAGGGGTTGAATCCAGGCCCTCGGCAGTGAAAGCATGGAGTCTTAACCACTGGACTGCCAGGGAAATCCTATTTTGGAAATTTTAAAACACAAATGTTGGGCATCCACATGTATACCTATGCTCCTGAAATTTCAAAGGCACAAGTCTACTATTAGGATTCTACAAGTTTTGCATTTGTAAGCTACGTTTACTCTGTAGCAAGAAATACCTGTATTTTGAAGTCATTTTTTAAAAAATTAATTGAAGGATTATTGTTTTACAGAATTTTGTGGTTTTCTGTCATACATCAACAAGAACTGCCATAGGTACATCATGTCCCCTCCTCCCGTACCTCCCTCCCGTCTCTCTCCTCATCCCACCCTTCAGCCTGTCACCGAGCCCCTGTTTGCGTTCCCTGACTCATACAGCAGATTCTCACTGGCTCTCTTATTTTACATATGGTACTGTCGAGTTTCCATGTTACTCTCTCCATACATCTCCCTTCTCTCTCCTCCCCTTCCCCGTGTCCATAGGTCTGTTTCTCCATTGCTGCCCTGAAAATAAATTCATCAGTGCCATCTCTTCAGATTCCATATACATTTTAAACGGTGGTGTTGGAGAAGACCCTTGAGAGTCCCTTGGACTGCAAGGAGAACCAAACAGTCTATTATGAAGGAGATCAGTCCTGGGTGTTCATTGGAAGGACTGATGCTAAGGCTGAAACTCCAATACTTTGGCCACCTCATGAAACAGTTGACTCATTGGAAAAGACCCTGATGCTGGGAGGGATTGGGGGCAGGAGGAGAAGGGGATGACAGAGGATGAGATGGCTCGATGGCATCACCGACTCAATAGACATGAGTTTGTGTAATCTCCGGGAATTGGTGATGGACAGGGAGGCCTGCCGTGCTGCGATTCATGGGGTCTCAAAGAGTTGGACACGACTGAGTAACTGAATTGAACTGAACTGAATTACTTTACAATATTGTATTGGTTTTGCCATACATTGACATGAATCTGCCACGGGTGTACATGTGTTCCCCATCCTAAACCCTCCTTCCACCTCTCTCCCCATCCCATCCCTCTGGGTCATCCCAGTGCACCAGCCCTGAGCACCCTGTATCATGCATCGGACCTGGACTGGCGATCCATTTCACATATGATAATACACATGTTTCAATGCCATTCTCCCAAATCATCCCACCTTGAACCTCTCCCACAGAGTCCAGAAGACTGTTCTATACATCAGTGTCTCTTTTGCTATCTCGCATACATGGTTATCGTTACCATCTTTCTAAATTCCATATATATGCGTTATTATACTGTATTGGTGTTTTTCTTACTGGCTTACTTCACTCTGTATAACAGGCTCCAGTTTCATCCACCTCATTAGAACTGATTCAAATGTATTCTTTTTAATGGCTGAGTAATACTCCATTATGTATATGTACCACAGCTTTCTTATCCATTCGTCTGCTTATGGACATCTAGGTTGCTTCCATGTCCTGGCTATTATAAACAGTGCTGTGATGAACATTGGGGTACATGTGTCTCTTTCCCTTCTGGTTTCCTCAATATGTGTGCCCAGCAGTGTGTTTGCTGGGTCATATGGCAGTTCTATTTCCAGTTTTTTAAGGAATCTCCACACTGTTCTCCACAGTGGCTGTACTAGTTTGCATTCCCACCAACAGTGTAATAGGGTTCCCTTTTCTCCACACCCTCTCCAGCATTTATTGCTTGTAGACTTTTGGATCGCAGCCATTCTGACTGGCATGAAATGCTACCTCATTGTGGTTTTGATTTGCATTTCTCTTGAGCATCTTTTCATGTGTTTGTAAGCCATCTGTATGTCTTCTTTGGAGAAATGTCTGTTTAGTTCTTCAGCCCATTTTTTTATTGGGTCGTTTATTTTTCTGGAATTGAGCTGCAGGAGTTGCTTGTATATTTTTGAGATTAATTCTCTGTCAGTTGCTTCATTTGCTATTAGTTTCTCCCATTCTGAAGACTGTCTTTTCACCTTGCTTATAGTTTCCTTTGTTGTGCAGAAGCTTTTAATTTTAATTAGGTCCCATCTATTTATTTTTGCTTTTATTTCCAATATACTGAGAGGTGGGTCATAGAGGATCCTGCTGTGATGTATGTCGGAGAGTGTTTTGCCTATGTTCTCCTCTAGGAGTTTTATAGTTTCTGGTCTTATGTTTAGATCTTTAATCCATTTTGAGTTTATTTTTGTTTATGGTGTTAGAATGTGTTCTAGTTTCATTCTTTTACAAGTGGTTAACCAGTTTTCCAAGCACCACTTGTTAAAGAGATTGTCTTTTCTCCATCGTATATTCTTGCCTTCTTTGTCGAAGACAGCACCATCTTTTAGGATTTGAAATAGCTCAACTGAAATTCCATCACCTCCACTAGCTTTATTTGCAGTGATGCTTCCTAAGGCCCACTTGACATCACAGTCCAGGATGTCTGGCTCTAGGTGAGTGATCACACCATTGTGATTATGTGAGTCATGAAGATCTTCTTTGTATAGTTCTTCTGTGTATTCTTGCCACCTCTTCTTAATATTTTCTGCTTCTGTTAGGTCCACACCATTTCTGTCCTTTATTGTGCCCATCTTTGCATGAAAAGTGCCCTTGGTATCTTTATTTTTTTATAAAAAGAGATCTCTAGTCTTTCCCATTCTATTGTTTTCCTCTATTTCTTTGCATTGATCAATGAGGAAGTCTTTCTTATCTCTCCCTGCTATTCTTTGAAACTCTGCATTGACAACAGAGGATGAGATGGTTGGATGGCATCACCTACTCAATGGACATGAGTTTGAGTAAACTCCAGGAATTGGTGATGGACAGGGGGAACTGGCGTGGCAGTCCATGGGGTTGCAAAGAGTCGGACAGAACTGAGTGACTGAACTGAACTGATTCAAATTGGTATATCTTTCCTTTTCTCCTTTGCCTTTCACTTCTCTTCTTTTCATAGCTATTTGTAAGGCCTCTTCAGACAACCATTTTGCCTTTTTGTATTTTCCTTGGGGATGGTCTTGATCACCGCTTCCTGTACAATGTCATGAACCTCAGTCCATAGTTCTTCAGGCACTCTGTCTATCAGATCTAGTTCTTTGAATCTATTTGTCACTTCCACTGTATAATCGTAAGGGATTTGATTTAGGTCATATCTTAATGGTCTACTGGTTTTCCATACTTTCTTCAACTTAAGTCTGAATTTGGCAATAAGGAGTTCACGATCTGAGCCACAGTCAGCTCCTGGTCTTGTTTTTGCTGATTGTATAGAGCTTCTCCATCTTTGGCTGCAAAGAATATAATCAATTTGATTTCAGTATTGACCATCTGGTGATGTCCATGTATAGAGTCTTCTCATGTGTTATCGAAAGAGGGTGTTTGCTAAGACCAGAGTGTTTTCTTTAAGCCTTTGCCCTGCTTCATTTTGTACTCCAAGACCAAATTTGTCTGTTACTCCAGATAGTTCTTGACTTCCTACTTTTGCATTCCAGTCCCCAATAATGGAAAGGACATCTTTTTTGGGTGTTAGTTCTAGAAGGTCTTGTAGGTCTTCATAGAACCATTCAACTTCAGCTTCTTCAGCATTACTGGTCAGGGCATAGACTTGGGTTACTGTGATATTGAATGGTTTGCCTTGGAAATGAACAGAGATCATTCTGCCGTTTTTGAGACTGCACCCAAATACTGCACTTCGGACTCTTTTGTTGACTATGGACCTACAAGACCTTCTAGAACTAAACACAATCACAGAAAACTAACCAATCTGATCACATGGACCACAACCTTGTCTAACTCAACGAAACTATGAGCCATGCCGTGTAGGGCCACCCAAGACGGATGGGTCATAGTGGAGAGTTCTGACAAAACATGGTCCACTGGAGAAGGGAATGGCAAACCACTTCAGTAGTATTGCCTTGAGAACCCCGTGAACAGTATGAAAAGGCAAAAAATATAGGGCACTGAAAGATGAACTCTCCAGGTTGGTAGGTGCCCAATATGCTACTCAAGATCAATAAACTAACTCCAGAAAGAATGAAGAGACTGAACCAAGGCAAAAACAACACCCAGTTGTGGATGTGACTGGTGATGGACATAACGCCTGATGCTGTAAAGAGCAATATTGCATAGGAACCTGGAACGTTAGGTCCCAGAATCAAGGCAAATTGGAAACAGTCAAACAGGAGATGGCAAGAGTGAACACTGATATTTTAAAAATTAGCTAACGAAAATGGATGAGAGGGGGGGATGAGGGGGTCAAGCTGGTTTTCGAAAAGGCAGAGGAACCAGAGATCAAATTGCCAAAAATCCGCTGGATCATTGAAAAAGCAAGAGAGTTCCAGAAGAACATCTATTTCTGCTTTAGAGACTATGCCAAAGCCTTTACTGTGTGGATCACAACAAACTGTGGAAAATTCTGAAAGAGATGGGAATACCAGACCACCTGACCTGCCTCTTGAGAAACCTATATGCAGGTCAGGAAGCAACAGGTAGAACTGGACATGGAACAACAGACTGGTTCCAAATAGGAAAAGGAGTATGTCAAGGCTGTATATTGTCACCCTGCTTATTTAACTTTTATGCAGAGTACATCATGAGAAACGCTGGGCTGGAAGAAGCACAAGCTGGGATCAAGATTGTTGGGAGAAAGATCAATAACTTCAGATATGCAGATGACACCACCCTTATGGCAGAAAGTGAAGAGGAACTAAAAAGCCTCTTGATGAAAGTGAAAGAGGAGAGTGAAAAAGTTGGCTTAAAGCTCAACATTCAGGAAACTAAGATCATGGCATCCGGTCCCATCACTTCATGGGAAATAGATGGGAAAACAGTGGAAACAGTGTCAGACTTTATTTTTTTGGGCTCCAAAATCACTGCAGATGGTGACTGCAGCCATGAAATTAAAAGACGCTTACTCCTTGGAAGGAAAGTTATGACCAACCTAGATAGTATATTCAAAAGCAGAGACATTACTTTGCCAATAAAGGTCCGTCTAGTCAAGGCTATGGTTTTTCCAGTAGTCATGTATGGATGTGACAGTTGGACTATGAAGAAGACTGAGCGCCGAAGAATTGATGCTTTTGAACTGTGGTGTTGAAGAAGATTCTTGCGAGTTCCTCGGACTGCAAAGAGATCCAACCAGTCCATTCTAAAGGAGATCAGTCCTGGGTGTGCTTTGGAAGAAATGATGCTAAAACTGAAACTCCAGTACTTTGGCCACCTCATGCGAAGAGTTGACTCATTGGAAAAGACTCTGATGCTGGGAGGGATTGGGGGCAGGAGGAAAAAGGGACGACAGAGGATGAGATGGCTTGATGGCATCACTGACTCGATGGACGTGAGTTTGAGTGAACTCCGGGAGTTGGTGATGTACAGGGAGGCCTGGCGTGCTGCGATCCATGGGGTTGCAAAGAGTCAGACACGACTGTGAGACTGAACTGAACTAAAATGGACTGGAATGGGTGAATTTAATTCAGATGACCATTATATCTACCACTGTGGGCAAGAATCCCTCTAGGTAGGTAAGTCGCTTCAGTCGTGTCTGACTCTGTGCGACCCCAAAGACCACAGCCCATCAGGCTCCACCTTCCCTGGGAGTCTCCAGGCAAGAATACTGGAGTGGGTTGCCATTTCCTTCTCCAATGTATGAGAGTGAAAAGTGAAAGTGAAGTCTCTCAGTCTTCCACTTAGCGACCCCATGGACTGCAGCCTACCAGGCTCCTCTGTTCATGGGATTTTCCAGGCAAGAGTACTGGAGTGGGGTGCCATTGCCTTCTCCATAATAGGCACGCAAGAAAAAGTTACGCCTTTATTGCCAACTTTCCCTATTCCAGTAAAAACATCGATAGACTGAATGCATATTGTCCTTTTCTAAGACAAAATGTTAAATCAACTGTACTCTGATACAAAAAAAAATTTTTTTAAGGCAAAACTGATTACGGTAAGTCTTGAAATTTTCTCAATTCAGTTTCGTCACTGCAGCTGAGCTCAGCAGTTTCAAGTTCCAGACCTGGAGTTATAATTGGGTTCCAGCCCTAGCTCTGTCCCCCTAATGCCAGGGTAATACAGATGGATAGAACCACCTACCCAGGATTAGACTTTCTCTTTTCTCAATTTCCAAAATCAGAGGGGCATGAAAGACCCAAAGGCTCAACCCGCCTAGCACCCACCAAGAGGGCGGAAAGTGGTGGCAAGAGGGCGGAAAGTGGTGGCAAGAAGGAGAAGACTGGCACGGAGGAATAAAGGCGGGCCCACGAGGCAGCGGGCGGGGCTAGAGTTCCCGCCTCCGCTGCGCGCGCGCGCACTACAGACGCACGCACGCACATCATACCGCGGAAGCGCGCGCGCAGGCCCAGCCCTCGTCGCCGCCGCCATTTTAGCTCCTGGTTCCGGCCGCACGGTGTAGGGTGTTGTAGCGGGAGGGGTGGGGGTCCTCCAGAGTTTAGTAGGTGCCCTCGACTGCGCCGATAGAGCCGCCAGGGTTTGTTTTTTCCTTCCTTCATAACCGCCTGCTCGAAGAGTTCGAAAATGTCTAAGCGACACCGGTTGGACCTGGGGGAGGATTACCCCTCCGGCAAGAAGCGTGCGGGGACCGATGGGTAAGCCAGGCCGGGGGCGCGAGGCAAGGGCTCGGGCTTTGTTGGGGTCCCGGCGGCGGACGGGCCAGGGAGGGCCAGGCCGAGCGGACTCCGGGGCCCGACGCTTTGTTTCCCTTTCGGCTCGGGTCATTGGCGGCGGGGCACGGGAGAGCGGTGCCACTCCCGGCGTTTGGCCCGGCAAGGGCGCGGGGAGCTGAGTGGCGCGGCCACCGCCCGCCCAGTTGGGAGAGCGGAGAGGCCTGGCGTGGTCACTGGGGCGCCTCCTCCCCGGGCGGAGTCGAGCGAGAGTCACTTCGAGGGGAGCGGACGGGAGGGAACCGCGGACCTCGTGGTCTGGGCTCCCGGTAAGGCCTGGATCCGGAGGAGAGAGTGGGGGAGGGCGCGGCAGGAGTAGTCGCTTCCAAGGGCGCTAGGTACTTCTCGGGCAGCGGGGTCTGGGAGAGGGCCTTCGGGGGGAGGCTGAGTGCCCAGCAAGGGGAGAAGCGGAGGCCGGAAAGTGAGAGAGGCGCGTGGATTCTGGTGTAGGCGGGGGTGGAGGTGGTGGAAGTTGAGTGAGGCGTGCAGACGAGGAGTTATCGGGGGGTGGGAGAGTAGAGGGCCCGCCTTGAGAATAGAAACTGTGGAATATACCTTTTGGGCAGCAGCTGGTGATTTGGGGCCGCTGAGTTTATACTTTGGCGGGAGAGCGCGTGCCTCGGTCCATTCAAACACTTCAAAGTAGGTACGAGGCAAACTTCCGCTCTCTGCCCATGCTCCCGCCATCTCCTTTATTTCCTGCTTTGGCCGAAACAGTAGTTACAGGGTTATCCCTGGGATAGATATTAGAAGATAGTCTTTCTCTTTTTTTCCTGTGAGTTCTTGTTTTCTGTCCCTCTTCCCCGCCCTCCTTCGTAAGTAGCTTTTGAAACAAGACCCATTTCAAAAGTGTCTAGTAGTTAAAACGGCAAAATGTCGCCCTTGGGGAGATTGCTTGGGAGTTGAAATACACAGGTGTTTTCAGATTTCTTTCTACTCAGCCTTTTCTTCAAGATGCAGAGGAATTTAACAATTGACTTTCGCAATTGCATGAAAATAAGTTTTTGTTCAATGTGTACTTCCCTGATGTACAGAGATTTATTCGAATAATTCAGGCAGAGACTTGAAAGTCTGCATACCTTCAATACTTTGCATAATTTTGCATATTATTGCGTGTATACTTGTGCAGAATCGCTGTGTCAAGTTTGTATAACTTTTTTGAATTTCTCTTCACTCAAAGTCCTTCCTTTGGGTTGATTGAGGTGTCTGGGGAGTATAAGCCAGGATAGGGTGTACTTTTTGATATCTTTTCATGTATTGAATACGGGAAGTGTAAGTATGTAAGATTTTAATCTGGTAAATTTTTTAGTTTGCAGTGTTACATGTCAGCTTTGTCATTTTCGGCAGTGGACCCTCACTCCCCCCAACACACACAGCAAAATTTTAGCTCCTTACAAGTCACAAACTCTTTAGACCTGGAAGTGACTTGAAAGAGAGTATAATTGTTTACACTCAAGGGATGAGGAATGGAGATCCAGAGTTGTTAAGGTGGCTTGTGCGACCTTTCAGTTTACAGCTGAATTTAGAACCTTGATCTTTTGATTTGCCTCTTGCTTTTTCCAGTACAGCACACAGACATGACTAGTTGAGAGTCATTACAGCCTTTTTAATGACATTTATATTGGGTTAGTAAAGCAGGGAACACTTGGTTCTTTGTTCCTGTGAAGCAACAATAAGTTGCTTGTCATCTGGTTAAGGTGCAACTTAGCATCTTAATCTCTCTCACAGAGTTGAAATTGGAAAAAAAATACATTGTAAATGAATGAATCCACTTATATTATGATGTATGTGCACCATTCAAATGCTTGGGATTAGTGGTCCCATGATAGGGACATGGATTTGCGCCTTTTTTCTTGTAAATCTGGCATCTTTAGTAAAAATATTAACTTTTCGGGTCTTTGATGGTGAACTTATGATTCACCTGTGTATTATAAATGACATCTACCTTAGATGAAGGAGAGTTCATCTTGGAAATAAAGCTCACATTCTGAGATGTTTTGGTGGGGCATTTGTATAGTAATTACTATGTCACCTGAATGCCATTTCTCATAGAACTTTCTCTAGCAGTGAGTTTACAGTGTTGATAAGTGCTTGGGATTCCCACCTCCTACCCCATTTAATAATTTTAAGTTACTTTTGTTACTGTCTTGCAGCCTTGCAGGGTTTTTTTTTTAAGCCCTGCTAGTTATAGTTAACAGGTGGCTTTACCTGGGAGAGTAGGCCTGTCGGTCATGTGAACTCCACTGCCAAACATAAATGTCCCATTTTCCCCATTCCTGAGAAGTGAAGGTAATTTCAGTGAGAGATTATACTCAGATTCATGCTCCTAAACTATATTTGGCTTTGTTTACTCGTGCTATATTTTAGTTTTGGAGTCAGGTAGAGACGTTGAAGGTTTCTGTTACATATTGACTTTCTTTTTTCCATTATTCACAACATTTTCTGTGTATAATTATTAACCAAGAGACAACTTACTGTTGAGGTATGGAAAAAATTTTTGAAAATAGGGACTTTTTCATCTTAATATTTGTTTTTGTTATTACTGCCTGATAAGTTTTTTCTGTTAAACATGTGAAGCAAATGTAGTGATAAAATAATATGTGTAGTTCCCAAAATATTTTAGGTACTATATGTGTGTGTATGTATATATATATGTGTGTGTGTGTACATGTTTTTTTCACTGAAGTTTTGCAATGTAGGTGAGGTTAAGTAACTTGCCCCAGGGACACAAGAAATGTCCATTCATAAAAATGTAAAGTAAAAGTAAAGTAAAAGGCAAAAAATTCTCAGATGCCTTCATCCCCTTCTTTATTTAATCTCTTGATGAAAATTTGTTTTACTTATATGTCTGCATATTTATTCACAGGTATGAACTATAAAATTTGATAGCCATAGGATCTTTTTCTTTTATTGGGAGGTACTTGCTTTACAGTATTGGGCTAGTTTCTGTCATGCATCAACATGAATCAGCCACAGGTATACATATGTCCCCCACTCTTGAACCTCCCTCCCATCTCCCACCCCATCCCACTTGTCTAGGTTGTCACAGAGCCCTGCGTTGAGTTCTTTGTGTCACAGCAAATACCTACTGGCTGGCTATTTTACATAGGGTAATGTATGTTTTCACGCTACTCTCAGTTAATCCCAACTTCTCCCTCCCACACTGTATCTACAAATCTGATTTCTACGTCTGCTTCTCCATTGCTGCCTTTTAATATGTATTATTTAGGCTTTGATTTTTTTTTTTAATTCACTCAGAAATGTGTCATAAGCTGTGGAATAGATATACATTATTCTTTTCATTGGCTGCATAGTATTCCACTTGTAAAGGAGTATCATAATTTATTTAGCTAGTTTCCTGTTCACTGATTTTTTTGGGTAGTTTTCCAACCTTTTAAGTAAAAAGTGCGATGAACGTCCTTATGTGTACTTAGTGATATATCTTAAAAGTCCAATATATCCTTGGAAAGTGAGAATGCCAGATTAAGAGCAGTGCTTATTTAAAATACTTGGATAAACAGGTTACATCTTTAGAGTGTTTCTGTTATTCCGTGTAGAATTTTAACCTGGTATTTTAAATTAAAAAATACGATAACCAATGTTATACTGGACATTTATTATGTTCCAGGCTCTATTTTAAGCACATTACGTATATTAACT
Source organism: Bubalus kerabau (assembly GCF_029407905.1). Lineage (NCBI taxonomy): Eukaryota > Metazoa > Chordata > Mammalia > Artiodactyla > Bovidae > Bubalus > Bubalus kerabau. The sequence continues at coordinate 48,312,963 of NC_073630.1, read as the reverse complement.
CATTTAGTCCTTGCATTACTCCATGAGATTTTTTATTGATGAGGAAAGAAATAACTGATTATATAGTTAGCTTAAGTGCTGAGGCTGAGGATTAAGCTGAGGTAGAATACTGAACCCTGTGCTCAACAACTGTGTCCTGTTGTGTCTCTTCCTGTCAGTATTGTGGCTAAGTGATTATAGTGCACTGCTTTGATAATTGGTTTTTTAAGCATTAAACCTCAATTAGTAAATCTTCTAAATAACAAACTCCTTTATAGTAAGAGTACCTGTTTTGAAAAGGAAACATGCATATATACAATATCCTACATATATTTATGAAGCGGTGAGTTTGAGCCCTCCTTAACTGGCCCTTTTATCTTCCCTGTCCTGTTGAAGTTAGAGAGTTAGAATCATAGCCAACATTTCAAGGTGATTGAATTTGCTTTCTTGTTTTAATCTAAGAGACTCTTAATACTGTTCACTTTGCAGATTAGTACACCGAGGCTTATATCTTTCCGGTGGATATGCAACTGTGATCTTGGTGCTCCTTTTACACTTACATCAGAGTTAAACCCCAGTATGTGGTCAGCAGTTAATCTTTGTGTCTTCAGAATGTATTTATTCCTTCCTCTGTTGTGGTTGTTTTTGGTAATAAAGTTTCTGGTGAAGAAGGCCCTTGAAAAACACGCCAGGTCGCCCTGTCCCTCACCAATTCCTGGAATTTACTCAAACTCACGTCCATTGAGTCGGTGATGCCATCCAACCATCTCATCCTCTGTCATCCCCTTCTCCTCCTGCCCTCAATTTTTCCTAGCATCAAGGTCTTTTTGAATGAGTCAGCTCTTCACATCAGGTAGCTGAAGTATTGGAGTTTCAGCTTCAACATCAGTCCTTCCAATGAACACCCAGGATTGATCTCCTTTAGGATGGGCTGGTTGGATCTCCTTACAGTCCAAGGGACTGTTAAAAATCTTCTCCAACACCACAGTTCAAAAGCATCAATTCTTCTGCACTCAACTTTCTTTATAGTCCAGCTCACATCCATACATGACTACTGGAAAAACCATAGCCTTGACTAGATGGACCTTTGTTGACAAAGTAATGTCTCTGCTTTTTAATATGCTGTCTAGGTTGGTCATAACTTTCTTTCCAAGGAGTAAGCATCTTTTAATTTCATGGCTGCAGTCACCATCTGCAGTGATTTTGGAGCTCCCCAAAATAAAGTCAGCCACTGTTTCCCCATCTATTTGCCATGAAGTGATGGGACCGGATACAAATAAATGGCTGTCTGAGGAGCCCTTACAAACAGCTGTGAAAAGAAGAGAAGCGAAAAGCAAAGGAGAAAAGATATACCCATTTGAATGCAGAGTTCCCAAGGAAGGATGGTTGGTGGTTTATTTTGAAGTTAGGCCAGGAAGCTTAAGTTCTGAACTGGTGGGGCTTCATTTTGTATGCTAGGTAGATTATCCTTTAGGTTCCTTTGATTTCTTTCTTTTTATGCCAGATGGGATGAGAAGTTTCAGTTTTAGCTTGTATATCTTATAGTTCTGTAAAAGGTGAACACTGGGATGAGAGAAAGGAGAAATCACTTTTTATAGATACATGTATGAAAAGATTTTATGTTAAAAGTATGTGTGTGTGAATATTTGTGTACGTGTAATAAGATTTTTCTCTCTAGGTAAGTTTCAGTAGAATAGAATTTTATTTTCAAAAGGACAAGAACAAATAAAATTGGTCAGCTTATCATTTTTTGTAATTGGGAAACCATCGTAACTCATGCTGGGTTCAGCATTTTAGCTGTATTCTCCTAAGGGGAGTAACTGTTGCCCAGCCGATATGCTCTTACAGAGAGTGAATGGTTTTCCCTTGTCTGCTGCTGATAATTGGGGCATCAGAAATTCATGACTTTTGTGTGTTGTGGATAAGGAACAGTGACATATTTAGCAGCTTGTTTCGTGGTTCCATGTTGTCTCACTGTTTCAAGTCTGAGTCCAAATACCTTGTACATTTGTCTGCTGTAGAATTTGGTCTGAAGTAAACTAGATTAGTTCCCAAGAGTAGGAGATGGCAACCCACTCCAGTATTTTTGCCTGGAAAATTCCATGGACAGAGGAGCCTGGCGGGCTACAGTCCATGGAGTCAAAGAGTGGGACACGACTGAGCGCGCGCACGCGTGCGCGAACACACACACACACACACACACACACACACACACACACACAAGATTTGTAGAATGAAGAAACAGATAACTTTAAAATTCTTACTGTATTAGGGATCGTCTCTAGTCAAAGAGTTGGACCCAAATTAGCAACTAAGACACAATAGCTAGTAATTAAAAGTAGATAATAGAATTTACTAAATGACCTAAGATTAATATACTGGTCATCTGCATGATTTTAAAATTTTAAATAACTTAATAGTAACCCATGATTTTTTTTTTAATGGGCTACTTTTCACTTTCTGGATGATTAACATATACATAGGTTCTACAGAGTATTTTCAATGTTTTACTATTGCTGTTAATGATAGATGCAAGAGTAAACAGTGAAAACCAGAGCAAAAAGTTTTAGTTTTTCTTATAGAGTAATATATGCTTTTTGAACAAAATCTGGAAACTATAACTTAAGAAAGCAAACTTACTTGTTCTTCAATTCATATTTGTGTGACTGTAATGTGAGGTGGAATTATCTTTGAGGCTGAAGCAACAAGATTTATTTCTTGTTAAGTTTTAAATACACTTTCAGTGCAAAAATACATTTTCACATAACCTGAAGGAGAGTTTGGGAAGGACTGATGCCATTCTCTTTGCCCAATTTGTCCCTGCCTTTTTCCCACACTGCCCTTTGTCTTTAACTTCTAAGAAGAAAAGGATTTTACTTGCAAAATGAATTCTTGTGTTATTTCAGCTGATGGGTAAAAGGTGGAGAGACACTGTTGTTACCAGAATTTGAATCATCATCAAAGAAGGGAAAGATAGTTATGAATGAGGCATGGAGAATCCTTGATTAAAAGTTCTTTCTCATTGTTTCTAATACTTTTGAGTTTTATATCAGTTTATTTATTTGGTTGTTGGACTTTTACTTTCTTGTGACTATAATGCTGCTGTGAACATTTTGCATAGAATTTGGAATCTGAATTGTAAAATTTTTTTTTTCTTCTATTTTTAGGAAGGATCGGGATCGTGACCGTGACCGTGAAGATCGGTCTAAAGATCGAGACCGAGAAAGAGATAGAGGAGATAGAGAGCGGGAAAGGGAGAAAGAAAAGGAGAAGGAATTGCGAGCTTCGACAAATGCTATGCTTATCAGTGCTGGATTACCACCTTTAAAAGCTTCCCATTCAGCTCACTCAACCCACTCGGCACATTCGACACATTCGACACATTCTGCGCATTCAACACACACCGGACATGCAGGACACACGTCACTTCCACAGTGCATTAATCCATTTACCAACTTACCCCACACACCTCGATACTATGATATTCTGAAGAAACGACTTCAGCTCCCTGTTTGGGAATACAAGGATAGGTTTACAGATATTCTGGTTAGACATCAGTCCTTTGTACTTGTTGGTGAGACAGGGTCTGGTAAAACAACACAGGTGAGTTACTGCATACCATGGTACGTAGTTTATTAATGTTTGTGTTTACTAAATGTTGTGAATTTGGTCCTGGCAGTTATTCTCATTGGCTGGGCTGTCAGAATATTTTGAGGCATAGCTGCTTTCTCTAGCACTTTTTAGTGACTTACAGGGTGGAGATTCTGTAGGGAGTACCTATTTTCCTGAGTCTCTTTGGGAAAACAGCAGTACTGGTTTTTATACCCCCCCCCCCGTTTTATTATGTAAATTATGACAGTGATACTCTCCCACCCACTCTGAATTTGGGGTGGTACATACCTGGGGGTGCCAAGGTGAGGAGATCTGAACCATTGAAGTGATTTTTGTTTTTGTCATTTTCATTTCTTTGTTTTTATAATTGTTTTGAACTATGTGAATGATACCTGTTCTTTTTAAAAAGTAGAAGAGCTAAGTAAAATCTCTTTACTTATGATCTCCATCCAGTAGTGTCCCCATCCTCCCCACCCCTGAACTAAACATACATATTAGTGTTGTGTTAGTAATATATTTAGGATATTTCTCAAACATGGATGAGCCCTTATTTGCTAGGCCCATATCATAGACATCTAGGCTGTTTCTGATGGTTGTTTTGCATGGGAAAGTATGTATTTAAGATAAATTTCCAGATATTGCTGGGTCAGAGGAGGATTAATTGTAATTTTGGTACATACAGCCAAATAACCTTCCATAGGCAATAGGCAACATAGTTTACCCTTCCATGAGCATGTATTAGAACAGATGTGGGAAACCACTAGAGTGTGTTACTGAACTTTTGCAAATCTGATAGGTGGAAAGTGGTATTTCAGTGTAATTTTTAACTTGCATTCTCTTGAGAAGTGAGGTAACTGTATTTTCAGATGCTTGATCCTGACCTATCAGAACATTTCTTAGATTTTACAAAAATAGTAGTCCCTGGCTATTGTAGAAAATTTGGAAAATTCAGGAAAATGTTGGAATGAGTTTATTATTCCTCATGCTGAAATAATTACATTGTTTCCTACTGGCCTGTTTTTCCATATTTATCTATGATAGGTGTTCACATTTGAGTGTACTGCATTTACAAGATAACATTTTTTTAAGGTTACATGACACAAATTATTAATTATTTCATGGAGACATTTTGAAGACTACAATAGCAACCCAAATTGAAAGTTTTTGTTATTTAAAAGACTGAGCTTTCGTTAATATGATATTTCTTTTAAAGTGAAGGAAATGTAGTGTTGTTGTTAGAAACTAAAACTGTTGGTTTATTTTTATCACCTTATGGAAATTTAAAGAATTAAATACATGGAAAGATATAACTCTGAACTTATTAGTTTAATGTTTTTAATAATTATTTCAGTGGTTTATGTAGTTTGTTTAATCAGCAGTTGGGTAAAGCCAGGCACTGTGTACTGTGTATTAACGCATTTTTTCAGCAGCCGTGCAAGGAAGTTGTTAATCACCATTTTACAGATGAGCAAAAGGAGATTTAGATTTATGAGAGGTTTAATTAGTAGGTTGCCCTAGACTACATAGTAGGTATGGTTGGGTTCAGTATTTAAAGCTTTTTACATTTGTCTCATAGCCAAAGTTACTTCATATTGCTCTTCTGGGGTCTTATATGGTTAACATTATTTCAGAGATGAGCTTATTTAGAAGCAGTTAGTAGAGAAAAAGGTCAGGTGAACTCAGAACAAGAGGTTTGTGATTATTTGAATAGTTACTTGGGATTTTTTGTTTGTTTTTAATACTTAAGATACTTGGATACTTAGGGTTGCAGGGTATTTGGGGGATTTGAAGGGAACTCTTCAGATAATGAATTTGATGCAAATACTTTTTTTGGCATACTTCTACTGAATTTTGACTCAAAACCATTAAGAATTGTCAGCCATTTTGAGTAATTTTTGTGTGTGTGTGCCTATCAGAAAATGAAATTCTCCAAACAAAATCTACTGTAGTTTAACTTTTGACTGAGATTGATAGTGAAGACATTGTACATTGCAATTTGGTATGCAGATACTATAGCCAAATAAAAAACTAAAGCTAATTCAGCCAAAGGGACAGCATGAGAAAGGGCATATGTTTAGAGAGAAGAGAAAGCATATCCCCTGGCCAGAGTGTGTAGTGTGTGTTTGGAGATGGAGGTGGGGCTGGGGAGACTGAAACAGTAGCTTTCTTGCTGTAGATCAAGGGGCCAGCAGAACCTTTAGGTTGAAGGGAAATGACAAGGAATTTTATAGAAATGTCCCGTCTAGTGAGAATGTTGATGACAGGCTTTGTAGGAAGTCATAAAAATTTGATTTTGTATAGAGTGGTAGAATGGAGAATAAAGGATAGATTGATGACTTCTGTCAGTCCAGTGGTTAAGACCCCATGCTTCCACTGCAGGGAGCATTGGTTCAGTCCTGCTTAGGGAACTAAGACCTCCCATGCTGTGTAGCCAGGAAAAAAAAAGACAGATTGGAGTTACGATGTTACTATTGTTGAGTAGGAGACATGGGAGGGATTTTTAAGTATTTGGAGAAAGGTGAGAAGTGGTGTTGGTTTTAAACTTGTTGGATTCAGGGTACCAAAAAATCAGCCATTCTTCAAGTGAAATGATAAGGTCAGGTGTAGGACTAGGGTTGGGATTGACATTTATGTATGACAGAAGAATAAATAAATCACTCAGGATGATATATAAAACAAGGAGACTGAGGGCTATGGATCAGTTTTTAGGTAGATAGTCACAGTTGGAGGAAGGGAAGAAGCTTAGGGAAGGGATGGCTTAAAACTTCTGGAAAGCCACATCTGGCTTGAGCAAGTCAGTAGCATATTTCATGATGTACTTCCCTTCTTAATGCTATTCTTAGAAATATGGATAGGTATATTGATGGAGCCAGGTTCCAAATCTTGTCTAGAAACCCTTGGAAGTTCCTGAAACCCTTTCAGAGTTCCTGAGATTTTTTTATATACTTCAAACAAAACAAATATTGTAGTACATTCAAAATAGAAGCAACTGTCTTCTGTTAAGCCAGACATTAGAGATAAGCAGATGTAAAACAGTGTAGTCTCTTGCTAAATTTTGTTTTTTAGGATGTACTTTCTTCATAGAAACTGTTAAGGCTAACATAGAATGGGGCTTTACTGTTAAGGAATTAATAAATCCTTTAACAAGTTTTCAGTTTGAATTTCCTAACATAAGGAATGTATTAGTTGTTGGGCATCCTGGGTTATTTTAAAAGTATAAAGAGGTCCTGAGATCAAAAGTTCAAAAACTGATGAATTAGCCAAAGTTGTTCCTATCTTATTTTTAAAGTGGGAGTAAGCTATTTGTTTCACTTGAGTGAATTTAAAAATCTGTGAATGTTCTTGCCTTGAGAGTTCTGAATTAAGTTTTAATAACTTTAATTGACCAATGAATGTTTATTTGAATTTCATTTTGTTTGATCATATGAAGTACATTTTGCCTTTGTAGGCGGTTTGCTGAAATGAAGATACATATAAAACTTTTCTGGAAAGCCATATAAACTTCGATCTGTTGGTTTACAAGCCCAGAGATGCCCTTCTATTTTAGTTTAGTATTTGTGTTCATTTTAAGTCCTTTAAAGATATGCATATTTACATTCCTAGAGAAGCAGCATAATCTCTCCTTTCCCCTTTCAGATATTTGTCAATGACAGCAGTTATCCCAAAATTGCAGAAAACCTGACTACAATGCAATAATAGTACCACAGCCAGTGTTCTTCAAATATCACTCTACAAATTCTATACCAAAAAAATTCCCATGTTTCCTGTAACATTAAAACCAGATAGACTTGAGGGCTTTGATGGAGACCCATTGTGTCTTTGTAGCAGTGGGTTCCAGTTTAATGTAGTAAGCCCTTAAGATTTTTCCCATGGTTCTTTTTTGGGTAGATGGGTAGAGAAAGAACCATTAAATTAGAGGATCTCTGAGCTTCTGTTGATAATGAAACAGCCAGGAAATGCACTGTCATCATGGCAACAACCAGCTGCTTATATCTGTTGGTCTCCCCCTGCCCCTTCTGTACCCTTCACTGCACTCCTTCAGGGAAGTGCTGTTGCTACTTCTCTAGGTTCTATTGACTTTGAGATTGACAGTTAATTTTAAGATCTTCCTAAAATTAACCTTTAGGATGTTACTGTTGTGTATACTTCTGAGGGGAAAAGGATAGGAGTTAGATTCTCTTGACTTAGCTTTTTTTTTTTTTTTTTAAACATTTTGAATGTGCTTCACAGCATGTAGGATCTTAGTTCCCCAACCAGGAATAGAGCCTGTGCTCCCTGCATTGGATGAGTGGAGTCTTAACCACTGGGCTGACAGGGAAATCCCTAACATAACACATTTGAATTGAATTGAAAGATGCAACTTTATAACTGCAAATAGATACTATTTCTACTTTTATGTGCATTACTTTGTAACTGAAATTGTATAAGAATTTAAGTTAACAGTTTCTTATAATATTTTTGGGAACTAACATTTGTTAGAAACTTAGAATTTTCCTAAGTTGAATTTATTCCCCCTGTGTATAGAAAAATGCTTGGTGGTGGAACATTGATACCATACAGCATATTCAGCTCAGTGTACGTAGTTCACTGAGGTGTGGTTTACATCATGTCAGTGTTGTCTGTGACCTTTCCTTGCCTTGGAGAGCTCATGCTATTAAAAGTTGGAGTCGTAAATAATAACTGTGATGTGCCTAAATTGAATTTTGTCTTGAATTTTTAGAATGAGATAAAACACTTCATGTTAAACATACTCCATGTGTAGGCAGAGTAGAATTAATTTAAATGTGAAATTATTTGATAGATTCCACAGTGGTGTGTGGAGTACATGCGATCATTACCAGGACCCAAAAGAGGAGTTGCCTGTACCCAACCCAGGAGAGTGGCTGCAATGAGTGTGGCTCAGAGAGTTGCTGATGAAATGGATGTGATGTTGGGCCAGGAAGTTGGTTACTCCATTCGATTTGAAGACTGCAGTAGTGCAAAAACCATTCTTAAGTAAGTACTGTCTTTAAAAATGGACACTATTTCCCTTCTGCTTTTAGTTTTCTGCCACCAGATAGCAGGCCTTGCTAGTGGAGTCTCAAGTTATCCAGTTTTAGAATAATCCAGATTAAACCTTCTTATGCTTACTAGATGACTTTTTAATATGGATTCTTTTTTGTTGTTGTTAGTAATATATATAGCTGTTCAGTAGACACTGAAGTTCATAGGTCAGATTTTAGTTACTTGGTGCTATATCTTAGGTGAAGTGTATCATTTAAATATGACAGAAAGGTAGATGATATATCTTAGTAAAGGAAAAATATTTGTAGAAAGAAGGATGTATGGGAAGGGATATGATTTATTTGGGGTAGAGGGCTTTTGATACTAATTACACTGGTGTTACCATGGATGTGTTTTGAACTAAAAGGAGCAATCTTTTGTAATACACTCTTATTAGAGTCTCCTCAAAAACCTCTTCGTTATACCGTATTGAACTTCTTTCTAATATGATTGACAACCATATTGAGCTTCTTTCTAATACTTTAACTTCCCTGATTTCTAATCTTCATCTTCACACTTGCATTCAGCATAAGTAGTGTGATGTTTGTTGCCTGATGGTAATTCTTTTGAAAATCTTTTGTTTATTCCGTGTGTATGTGTATGACAGTTCATTCATTTTTTTAAAATGAGTTCTTTGTCTTGATACAGTCTTCTCTCTGAGGTTGTTTTTAGAAGACAGTGGTGGATAAGATGTTACATAGACAGTGACAGGAGTCTTTGATGGCAGACTTTGATACAGCGTTACAGGGGAAGCTATGTATTTTACAGAAAACTTCAAATGTATGTAAAAGTAGAATAATGCTGTAATAAACTTATATTTATTTGTCTTGCATCTTTAGAGTTGACTCATCTTGTTTCATCCATATCTCAACCCATTTCTGTGTCCTCCAAAATAAGAAGCAAATCCTAGGCATCATATACTTTTGATCTGTAAATATTTCAGTGCATCTGTCGCAAAAATAAGATTTCTCTAAATGTAACTGTGCTATCACAACTTAAAATTTTTTTCCATAATCAAAACCTTGTTACCTTTAAGATTCCATCTCAGTTTCTTTGATTTATTGTTTTATTATAATTTCCAATTAATTGCTTTATTAATTAGTTAATAGTAATTGAACTTAAGTGTTTACTTCAGTCAGCTTGTCTTTATGACTTTATGAGGTGTGTTTTTGACTTAAACCTTAATCTTTACTGAATAAATTTTTAGTGACAGTCATGGTATTTATCAGTTGTAAATACAGTGTAATTGACAAAAGTGTTATCTAAAATCTAAACTTATTTTTTATTACTTTAAGATTAGATAATGTCAAGGAATTGAGGATAATAAAGTGCAGATTTTGCTCACCTTTAGGAGAAACAATACGACATTTGATTTACTGTGTGTTGAATTTTTTTTAAAGTAAGCCATAGTTGAGCAGGGAGAACAGAATTTAGGAATTGGGAGATGAGAAAGTTACATGCAGTATTAGGGCAAAATGTGTAAATGTTTATAGTAGGAAGTGGTAGGCTTTCAAAAGATGCGTGCTTGGGAAAGATTTTAGTTCAGTTAATAGGGAAAGAATGACAACAGATTTGAGAGCTCTGTCTTTGGCATTGTGATTTTTTTTACGGAATGGTTTCTAGAGGCTTTATTTAAATTTAAAAAGAAACCTTAATTCTTATAGGGTAAGCTTATTGGAATTTCTTCTGGAATCTTCTGAAGAGCTAGAAGGTAACCTAGTATTGTCTTTAAGTGATATCACATCCTATTAGTATGGAGTGAGTGGTAGTTTTAACTAATGGGAGTGCTTTATTAAGTGCAGTGTCTTATGAATCCCTAGGTATATTTTGTGTAGTCATCCATCAACTTGTTTCTTGAGAACCCAGATGTTCAAAATAGCTAAAGCTTTAACTTAGTGAGAATTAGTTATGTAGTTGATTGGGTAGGAAGAGTGAATACATCAGACAACTATCAGATGACTATTTGAGCCCTCCATTGAGCCCTCCATTATCTGTTTTCATGTGTAGATATAAAATGCCTATGTATCTACTTTGTAGCCAGAAGAAGCCTTTAATCTTCACTGTAGGATGGTGACGAGGACTAACTCATAAAGATTCTGCTTGAGGAGCTGAGAATTTAACCATATCCTTCCTGATTCATTGTGTACACTACATAAATGCTGGTTTACTAATTAATTTGTTTGAGACTACTTTAGCTTCATCTTTATACGCTAATGGTCCAAAGATAGTTTCTCCAGTGTTTGGGACACATAAGTGTCTACATTATAGGTCTTAATATTGCTCTAGTTAGGATTGGATCTAGTGTAAATTTGTGTACACTGTGTTAAAATAGCTATCCAGTCCCAGTAGGCAAGTTACTTTTCAAAACCACCACTGCTATATGGTTTTTATAATTCGCTGTGTGTTTGCCTGCTCCCATCTTTTTTTTCTCCTAAAGTATTGCTTTTGCAATGTACGTATGTTCCTTTGGCCATCTTGGAATGGAAGTTATTGGGGCGGGGGGGTACCTCAATGAGGTAGTTAAAATATTTAATATTTACATTATTATTGATAGCTAATTTCACTATTATTTTTGGTGATATGCTTCCTATTTGTTTTTTCCTCAAACTATAAAATTACTGCGAGATCGTGATACCGAGGGAACCTAGTAACTTTACCTTACGCAAGTAATGCTTAGTCATTCATTCAGTCAGCTAATAACTGAGTACCTTCTGTGTGTTGTGCAGTGCTAAGTATAGTAGTAAAAGTAAAACTGGCCCCGTCCACATTAAGCAAATACACAGTAAATATAAAATTTCAAATTGTGATTAGGCTTTGAAAGAATTTTGGAGTGTATTTGAAAGCATGATTTGAGAATTCACTTGAGGTAGGAAAAGAGAAGGCAGAATTTCAGTCAAGAACTGAAGTAAAAGTAATGGTTTGCCAGGAGTAGCAATAGGGGTACAGACTTTAGGCACATGGAACACCATTTTTAAAAACCCTTTTTTTCTGAATGGAAAAAAAAGCATACTTTTTGCTTGAAGGCACTGTAGTCTTCATGTTACTTACACTGATTTGTGTAAGTCAGCATTTCTAAGGCAGATCAGTTTTGAGATGGTTCAGGACAGGTTTATAGACAGTATGGATAATCAAAGATAGGTTTGATTCTTTTTCTTAACCTGATTGGAACATAAACCCATTGGGAAGGGAGTATGTATTTGTATACTTGTGCATGGATCCTTTTTAAAAAAAAAAGTGACATGGAAGGGGCAGCAGAGGAGTGTGAAAATTTGTCACTACAGTGTACACTTATCAGTGAACATAATTGTGGAAAGGGTAGAGTTTTCACAGAAAGACATTTTCCCTGATTGTTTAAACTTGCCTTGGTGGAGAAGGTACAGTGATAGGTTGATTTGGTGTATATAATTTGCCTTTTATTCTGAATCGTTTGCTGTTAAGTATCAGTTTCATTTCAGTTTTGGAATTTGTCAGAAGGCTAGGAACTCAATCTGGGATAATGTGTATGAAGCAGAAAGTGTTGCAGCTCTTTCTTGGAGGACACATGCTGTTAGCTCTGTAAGAGTAGGTAAGCATCTTGAGATGTTTATCTTTTATATAACTTAAGGACAAGCTGCTGGAAATCAGGAACAATTAAGATAGGACATAGTCTAGATCTAATTGAGTGATGGGGAAAATAAACAGCCTGGGTGTTAAGCTATGATAAACCCTTTGTAAAACCTGAGGGAGATATGTTTTGAACAAACCAACTAAAGAAGTACTATTTCGCAGAACATGGTTCAGAAACTTGGGGAATTTTTTAATTTCCAAAAGGCAATCGAGGTGAGAAGATGAAAGAGAATCTAAAAGTACATAACAAATACAAGAGCCTAGTATAACAGAACCTCTAAGGTTGCTACTTGGGGAGGATTTACCAGCCATTTCCATAGCAGATTCTTTGGGACCTCAGGAAACAGTTTGAAGGACCAGCTGCATGACTACTTAGAGTTTCCAGAGTGAATTTCTAACAAGGCAGTCTTGTTCTAAAAACTTGAGAAAAGAATCAAAAGGAAACAGATTGTAGAGCACAGACTCTAGGATCATAGTGCCTAGTTGTGTCCTAGTTCTGCCACTTAACTGGCTGTGACTTTGTCCACGTTAATTAACCTCCTTGCGCTTACTGCTTTTTCAGAAGATGGAGCTGACAATAACAGCTACATCTTAGGATTGTTCTCAAATCAAATATGTAATTTTTGTGTGTCCCTTAGAATAATACCTGTAACACAGCAAGTGCTAAGTCAACGTTTCTTCTCTTGCTGCTGCTGATAGTGGTGGTAGATTTTCACTGTGAGAAATTGTTGTATTTTATTAACCAGTTAACCTGGTTAATTTAAAATGGACTTACAAAGCTAGTTTAATAAAGTCCCTTTTAATACAGTATTTGAATTACAATGTGAATTACAATTACAATTTGAATTACAATGAATTAAACATTGATATTACTTGTCAATATGAAATGAATGAATGAATCCAAATATTCTTTTAGGGCTGAACGTAAGATGTGGAAACAAATAGAGATTATTAATTATATAACCATCAATTATAAACTAATTTATCGAGCATCTGTTGTATGGTGGGCTTTGTTCTAATTCAAGTGCATTTCTGAATTAGGAAAAAGTAGTTTTACTGGATCTTCAGAAAGGAGTAGGTGTAAAGAATAAATGTGGTTATTTACCACTTCAGCAGTTCCTGTCATAGAAACTAAAAAAATCAGTTGTCACCTTAGAAAAAAATTCTGTTGACTTTTAATTCATACAAAGCTAACTTGATTTCCTAAAGGTCTGCATATAGTATTACATTTGACCTTTGTATTTAAAGCACTTGCAAGGGATTAGTTATAGAAGTCTCTCTTGGTTTATAATGCCAACACCTTTTAAGAAAGGACTAAGAACATACATGTCCATCCTAGCTTTCTGTAAATTCTGTTGTAAAGATAAGAGATCATTTCCTTCAAAAGTTATGAAAATGTGAGGAATAAGCAGTATATTTTGAAAAAATGATTTAATTTCCTTGTATGCTCAGTGGCTCAGTTGTGTCTGACGCTTTGCGACCCCATGAACTGTATAGCCTGCCAGGTTCCTCTGTCCATGGGATTTTCCAGGCAAGGATAGTAGAGTGGGTTGCCATATCGTTTCCTTATTTCTTGTTAATTTCTTAGGTGTTTCTTTAGCTTGATTATATCTCTAATTCTGAAACACATACCAAATGTATTTTGGCTGTTTGCCAAAATAAAGCTGTATGCTTAGGCTGCTGATCTTCAGCATTGTAAGTTCATAACCAGGAGGCTATGTATTTGATAAATAAGATGTGATGTTTTCTGTTTGGCTTTTTTTAAGTGTTGGAATTGCATTAAAACATTTTAGATTCCACATTATTCAGAGTACCATATGGCACCTTTCCATGTGACTGTTCACATTTGGTGGTTTGTACTCATTGTAGCCAGTATAATGCTACATAGTGTTGTGGCTGTAGTGAGATGAGTGTTACTCATAAGGGGTAATGCTTTTGCTGAGAATGTCAAATTAAACTTGAACCTATATAAATCTTTATCCCTTTACAAATGAAAGGAGCATTATGTTTATTAAGGAGCTATGTGAGTGTCATTGACTCTTTCCTGACTTGATAGAGGAGGTATGCTGTGAAGCAGTTAAGGTAGTTTGAATGTCATATGAATTGTATAGATGATTTCACAAAAGAGGAAGTACTTCATTTGAGCTGAGAAGGATGGCGAGACCTAGATAGGCAAGTTAACTAGGTGGATAAGTTAGATTTTAAGTAGAGTAGACATTCTCATGCTGCTTTGGTTTATAGCATGCTTAATGTCAGGAGTTTTTCATGGCACTCTAGGCCTAAAGAAATAACTCAAAATTCTAATAAGAATTTATGTTCTAACAACCTAATAGTCCATTAAACAAATACTGGACATTGAAAGAAAAAGCTCGGTAATTTATTTCATTCTTATTCACCATTATTTATTAATGGATGTCTTTGCTGTTGGAACACAGCAGTTTCTTACACTTTCGAATCAGATTGGATGCTGCCACCTTTATTTTTCTACACAGTAATGTAAATCTAGATTGTGCTAGGGAATTGTATGTGAACTGTGTAAGTTAGAGGTGAGTCCGGAAACAGCCAGATCACTTGAAAGAGGTGTGTTAGTTGCTCAGTCGTGTCCAGCTCTTTGTGATCCCATGGACTGTAGTCCACCAGGCTCTGTCCATGAGATTCTCCAGGCAAAAGAATACTGGAGTGGATTGCCATTCCCTTCTTTAGGGATCTTCCCAATCCAGGGATTGAACCCAGGTCTCCCACATGGCAGGCAGATTCTTTTCTGTCTGAGCCACCAGGGAAGCCCTCTCAAAGAGGTAAAAAAAACTTTATTTTTTAAACTGATTTGTATATATACTTAAAATACATTATCAACTCTTTGTACCCATGTCATATGGAAGTACTAATTGATACAAGAAAACAGTCATTTTGATGGATGAAGGTCATTTGATGAGTTTTATCAGTAGCTGTTCAGTAAGTATAATAGCTTTCACGTTAAACATGTTTAAAAATTGTTGGCTTTTGGGGGGATGATCAACCATTTCATTGGAGAAGGCATTGGCACCCCACTCCAGTACTCTTGCCTGGAAAATCCCATGGACGGAGGAGCCTGGTAGGCTGCAGTCCATGGGGTCTCTAAGAGTTGAACACGACTGAGCGACTTCCCTTTCACTTTTCACTTTCATGCATTGGAGAAGGAAATGGCAACCCACTCTAGTGTTCTTGCCTGGAGAATCCCAGGGACGGCGGAGCCTTGTGGGCTGCCGTCTATGGGGTCACACAGAGTTGGACACGACTGAAGCGACTTAGCAGCAGCAGCAGCAGCAGCAGCAGCAACCATTTCATAGTGTTGATATTGTGAAGGAAGGGTAGGGTATTTAGACTCATCATATTTGGTGGTGAAAAGAACAATATTTTATTAAATCACTATATGTGGTTCTGTCTTCTAATATTATCCCTGATAAATGCAAGCTGTTTTAGCTTTGTCATTTGTTCCTTACTGTTGTCATTCAGAGAAGTATTCTGCTGATAGGGGCTTTGAACAAAAAGTAAGTTACATGCAGAAAATTGCATTAAGTATAGAACAGTCTTATGGACTCTGTTGGAGAGGGAGAGGGTGGGAAGATTTGGGAGAATGGCATTGAAATGGTAATATCATGTATGAAACGAGTTGCCAGTCCAGGTTCAATGCACGATACTGGATGCTTGGGACTGGTGCACTGGGACGACCCAGAGGGATGGTGTGGGGAGGGAGGAGGGAGGAGGGTTCAGGATGGGGAGCACATGTATACCTGTGGCCGATTCGTTTTGATGTTTGGCAAAACTAATACAGTGTTTCAGGTTTAAAAAAAAAAAAAAGTACTACTTTTGGTCATGGTCTCTTTCAGAAGTCTTGATCCATTATAAGTTAGAAGAAATTACCACACACAAACCTGTTTGTGTAGGCGTTTTATCGTAGGTAGCTTTTCTTTAATAGAGACATCACTTGACTGGATTGTAATGGATTAGTCTAAAAACTTAATGATAAATAGAAATTTTATGTGAACTTTAAACATTTTATTTTAACCTAAAACTTTAACACATTCATTTATCAATGTCTTAGTGTAGAACCAACACCATTTCCTTGAATATGGGCCCTTTGTAGTTCCATTACTTAGTAAAATGTCCAGTTGTTAAAGTGAAATTAAACTGAGACACTTGCAAAATACACAGGTGTTGCTTTTCTTGAATTTTAAGAGTTCAGTCTTCTGGAATTCCTCTTTCACTCTTCTATAGTTATCTCACATTTGATGGTTTTTTTGTGATTTATCTTTTTCAAGCTTTTCTGAAGCATATAACTTAGGATACGTACATACAACTCTCTTTTCTACCCTAAAAGGTTATCACTGTGTAACATAAGATGATGTTGGCCTAATTGGTAGGGACAGAAGTGTGGCTATCTTCTGTTTGTAGAGTAAGATTGATTTTCCCAAGGATTCATTCATTAGGTGAAGGTTAGTTAAGAGTGTAGTGTGCAGTTCTACTATATTGAATACTTACCAAGTGCCAGACAGTTGGTGCATTTAGGTGGTTTATATATATATTGTTTTATTTAATTTAAACGATAGCCACCATATTCTTATTTTTCAAATGGAGCGTTAGAGGAAGTTGAACTTAGTAGAACACCAGTAAGAAAGCAGGGACTTGACCAAGGTTTGTCTCGCAAAAAGAATATGTCCTTAATCACTGTATATGCTGTTATTTCTCTCTATCCTCATTCTTCAGCTCCATAGAATTATTTATGTGTAAGTATTTGTAAGGTAGTAAATCTAATTACTTAGGTTTTACTAGATCTGTGAAATAGATACCAGGAATTTCTTTTGGTCATGCTGAACGAATTTTGGATCCTCTAGAAACAGTTTTGATTTAGCTGCATGTTTAGTCATGCCAGAATAAAGCCTGTACTTTGAAAGGTAACCAAAACCCTAACAGGATTGGAACAGCAGCACACAACTAGGATTTTCAGAACATACTAAACTTCAGCTTTAATAGTAGGGCTGGTTCAAGACATATGGCTGCTAATTTCACTTATATTTTCCCTGGAGATTGTTCTAGAACAGTGTAAAGTTTCTTCATTCATTTTAATGACGAAAGAGTTTAATTCCTTAGATGGACACTCAGAATTTACAGTTTCTTTTATTAAAATCAGTTGTCCTTAGTATTCTCTTATAATGTTGTACATGTATTTTTTCACACGTGTTCAGGTGAGTATATCTGTGAAATGAGTTTCTTAAAAATGAAACTGGTTAGGTCAGAGGGTGTGTTGGAATTTTATTAGCTGTTGCCATATTTTAGCTACTCTGACTAAGGGATGAGCAAATGAGTATCTGTTTCTATGGCCTTGCCAACACTTGGTTGTGGAACATTTTTATCTTTGTCTATATTGTAAGTTAAAAAGTGAAATCTCATTATGTTTTAATTTGCATTTATCTTTTATATGAAATTGAGCATCTTTACATGTACTTATGAGCCATTTGTATTTATTTTTGAAATCAAAGATGCTTCTCTCAGCTTTCCAGACATTTTGCTACCTGGTTGACAGTCATTTTTATGGTGCTGTTTTAAAATGCATATCTTAAACAAGGTCCTACTGTATAACACAGAGAACTATGTTCAGTATCCTGTGGTAAACCATAATGGAGAATATATATTTTAAATATATATATAAGTGAATCTCTTTACTATGCAGCAGAAATAAACATAACATTGTAAATCAGCTATGTGTCTGTCAGTCTCTCATTCGTGTCTGACTCTTTGCGATCCCATGGACTGTAGCCTGCAAGGCTCCTCTCTTTATGAGATTCTCCAGGCAAGAATACTGGAGTGGGAAAGTATTTCCTTCTTCAGGAGATCTTCCCGATCCAGGGATTGAACCTGGGTCTTCTGCAATGCAGGCAGATGCTTTTACCATCTCAGCTCCTTTAGTTCAGTTCAGTTCAGTCACTCAGTCATGTCTGACTCTTTGAGACCCTATGAACCGCAGCATGCCAGGCCTCCCTGTCCATCACCAACTCCTGGAGATTACCCAAACGCATGTCCATTGAGTCAGTGATGCCATCTAACCATCTCATCCGCTGTCGTCCCCGTCTCCTCCTGCCTTCAATCTTTCCCAACATCGGGGTCTTTTCAAATGAGTCAGCTCTGCGCATCAGGTGGCCAAAATATTGGAATTTCAGCTTCAACATCAGTCCTTCCAGTGAATACCCAGGACTGATCTCCTTTAGGATGGACTGGTTGGATCTCCTTGCAGTCCAAGGGACTCTCAAGAGTCTTCTCCAATACCACAGTTCAAAAGCATCCATTCTCCTGTGCTCGGCTTTCTTGATACTCCAACTCTCACATCCATACATGACTACTGGAAAAACCATAGCCTTGACAAGACAGACCTTTGTTGAGAAAGTAATGTCTCTGCTTTTTAATATGCTGTCTAGGTTGATTATAACTTTCCTTCCGAGGAGTAAGTGTCTTTTAATTTCATGGCTGCAATCACCATCTGCAGTGATTTTGGAGCCCAAAAAAATAAAGTCAGCCACTGTTTGCACTGTTTCCTCATCTATTTGCTATGAAGTGATGAGCTCTGAGGGAAGCCCTAAATTGACTATACCTCAATTTAAAAGATCATGAGTGGAAAAAATAATAATTTTAAAAATACCATTGCAGTTTCAGACAATGAAGTTTAAGTCATTGCAACTAGGCTCAAACACATCTTTATTAATAAATTTTTGCCCACGAGAAGTAAGTTTGTTTATTCCTGTAGTATAAAAAAAAAATCCATGCTTCAACTCTTGGAAGGCACTTTTTGCCTCCCTGCTGTGGGAGCATTTTCCCTGCAAAGAGTTGTTGAGATGCTTGAAGAAGTGCTGGTTGGTTGGTGAGAGGTTAGGTGAATATGGCAGATGAGGCAAGACTTCATAGACCAGTTCAGCTTTGAAGTGTTGGTTGTGCAATGTGCAGTCGAGCGTTGTGGCAAAGAATTTAGCCTTTTCTGTTGACTAATAGTTGCAGGCATTGCAGTTTTCAGTGCATCTCATTTTGAGTTGTCAAGCATACTTCTCAGACGTAATGGTATCTCAGGATTCCATGAAGGCTGTAATGGATCAGATGGGCAGAGACCAAACAGTGGCTGTGACCTTTTTTGGTACAAATTTGGCTTTGGGAAATTTCAGCGCTTTGAAGCTGCTTCTTGGTCTAACCACTGAGCTAGTCATTGGTGGTTGTAGTATAAAATCCACTTTTTGTTGCATGTCACAATACGATTGAGAAATGGTTCGCTGTTGTTGCATAGAATAAGAGAAGACAACACTTCAGAACAATTTTTTTGATTTGTGGTCAGCTCATGAGGTACCCATTTACTGAGCTTTTTCAGCAGACCGTTCCAGTTTGCTTCAAATGCTGAACGACCATCGAATGATCGTAGTTGAGTTCAGCAGCTTCTTGTGTAGTTATGAAGGATCAGCTTCAGTGATTACTCTCATTTGGTCGTTGTCAACTTCCGATGGCCGGCCACTGTGCTTCTCATCTTCAAGGCTTCGTCTCCTTTGCAAAACTACTTGAACCACTACTGCATTATACATTCTTTAGAGGTTCCTGAGTGAAACACATTGTTGATGTTGCAAGTTGTCTTTGCAGCTTTACAACCCATTTTGTACTTGAATAAAAAATTGCTCGAATTTGCTTTTTGTTTAACTTCATTTCTGTAGTCTTAAGTAAATAAAAAATAAACAGCAAGTAATAAGTCAGATGGTAAAGAATCTGCCTGCAATGCAGGAAACTCGGGTTGGATACCTGGGTCAGGAAGGTCCCCTGGAAAAGGGAATGGCTTCTTGCCTAGAGAAATCCATGGATGGGAGAGCCTGGTATGCAGTTGTTCATGGGGTCACAGAGTGTCACGACTGAGTGACTAACGCTTTTCCGCAGCTTAGCAAGCATCAAAATGTGAAAACGTGAAAGCAAACACAGGTTGCTATCTATGCAAATATTTTGATCAAGTAGATCCCAAATGAAGCCAGTTCTGTATTTCTAACAAGTTCCTAGATGATACTGATGACTTTTTAAGCTAGTATTTTCCCAAGACAGTTAGAGAAACATTGTGGATAATAGGATACCCAGTAAAATGTAGAGTTTGGCTGCCCTGGGAAATTTTGGTTACTAGTCCATTACTAAAACTTCAGAATTATGTAATTACAGCTTATTATTGTGACACCCTATTTTTATGGCTCACCCCTTAGTCTGGGTAAATATTTATTGCTACTGTGGAAGGTAGTAAAACTTGATCTAGGTAAAAGAAAATAGTTAGGGTCTTTATAGGGCTATCAGAACCTGGTTCTGCCTTTTTTGTCAGGTTACTTTGGTTTTTTGGGAAAGGGTTTCATATATCTAGCAAATCATCAGGTGATAGCTTTCTACGTTTTTTTTCTGGGCTTGTTGAAAATTTTTCTTCGTTGTGCACGAGAGCTTTCTCTCTAGTTGTGAGTGAGGGCTAAGCTACTCTTTGTTGCGGTGCTCTGGCTTCTCATTGCAGCTGCTTCTCGTTGTGGATTAAGGGCTCTAGGGTGTTCAGGCTTCAGTAGTTGCAGGTTTGTGGCTCTGGAGCACAGGCTCACTAGTTGTGCTTGGGTTTATTTGCCCCTGGGCATATTGGAATCTTCCCGGACCAGAAATCAAACTTGTGTTTCCTGCATTGGCAGGCGAATTCTCAATCTTTGGACCACCAGGGAAGTCGTGGGACTTTGAGGAGAGTATGTCAGTGTCTGAGGGGCCTGGGATTGGGAATCGGTATACTGATGCCTAGTCTTAGCAGGCTATTCCACTGATTTTAAAGCCCTGGAAAAGTTAACTGCTAATACTCCCTGGGAAAGCAGCAAATTTAACTATGTTAATTCTGATTCTAGAATCTGGATTCTAGAATCTGGAAGTCCGAGGATTTGGGTTTAGTTGACCATTTAACTTGGTAAAGGTGATAATGCATAATTGTTAATAAAGAACAAATAATGGTTCATTAATTATAACTGTAAGCTGCCATTTGTAATCGTTACCCTCTTCTCAGAAAAATAATGAAAGAATGAGTATTTGGGTCAGCTCGGCTTTTAGATGCCATCATCACATTGTGGTGGTCTGAAGCTTGTTGAGGAAAGATCAAAATAAAGGGGTATTGTTTTTTAAAGGGGTTTTCAAGTGAAAGTTTGATACTTAGTGACTTTTTAATCACAATTTAATATGTGACATTAGAATGCATTTTACAGTCTGTTGAGGGTATTACAGGTGGAAGTTAGGTGGTTATCAGTGATTGAATTTGATCTAGCTGTACATAGCGTCACTTCACATAAGTAATACATATTTCTGGAACTACATATGTTGAGTTCGTTAATTACAGTATTTTCAAAAATACTGCACTAAAATTCTGTGTTGAATTGAGTAGGCTTGGAAACTGAGCAACAGGGTATAAATTTGATAGTGTTTAAGCAGATATTGTTCAAAGAGTGACCAATCCATGTTTTTTGCCTTGCAAAGCAAAAGAGTATTGTTGAAACTAAGGAAATTATCCACAAGTAGATGAAACTGTGTTAATGTTTTGCTACTGAGATAATGTGCAAAAGGACTGCCGAGCTTGTGTCAGTAATATCTGCAGGCAGGAGAAATTACCAAGTGTCGTCATAGATCAAGATATTTCAAAACATGTAGAGACTAGAGTAGCTGATGCATGCACTGTGGTTAAGGCATTGAGTCATAGTTTAATTGGCTCTGTTTTTGCTTTCATGGTCTTAATATAAAATAATCTTGCAGGTAGTGCTGTGCCAGTGTCAAGAGTGTGATTGTTTCCTTTTTAAAATAGGACCAAAGAAGAAAGAAGCATAAAATATATCAAGTAAAGATGTATTTCTTTGCTAAAAGTCTGAATCTACAACTAAGTTTAGGCAGAATAAAGAGAAGGCTTCACTTGGGTTGTACACTGTCATTTTGTTGAACTTAGTGCTTCAACAGATGGTTTTGGCTAAAAATACAAAGTTGGTCCTTGAAAGATTAGATTAATTTGTGAAAAATAGAGCCAGAATAGTGAAGTCATAAATGATGACTTCAGATTTTTATACTTAATTATGTAAATAAAACCATGGATTTGTATTTAACTGAATGGCCAGTGACTTCAGCATTTGCAAGCAGACTTCATTTTGTCCAAGTGCCAAATGCAGGATGTTTTGTATTAGTGACAGTAGCAGCCAGAAGGGAACAGACAGGAGAGTCACTGACCCATACAAATTATTCCTCACACCACCCTTCATCTGAGTGCCTGGATTCTCTCAGACCATCCCTAAACCTAGTTTTCCTCTTTGGTTCATTGATAGAGATAATGCTGTATGCCTTGTCTTTTCCGTAATTCATCAGCATTTCCACAGCGTAGTGTTGCTCCTCATTCCATGAATGTATTCCTTTTTCTGATTCTTTACCATCATTTTTTTGAATTAGATGGGACTGAGGAAAAAAAGATGGTAGACTCATGCTGTCTCAGCCCTTTTTGAACCTATTAGCTTAAGTGGGAAGTTAGTGAAGTTTTAAGGAAGTAACAACAGTTTAGTGCTATAATGTGATAAAGCAATTTAAAATGGTTTCTTGGTTTTGTTTTTGCAAGTTGAATATTTTAAATTTTATTTTGCTTTTAAGAAATTTATTTAAGTGACCGTTTTCACTTTGGCATTTGTGTGAAATGTGTTTAATTCTGTCATCATCAGATTAACATTGTTTCTCAGTGCATTTTGGTATTGCAGTCTCATTTGACAGAATTTGATAATGTATAACTTGTTTGATACATTCAATAAAACGTTTTTATGGAAGCTTAATTTTGTAATTGATTATGAAATAATAACATTTGTTTTGAACAAGGGTTAATTTATATTTATCTGATGTCTTTGCATTTCATATTTATGTCTTAAACTTTAAACGCACTAAATAACCAACATGTTATTTGTCAATATAGGTATATGACTGATGGGATGCTACTTCGTGAAGCAATGAATGACCCTCTCTTGGAGCGTTATGGTGTAATAATTCTTGATGAGGCTCATGAAAGGACATTGGCTACAGATATTCTCATGGGTGTTCTGAAGGAGGTTGTTAGACAGAGATCAGATTTAAAGGTGAATTAGTTTGTTTGGTTCTTTAAAAATCCTATATGTGAATATATATATATATATTTAAAAGGGAGTACATGCTGATCACTACAACTATAAAAATAATCACCTATAAAAGCAAATACAGAGAGTACCAGCAGTGGTTTATACTTTGTTTTTAATTTTTCTTGCTGTGTCTTTGTTTTAGATTTTAAATATACTTCTTCTTAGTAATATGTTTATAATCATTTCATTATATAGTCCACCCAGTTTTTTGTTTCATTTTAAATGATTTTATGTCATGGTGTTTTTAAACCTTGTGCTCACCCTGCCTTTTATTAAGTACAGGGGACACCTTCTTTAAGGATCAAATCTCTGTTCTTGTCCTAACACAAACTCACTCATTCTAACTCATAGTGCTGGAGAGTGGAATAACTGTATCCAGAACATACTGCTCCTCAGAAATGCCTTCCCTTAACCTAGGGTCTTGGTTCTTCCCTCTCCCACCCCCGCCTGCCATCTGTTCTACCATTTAAACCCTGGCCAGTGTTACTGTATTGATAAGGGCTTAAAACTGACTGACTGTGTGGACATTTTTGTCTCCCAAATTTTCTGAAGTTCCCTTTTTGCATTGTATGTGTGCAGTTCATTGGAACTTAGTATTGAGTGTTATTGTATGTGTTACAGAGGTTTGTACACTGGGGAGAAAGATTCTGGGTCTTAAAAGAATTGATACTGAGTTTGACTTGACTATAAAAAAGTTAAATGTATACTTTTAAGAATATATTTGAATAACTATGAGTACTATTACTGGTTAAACATTATGAGCTGTTGAAATTTCGAGGGAGGAACTCAAAGTAGAAATTAAGAACTCTATAGTGGAATGTTTAATGGGAGAGCTTTCTATTTAATGGGTTTTGTCATGTGTAATTTAAATAAAGAGAGGGTGACCACACAGTCATGCAGCCGGCACCTGAACAACCTTTTGTTGCTGTGGCTTTTTTGGTAGTATAGAAAACCTCTGTTTGTTTTAGAAAATTTTCTGAAGAACTTATGCTTAGTAAAGATGATTTGGAAGAATGGAGAAATATTTGTACCACTGATTTAATTTATTTTATTTTTTGCTTTCTTTATTTTTCCCTGTGTGCGAGGTTGTCATTTTTTTTTTAATAGCATAGTAGCAATCATATTGCATATTGATGTCTTTTATCAGTTCCTTTTATGTAATTTTATAAACTTTGGTTGTTAAGGTGTTGCTTCATGAAAATATATGGTAGTTTATTTATGAAGAGTGAAAGTGTTAGTTGCTTAGTCATGTCTTGACTCTTTGTGACCCCATAGACTAGCCCGCCTTGCTCCTCTGTCCTTGGAATTCTCCAGGAAACAATACTGGAGTGGGTAGTCCTTCTTTTCTCCAGGGGATCTTACTGACCTAGGGACAGAACCACAATCTCCTGCATTGCAGGCTGATTCTTTACTCTCCGAGCCACTAGAGACACCGTAGTTGATATATATGGAGCAGTAAACATTACTCATCTCTTTACAATCTTTGAAGACAGCTTCAAATAATTTAATGTTTTCTTTTCAGGTTATAGTTATGAGTGCTACTCTGGATGCAGGAAAATTCCAGATTTACTTTGATAACTGTCCTCTCTTAACTATTCCTGGGCGTACACATCCTGTTGAGATCTTTTATACTCCCGAACCAGAGAGAGATTATCTTGAAGCGGCAATTCGAACCGTGATCCAAATTCATATGTGTGAAGAGGAGGAAGGAGATCTGCTACTTTTCTTAACTGGTCAAGAGGTATTGTCATTATTTGCTTCCTTATTTATATTATTTCTATTAGACAACAACTTTAAACTTAAGAACCCAACATATATTAACCATGTATTTCTCATCCCAGTGTCTATAAAGTTTTTCTTCAGCATGATTGTATTTATATATGAAGTATATAACTCCCTTTATCTATGTACTCTAGGAATATACCCTTTTATGCCGTTAGCCTTTGTGTTCTAGTTGATATCCTGAGAATATTAAATGCTTTTAGAATTTCAAGATTTAGCAGTTTTAATCTCAACTTTGGAGAGACCTGAGTGGCAAGTGGTTTTGTGCTAATTTGCCATTCTGCTGAGGCATGAATGAAATCTGGTTACTCTAGGCAGTAATTTAGTTTGTAAGGGAATTTGGGTAACTCAGGTGCCCATCTACCATCAAAACAAGTGTTTGTGTTTTGTTTTTGTCTTCTTGCATGTGTCTATTGAGAACTGGAAGGAATGGCTGAAATTCTTTAGACTTCACATTGTTTTTAAGATAGGAATTTTATTCTCACATGCAGCATTTTCTAAACTCATTTCTATCAGGATGTTTACAGGTGTGCTATGAAATTCTTGATGGCTTAAGTAAGCTCAGTGAGTTATCGGGATGAAATAAACTCTTTTAGAGGTTTTCTGAAAGTTTGTCATTTGTTGTAATAGGCTTTGTGAATTTTCTACAGTGTCCTTCTCAAACTAATATATATGCCAGTCATTTGGAAATCTTGCAGATTTTTATTTGCTAGGTCAGGTGTAGGGTCTGATCTAAGAGTCTGTTCTGAGTAAGTGTCTAGAACAGTGCTACTCCATTAGAACTTCCTTTACATCTGGAAATGTTTTTATATCTATACTGTTCAATATAGTTGCTGTTCAGTTGTTCAGTAATGTCTGATTCTTTGCAACCCATTGGAATGCAGCACACCAGTCTTCTCTGTCCTTTACTATCTCTCTGAGTTTGCTCAAACTCATGTCCATTGGGTCAAGGATGCCATCCAACCATCTCATCCTCTGTTGCCCCCTTCTCCTGCTCTCAGTCTTTTGCAAGCATTAGGGTCTTTTCCAATGACTTAGCTCCTCTTCACATCAGGAGGCCAAAGTTGGAGCTTCAGCATCAGCCCTTCCAGTGAAAATTGAGGATTGATTTCCTTTAGGATTGACTTGTTTGATCTCCTTGCAGTCCAAGGGACTCTTTAAGAGTCTTCTCCAACACCACAGTTCAAAAGTATCAATTCTTTGGCGCTCAGCTTTCTTTATACTCCAACTCTCACATCCATACATGACTAGTGGAAAAACGATAGCTTTGACTAGATGGACCTTTGTCAGCAAAGTAATGTCTCTGCTTTTTAGTATGCTGCCTAGGTTTGTCAAAGCTTTTCTTCCAAGGAGCAAGCATTTTTTAATTTCATGGCTGCAGTCACCATCTGCAGTGATTTTGGAGTCCCCCAAAATAAAGTCTGTCACTGTTTTCATTGTTTCCCCATCTATTTGCCATGAAGTGATGAAACCAGATGCCACACTATTAGTTTTTGTAGCTGCAACAATATAATGGACTTGAGTATTTGCATTGCAGCTAGTGAGAGGAGGAACTAAAATTTAATTTTATAGAAGTTTAATTAATTTAGTTACATGTGCTTGACCCTCTTGTTTTAGTTTTTGTGTGGTCTGATAGTTAAGAACTGTTTTTACATATTTTAAGGGTTTACATGAAAACAAAGAATGTGCTTCAGAGGTGGTATATGGATGCAAAGCCTAAAAAATTTTGGCCCTTTATAGTAAGAAATCTGATCCCTGCTCTGGAACATTTTTTTCTCAGGTGTGGTCAGTGGATTGCCTGCCTTGGGTAGGGGAATTTGTTAAAGCAAGTTCTTGGCCCTGTTTCAGGCTTGCTGAAACAGATGAAATTTGCAGATGAAATACTGTAAGAATCTGCATCCTTGCTGCTGCTGCTGCTAAGTCGCTTCAGTCGTGTCCAACTGTGTGTGACCCCATAGACGGCAGCCCACCAGGCTCCCCCGTCCCTGGGGTTCTCCAGACAAGAACACTGGAGTAGGTTGCCATTTCCTTTCCCAATGCGTGAAAGTGAAAAGTGAAAGTGAAACTGCTCAGTCATGTGCGACTCTTAGCAACCCCATGGACTGGATCCTACCAGGGTCCTCCATCCATGAGGTTTTCCAGGCAAGAGTACTGGAGTGGGGTGCCATTGCCTTCTCCTCTGCATCCTTAACAAGCTCTAAAGGCCATTTTTCTGTTCTCTTAGGTTAAAAGTCACTGTTCCAGGTGAATGTTTTAGTTATTTTAATGCCCGTGGTACATTAGTGACAGCACCCTAAATAATATAGTGGGAAATTGCCCTAGTTCTTTCACATAATCAAAATCAGTGGTGCGCTATGTGACCGCCTAACCTCCAGGAGAATATGAACTGTAACTAGTGTTCAAATTCTGCAGGGATGCTTGATATATAATATTTAATTAAATATGGTTGCATTAAGAACTATAATTGTTTAGTAATTTTTTTATCCTTGAATTTTTTTTTCCAGTACTATTTCTGTTTTTTCCAGCACTATTTATGTTGTGAAGTGAAGTCGCTCAGGCGTGTCCGACTCTTTGCGACCCCTTAGACTGTAGCCTACCAGGCTCCTCTGTCCATGGGATTTTCCAGGCAATAGTACTAGAGTGGATTGCCATTTCCTTCTCCAGGGGATCATCCCGACCCAGGGATTGAACCCAGGTCTCCCGCATTGTAGACAGAGGCTTAACCGTCTGAGCCACCAGGGAAGTCCTTATTTATGTTGTAGGCTGATTAATTCTTTGCTGTGGGAACCCCATGCGTAGTAGGGTTCTTATTGTGTCTCTGGCCTTTACCCACTAGATGTAGATACACTCCCCCAGTTTGCAAACATTCCCAGTAAAGAATCATACTTGTTCTTTTGGGAAATACAGTGTGTTGCAAATTAACTTTTACAGATAAACCTATTAGTCTGTGTATGCATTTTGAATGGAAGAATTTTTTTATATTTTGCAGTGTTGAGGCATTTGTGTTCATTTTGTTCTTTGGTGTCTGGTCCCTAGTTTCTCATTTTCTCTAGAGTGAGTAGCATGTTTTTTTTAAACGGCTGTTCAAAATAATCATCATGTTTAGATAGTCAAGCACATTAGAATTCTATAAGAAATATCAGATGGCCTTCTGTTGGGGACCTGAAATGCTTTTCTGTGAGTTGAATTTCTGTGGCTGATACTTTGGCAGCTCTCCCACAGCTGGGGAAAGGAAAGGAATAAGCTCCAATTATCTCATGTATCCTGTTGAATTTTTAAGTTTCTTTTATACGACTAGCTAGTCTTGAGGAATTTGAAGACCTTTGAGGAGAAAGTAGCAATACTACTATTTTCCTCATGTCTGTGAGCCTGTTATTTTTATTTGGTCAGTTAAGTGATAGATTCTGGGAGTTCTGTACCCCATCTCCATAAATTTGAATAGTACCCATAAAATTTAGCTATCTCAAAACTTAAAAATGACAACCATATTACCATTTTGACCATGTAAACAATAGTGTTTCTATAGTCCCTTGAGTTAATTTGGGAGGGGAAAGACCAGTTTTAATTAGTGAAGGTTTGGAAAATGTGAATGTTGATTTTTTCGTTGTTGTTAATCTGTTAAACCAGGTGTTCCTAGTAGAACTCCCTAGAGGAGCTGTGCTACCAAGTTTGGTAACAATGATTGTAATTGAAATATGAATTGTTTTAAATAAATACTTGAAGATGTTGAACTCTTCATTCTTTAAGCAATACATTCTTTCATCTTTAATTTCATTGAGTGAAATTAGTCTTTTCAACATGTAGGAGTTTAGATTCTTTAGTAGGGTCTAAATTAATTTGCTAATATATATATTGATGCTTTTGGAGCTGAAAGTCTTGCTCAATTCAGAAACTCTTGAACTTTTGTCTCATTTCATGACTAAGCAGAAGATTGCATTGTGCTGATGAATGTCAATGAGCTTTCTGGTCTTTCGAACTGTCAATGTTGATTCTGAAAGTTCAGTTAAATTTAGGGAAAATTTTGTTGCCAAGTTTAAAAAAATAATGTTTAGAACTTTGTCTACATAAAAACAAACAGTGTGGGATTTTTTTTTCCTCACTCTTTAGAGTTGTCATTATATCACATGCAGTAGTGATTTTGTTTCAGCTCCATACATGCTTAGCAGATAGTTTCAAATAAATTTGGAATAATCTTGTTAAAATTTCTAGAGTCTGCAAATGCACAATTCGGGGCTTTTAATTTTCTATATAAAATCTGGTATTTGGTGACTTCTGAATTAACAGAATTGAAAAATATTCTGAATTTGGCATCAGTTTTCCTATACGAGATAATATATATATGTTTTTAAGAACTATATATATATATAGTTTGGGGTTTATATTGTGTTTGTGGTTTTTTTTTAAGATCTAATTTTGTTTTTGTATACCAGCAGGGGGCATTCTAATCTAGATACAGCATTTGAAAGCAATTTTTTGGTAAAAATATTTTTCTTTTTTTTTTTTTTCAATGAATAGCAAACTTTCATTTCTTTTGGAAACTGTATACCTCAAAGGAAATTGGTATATAATATCTTTAGTAATTTTCTTTGTCAGTTTTTAAGACCTTATTAATACTCCAGGAAGCTGATATGTTTTAAATTGGTTTAAAATTTGTTTTTGTTCTTACATATATTCTTTTAACACGGAAACAAAGTTTCATTTTAGTTAAGAAATCATTTTAAGGAAAATTATTCTAGCTTGATTATAATATACAATAAGTTTAACTTGGTAAATTTTTAAAAATTGTTCTGTCTTTTGAATAAAAGATAATTTGTCAATAAGGGTAACTTCTGATTGATACTGGCCATACTGCCAAATCATTTAGCGTACTTCTGAGTTTAACTGAATTAAAGCTTCTGTAAAATTTTAAATATAGCTCCTTTCCCATGTTAAAGTCCCTTTCCCATCCCCTAGAGCCTTCACCTACCTCTCTGTCTCTCACACCCTCCCAGTATTCATTGTGTCCTCTCTTGAAACCTGGAATTAAATGCAAATGTGTTGGAATTGTTTTGTGTATTAGGGAAATTTTTGAAGAGGCTTTAAGATATTTGGGTTAACCTAGTTCTTAAATATCTATGTTGATACTGTAGAGGTGTGTGTTCTCATTAGGCACAATGAAGCAAATCTTCCATATAATTGCATTAGTGATACGTGACATTAAAGCCTAATTGGCTTATTTAAAATATCTTGCACATCAATTTCCTATAGATTGTGAAAATTGAAAAGGTTATGAGTGCAGTTAAATATTCCTGGGTGAGAAATTTCAATTTTAGTACAATTTGTTGAGAATTAATTAGGACATTGACTCTTAAGAAAAAAGGGTGTGGAATGTCAGTAAGGCAATTGTGTGTTTATGTGACTAGAGAAATCAAAGTTTCTTGGATTATTTCTGAAATCCCAGTGAAATCTGAATTAATTGTGATGACTAAAATAAGATGCATAGAACTAGGATTATGGTAAATCCTTAAAATGTTTCAGTATGTATTCATTCTGTTTGCACACTTAAACTTTTATTTTGTAGGAAATCGATGAAGCCTGTAAGAGAATAAAGCGTGAGGTTGATGATTTGGGCCCTGAAGTTGGTGACATCAAAATCATTCCATTATACTCCACACTCCCACCTCAGCAGCAACAGCGCATCTTTGAGCCTCCACCTCCAAAAAAACAGAATGGAGCAATTGGAAGAAAGGTAACATTGAAATGTTCTCTATAAACATTGCATTGATACTGAAAGATTTGTCTGTGAGATATCAAATTGTATTGAATTATAATTCAAGGAATAAGTTACAGGTGATTGTGGTCTGAATTGTATGCTACATAGTTATCTGTATTTCCAAAGTAAATAGAAGGAAATGTATTTGTGTAGAGTTCTGCATATCTTTTGACAGGTACTGCTACCATGTCCCTGGGAAATTCTTCCTTAGCAAATGGAAGGTTGCTTAGGGTGAGGAAGGTGGCCAAATGTCTTTCTCCTGATTAAATCACTTGGCACAAAGTACTTTTTCCTTCAGTTCCTTGGCTTCTCCCTAGAATTTTTGCTCAGTTGTTCAGTAGTGTCCTGCTCTTTGCAACCCAATGGACTGCAGCATGCCAGGCTTCCCTGTCCATCACTAACTGCCAAAGCTTGCTCAGACTCATGTCCATCGAGTTGGCGATAGCATCCAAGCATCTCATCCTCTGTCATCCCCTTCTCCTCCTGCCTTTAATCATTCCCAGCATCAGGGTCTTTTCCAGTGAGTCAGTTCTTTGCACCAGGTGGCCAAAGTATTGGAGTTTTACTTTAAGCATCAGTCCTTCTCCTTTAGGATTGACTGGTTGGATCTCCTTGCAGTCCAAGGGACTCTGAAGAGTCTTCTTCACCACCACAGTTCAAAAGCATCTATTCTTTGGCACTCAGCTTTCTTTATAACTCTCACATGCATACATGACTACTGGAAAAACCATGGTTTTGACCAGACGGACCTTTGTCAGCAAAGTAATGTCTCTGCTTTTTAATATTCTGCCTAGGTTGGTCATAGCTTTTCTTCCAAGAAGCAAGAGTTTTTAAATTTCATGGCTGCAGCCACCATCTGCAGTGATTTTGGAGCCCCCCAAAATGAAGTCTCTCACTGTTTCCATTGTTTCCCCATCTATTTGCCATGAAGTGATGGGACAGATACCATGATCTAACTTTTTCACTCTTCTCTCTTATTTTCATCAAGAGGCTCTGGTTCTTCTTCGCTTTCTGCCATAAGGGGGAGTGTCATCTGCTTTTCTGAGGTTATTGATATTTCTCCCAGCAATCTTGATTCCAACTTGTGCTTCTTCCAGCCCAGCGTTTCTCATGATGTACTCTGCATAGAAGTTAAATATGCAGGGTGACAATATACAGCCTTGACGTACTCCTTTTCCTATTTGGAACCAGTCTGTTGCTCCATGTCCAGTTCTGACTGTTGCTTCCTGACATATAGGTTTCTCAAGAGGCAGGTCAGGTGGTCTGATATTCCCATCTCTTGCAGAATTTTCCACAGTTCATTGTGATCCACACAATCAAAGGCTTTGGCATAGTCATTAAGCAGAAATAGATGTTTTTCTGAAACTGTCTTGCTTTTTCGATGATCCAGCGGATGTTGGCAATTTGATCTCTGATTCCTCTGCCTTTTCTAAAACCTGCTTGAACATCTGGAAGTTTACAGTTCACGTATTGCTGAAGCCTGGCTTGGAGAATTTTGAGCATTACTTTCCTAGCGTGTGAGATGAGTGCAATTGTGTGGTAGTTTGAGCATTCTTTGGCATTGCCTGTCTTTGGGATTGGAATGAACACTGACCTTTTCCAGTCCTGTGGCCACTGCTGACGTTTTCCAAATTTGCTGGCATATTAAGTGCAGCACTTTCACAGCATCATCCTTCAGGATTTGAAATAGCTCAACTGGAATAGCATCACCTCCACTAGCTTTGTTTGTAGTGATGCTTTCTAAGGCCCATTTGACTTCACATTCCAGGATGTCTGGCTCTAGGTGAGTGATCACACCGTGATTATCTTGGCCGTGAAGATCTTTTTTGTACAGTTCTTCTGTGTATTCTTTCCACCTCTTCTTAATATCTTCTGTTTCTGTTAGGTCCATACCATTTCTGTCCTTTATCAAGCCCATCTTTGCATGAGCCTGCTGCAGCTGCTGCTAAGTCGCTTCAGTCATGTCCGACTCTGTGCGACCCCATAGACAGCAGTCCACCAGGCTCCCCTGTCCCTGGGGTTCTCCAGGCAAGAACACTGGCATGGGTTGCCATTTCCTTCTCCAGTGCATGAAAGTGAAAGTGAAGTCGGTCAGTCGTGTCCAACTCTTTGCGACCCCATGGACTGCAGCCTACCAGGCTCCTCCGTCCATGGGAGATTCCAGGCAAGAGTACTGGAGTGGGTTGCCATTGCATGAGCCTAGTGGAATATAAATTAACAGGAGATTGATTGGTGGGGGGGATCAGGTTTAGAGTTAATCAAATCAAAAACTGTGAACATGACTTTAAAAAAAGTCTGATCCTAGCTTCATTATGTTGAACGCTGCAACTATTTTTGTCATAGTGCTGTCTCTAGAACATGTTAAAATATTTTCTGTTACTTTATTTGCATTCAGAATTTGGGGGGAAACTTTTGAAATTTTAAGTGATAAATTTAGTATATAATTTTGAAGGTGATTTGTTGACTGAAAAGTACTCGTTCTCTGTAGTATTTTTTACTTCATTCTTTGTCAGTTGATGTGTATAAAAATAGTTGTTTCTTAAACGTTTCTATAATAAAGTGGAGTTAGTGCATCTTCCATGCAGATGGCTTAATTTTTCTTGAAATCATGGGTTTTTTGTATATGTGCTTTTAATTTTAAAATGGTGATTTTATTTATCTTAGAGTAAATACAGCAAGGTTTACCATGTTTGTCTTTTCATGTAGTTCTCTTCATTCCGTTTTGAGTTACTTTGATGGGGCCCACCTTAACTTCATATTTGAGCTCTTCTTTTCTCTGTTAATACTAGTATACTAGAAATTTAGGTTTAGTCTGGTGCCGGTTCTGTACACGGTACATTTTGTAGACTCTTCAACAGTTTAAGCCCATGGAATAGAATTAATTGTTGTTTTGTTTTGTTTTTTAAGCTATTGCTTTTCATGTTTTTGTAAATCCTAGAATATTTAGAGGAATTTCGTCTTTCTAAAAAGAGTGATTCAGCAGCAGTTGTATATGTGTAATGTTGAGGCCACTGGAGTTTCCAGGGCTTTGGTTTACCTTGGGATATCTCCAGCTTTTAATTCAGAATCAAAACTAAGAGCCACAGTGCTACTTCATCATCCACTAATTATGTTTTTCGTTCAGCTAAAGCTATAGGATCTCTTGCTGGGAAATCATGTTATCTCCTGGCATGAGTGAGCTTCATCTTAGAAGTTGAAGGAGCACTCTCATAGCCTCCCTGGATTGACCCCAGTGGGAGGGGGAACTTCCCTTGGCAGTGGTGCATCATACTCTATGAGGGAAAACACTTTGAAGCCCCGCATGTTTAAGGGATAATGAACGATTTTTATAGAAGTTTATAGAGAAGGGTTTACTCATCCAGTCATATATTTTGAAGCTGGTTATGGGAGATAGTACTAGTTGAAAACCTGAGACCACTGAAATGCACTACGACCAAGCACTGACTGGCTGGCAAGATGAGTAAGTGACCATCAGACCCAGGGCCTGGTAGGTCCAGTTAAAGTAGGAGAAAGGATTGATGGGATTGTGGGGAAAGAGGAAAGGTAATGAAGATGCACACAGGTTATATGAGGGTATGGAAAAGAGGAAAAGCTGGTATTCAGTTGCTGCTTTTCCTGTCCTCTTTTTTTAAATGCTGTAACTTTGGTAATATTCTATTTGTAAAGGCCAAGGCTTAATTCTTCTATCGTGAATTCATTAATTAAACATTACTGTGCCACTTACTGGAATGGGACTTTTCATTCAGGAATGCTGTCACTGATTGATATTAACAATTAATTTAAAACTACAGGAAGGGATAGATTGGGAGATTGGGATTGACATATACAACTACTATATATAAAATAGGTAACTAATAATGTCCTACTGAATAGCACAGGGAACTCAGTACTCTGTAATAACCTGTATTGGAAAAGAATCTTAAAAAGAGCGGATATATGTATATTATGGAGAAGGCAATGGCAGCCCACTCCAGTACTCTTGCCTAGAAAATCCCATGGATGGAGGAGCCAGGCAGGCTACAGTTCATGGGGTCACTACGAGTCGGATACAACTAAGCAACTTCACTTTCAGTTTTCACTTTCATGCATTGGAGAAGGAAATGGCAACCCACGCCAGTGTTCTTGCCTGGAGAACCCCAGGGATGGGGGAGACTGGTGGGCTGCTGTCTGTGGGGTCACACAGAGTCGGACCTGACTGAAGCAACCTAGCAGCAGCAACAGCATGCATATATTATAACTGATTCACTTTGCTGTACAGCAGAAAGTAAGACAACATTGTAAATCAGCTATACTCAAAAAAAAATAATAACTGACCAAAAGCACAAAAATAAATAAAATTATGTAGAAAGAGTTAGGGATTTAAGGTCTCCTTCCAATTACTTAAAATACTATTTGATTCATACTTCTGTTAAATTATATTGGATCACATTTTGTAATGTAGTACTTCATTTGTTGTCTTACTCCTCATTGTATTAATTTATGCAAAATAGTTTCTAATTGATAGTGGTGAAACTAACAAAACAGCCTTTGAAACTAAAGTTTTAAAATGTAGGCTATATTAAAGGTAAACTTCTATGGGCATTGGGTACTTAACTGGCATTCCTTTTACAAATAATTGAGATCTTTTTGCATGGTGCTCTAACATAGCATCAGTGGTATACTTTCAAGCTTTCTAATAGTCAAGAAAAGTTGAGAATGCAGTACATAAATTTTTGAGGGTGGGTACTTTACCTCTTTTAATCATCGTTGATATTTGTTCAGGTATTTGACTTTAAGCTAAAGCTTCTGTTGCTTTCTACATGCATTAACATTTACTCATAAATAAATTATGTATGCATTTTTTTTACTAAGACTTATATTTGCTGTTTTATAGATTTGGTGTTATTAAATCCAGCAACTATTTTTATTTTTATTTCATTTTCATTAATTTTGTCCATACAGATAGCTGATTTTTCTGTATCTTATCTCAGAGTTTACTAATTAACATGGCTCAGAGCATACATTGCTCAATGAAAAAGAGAAATGGCCTTTGTGGAGATGTCTCTCTAATTTTAAAGAGAGGCTTAATGATCCACTATCTGAAGATAACTTAGTGTGGTACTGCTGGAATATTTACAAACAAATAAGCTAATGTCCTCACTGAACTAGAGACCCCACCGAGTTCCCTAGGGACTAAAAACCCACACTTCTTTAACCTAAATGCATTATTGTGTCCAAATAGAATTCAAGTGGAGCATCTCAAGTACTTTGAAATGGAATTATTGAAATAAATCAATGTGAATTCCATTAAAAAGCAGATTATTGAGGGGGAAGGAGATAAATCTACATGAGAGTTTATTCTTAACACATTTAATATAAAAAGATTAGAATTGGCATTGTCTTGATTTTTTTATCATAGAGTTTATTCTATATATTGGGCTATTTATCTGAAATAATTCCTATGTCGTTGAGGTTTGAACACTCTTTAAGGCTCTTTGAACACTATTGCCAAGCTATAGTCTAGAAGGTTTGTAGCATATGTATTCTTTGACAAATTCAGGACCGCTTTGTGTTGTGACCGCTTCCTAAATAGATCACGTGCCACTTAATACATCTAGAAAATACTTAGGGCTTGCCTCACCCCACTGTTAAGGTTCCAAGGCAGCTAGATAACTTGTATCATTTATTTGTCTGTTGTTTTTTTTTTGCTGAGTGTGTATGTGTGCATGTTTTATTTAGCCTTAGTGAGTATTATATCTGCAGCTCAAAGTTGTACAGTTTAATAAGAGTTTTTCCCTTTTTTTGTCCCAAAACCCACTTCTCATGGGGCAGGGAGGTCCTACTCAAATTATTTTATTGTCTTAAAGCTTTCTAGCCCATTAAATTTTTTTAATTAAAAAAATTGGAAAAAACCTAAAAGCCGTGCTTCTCTAGGTCTTTATTAACACTTTGGATTTCAGAGTTTAACTTTGGGTGGCAATTGACTCAACAATAATGACACAGAGGTTGCCGAAGTTGGTGTGAACATCACCTGATTCTTAATACCTGTGGAATCACAGATCCATACCTACTTATAGATGTTGTAGAGTTTGTCACACAGACCCAGAGAGAACATGTGAACACCAATTTTTATGGACAAAAATTATTTTTAAACTTAAAGAGTTTGCAGCAGTACATTTTTATTACATTGATTGTATTTTGTTCCAGAAGAAATAGATGAAGTGTATTTTTCCCCCCAAATATATGTTTTATACTTTTATTTATATGTACATTTTCCAGAACTACAGTTTTTACCCCAGAATTCTAGAAAGCCACAAGACCTCTTATATAATAACAAGCATGTGGTTTGTGATTCTGTATAGTTTATAAGGGCTCTGTCTCAGCTGACTAGTATGCAAGAGTTATAAAAGGAAATTGAAGTTTGAGTGTGTTAAAACTGCTCCACTCTTTTAGCTACTTAGATTTGATTCCTGGCTTTGATCCCTGCCTTTCCACTGCAACACACTGACTTTGTAGAAGAATATTAAACTCTGGTTATACTTATTGAAGTTTACCTCCTGACCTCGTTTATGCTTGCTTCAGCTCTAATTATTGAATGTTCATGTCTTTGAAATGTTCTGGAAAATATATTTCATTAGCATCAGACCACTTACAGTTTACTGTTCATTTGCTAGTTAGTATTCTTTTCAGCTGGTCAGTGCAAAAAGGGAGCGTTTTGGTTTTAGATATATAAATAATTGTATAATAATATCATCCTGTTAATGATGTTCTAGTAGCCTTTTAAACCTCCAAGATTACCTGGCAGTGTGCGTCCTTTCTTTTATGTGCCTAAGGGCATCCTTATCCACATGCTCTTGTTTAAGCAGAACCTTCCACTGCGAATGCTCTTCACTTCTCCCTTGTATCTTCAACAGCTCTCCTAAATGCCATTTTCTGAGTAAGTTTTCCTTGTCTTTGCTTGGGCAATAAATCCTTTAAAAATCTTATGGCATGTTTTTTATGTCATTGTACTTCCATTCCACCTCTGATCTTTCTTTGCAGATTTTAAAAGCTTTAAGAGCAGACTCTGATTCATCTTCTGTGTCAACTGCTTGCATATTCAGGCATCTCCACCTTAATGGCAGTAATCTTCCTCAGATCAGATGCTCTGAGAAAAATACTAATGAAGATCCCATTTTTCCATTGCTTAAAAAGAAAAATTGTGGCATGTCATTCTTAGGTCCCTAATTTTCTAAAGCATATTTAAAATACAGTAAAACACCCACATGAAAAAACAATCATGTTAGTATATAAATGCTTTGAACCTTATTCACTTTCAATAAAAAGTTTAAATCATTCCTTAAGATTCCTTGTATGCTGTGACACCCTCTCTGAGACTTCCAGAACATCTATGTTCAATTCTGATGGTACACCAATTCTTACTGGATTCTAAGTTGAGATTTTCATTACCATGTGCCATTTCATTTAAAATATTTAGTTGACTTTTGGTGATATAGTTTTCCTTTGTAAATGTTGCCTGAAAGTATTAAAACACGTATGTGTTGTACAGTTTGAATATTAACCAAGGAGTGTTTTCTCAGGGAGACTCTCTGTGAGATAAACTTACTGCTTTATCAGTTATTTTCTTTTGATTTTGTTCTGCTATTTGAATAATTAAAACCTAATGTAGTCAAGTAATAACCTGAAGATTTTTTGTTGAAAAAGGAAGGTGCTATG
Organism: Bubalus kerabau; assembly: GCF_029407905.1. NCBI lineage: Eukaryota > Metazoa > Chordata > Mammalia > Artiodactyla > Bovidae > Bubalus > Bubalus kerabau. The sequence continues at coordinate 48,274,308 of NC_073630.1, read as the reverse complement.
ATGAACTAAATGAAACTTTGAATTCTTAAATATTAGTTTGTCTTTATATAGCATTGGTTATTAAAGATTAAACCTAATTCCTATTTATTTACTGGTTTGTAATTGTTTAGTATAAGTTAAAGACTAATCTTATTATTTGAATTGTACTTGGCTTGTCGTTTAAGTTAAATACTGTTCATATCTTAACAGGTAGTTGTGTCAACTAACATTGCAGAGACATCTTTGACAATAGATGGTGTGGTGTTTGTAATTGATCCTGGATTTGCAAAACAAAAGGTACATATTTTAGTACTATAGTACTTTATAAATTAGTGTTCATTTAATAGTACTTATTGCTTACTTGTTTCATGCGTGAAGTTTACTTTTTAGAATTATTTTCAAGTTTGTGTTTCATTTTCAGAAGTCTGTGATTTGAGCCTTTGGTTCTAGCTGGCTTTCACATACTAAGCCCATGTTTATAATCCTGTATTTTTGTTTTTCTTTTCATTGGTTTCTTTGTTTCTGTGTGATGATCCTGAGTGTTTCATATGTGAGTGTATATTCATGTAAGGAGTACTAAAAAGTACAGGATTATCATCCCTGCCTATTAGTCACTCAGTCAGCTAAATTAGTTTCTGTTATGTACCAGGCATAGTACTTGGGGGGAAAAAAAAAAGTATTAACCTCTAGTTCAGCAGTACTGAATACCCAAGCACTTTAGCCAAATTAAGGGATTACTCAGTTAATAAAACTGTTTTCTTACCTAAGATCTTTGATTGCATTTGATTATGTTTTATAATTGGGAGAATTTGTTGTACATAGTATTCATGTTTTTGATGGAAAACAATTCTTTAAATTGGCAGCTTGACTTCTGGACTGAGTTCAAAATATTTTCTTGATGTCCACACTGAACATTGGGTGTTGAAATTGACAAGTTTTTTTTTTTCAGGCAAAAACCTTCAGCACTATCCACCATATAAGAGTAAGGTAAAACTGAAGGTATTTTAAATTAGGAAGAGTAGAGCTACCTCTGTGTTAAGTGACTTTTCATTTAGTCTTAGAATGCTGGAGTCAGAATACCTGAAAGAAAGTTAAGGAATGATGAATTCTGTTTCTGCCCCAGCATGATTTATGCTGGTCATCAATACTACTTTGTTTATTTTGGGGTTAACTTTGGGCTTTGGATACTTCTGTTAGATCACAGTTTTGTGTTTAACTGGAGGATGAATTGTAATGTTATTTACATTCCAATAGGTGTATAATCCTCGAATCAGAGTTGAGTCCCTTTTAGTGACAGCCATTAGTAAAGCTTCAGCTCAGCAAAGGGCTGGTCGAGCAGGACGAACCAGACCTGGAAAGTGCTTCCGACTTTATACAGAGAAAGCTTACAAAACAGAGATGCAGGTAAGGGTTTTACTGTGTCCTTACTCTGTTTTTGGAAGGTTAAGTTAAACTTGTTACCAGAAGAAAATTACTTCACTTACTTTATCTTATCTTTTGGCACTATAAGCTGTTCAGGTTTTCCCTGAAGTTTATGGTGTAGTCTACCAGTACAACCCTTTGTTACAGTTCTAAGTCGAATTGGGCAGCAGTGGTAACCTTTCGAACCCTATCAAGATAGTTTACAGGAAGTATCTGATTCCTTTTTAGTCCACAAATACTTTTCTCCTGTTTAAGTCAGTCGTTTAGAAGAAATGCCAAAGGAAATAGCTAAGGATGAGAACAGATATGTTTTTTTCCCCTGGAGCAAGAAGATTATGGGATATTTAACAAAACAAATGTTTTTGTATTTTTCTAGGATAATACCTATCCTGAGATTTTGCGTTCTAATTTAGGATCAGTTGTGTTACAGTTGAAGAAACTTGGTATTGATGATTTGGTGCATTTTGATTTTATGGATCCACCAGGTATAAATTCTCAAAGCATGTTTTATCAATCTTTTTAACCAAAACTGACTATCCTATTCCTTATATATATTAAATACATTTTACCTTTCCCTTACAATACATCAAGAGGAATTTTGTGTGTTGGCATTAAATCTAAAAGAGTGGGAAAATAGCAAATTCTCTTTTTTTTCCTAATCTTTCAGGGTAACTAAATTATTTTAGGAGTTATTAGCAGGGCATGAAAATGGAATATCTTTTCTTTTCTTTTCTTTTTTTTTTTTGAGGCAAAATAATTTGATAAACACATTGTTGAGTTAACAGTTAATGTACTTAAGAGGGTGACATTTAACTACCATACAGGCATGTTTTGCAGCTTTATATGATTCATAGTTTGCTAGATCTCTGTAAATTGAATTTGATGGCAGTTTGAGTTTTACGTTTGGTCCACTGTAGAATGAAAAATGAGATTGCTTCTAACAGTTTGTGCTTTGTCACGTTTTTGCTTATTAAGGCAGCTTGTCTTAATAGATTGCCTTTTCCTCCTAGCTCCTGAAACTCTGATGAGAGCCCTAGAACTTTTGAATTATCTGGCTGCTTTAAATGATGATGGAGATCTGACTGAATTGGGATCCATGATGGCTGAGTTTCCTCTAGATCCACAGCTCGCTAAAATGGTTATTGCAAGTTGTGACTACAACTGTTCTAATGAGGTCCTATCTATTACTGCTATGTTGTCAGGTAATAGAGGGAAAGGAACTAAAAAAAGCCCAGCTCTTCAAAGTTTGGGTGGACTTCACTTTTGGGTTTGTTTTTTAATTTTTAGTATGATAGTGAATTTTATAGGTGTTTTTAAGGGACTTATTTTGTTTGCTAAATATTTTTAAAAATAGCTTCATAATAATATAGTGTTTACAAAAGTAAAGCACTGTGCATAAAATGTAGTAAAAAACATTGGCTCAGATAAAAATATCAGTAAGAAAAGAATAGGTCCAGGACTGCCTGGTGGTCCAGTAGTTAAGAATCTGTGCTTCCACTGCAGGGGATGTGGGTTCCATCCCACAAGCCTCACATTATAGCCAAAAAATTAAATAAGTCTGAAGATACTATAACTGAGTTCTTTGGTAGGTACATCAGTTTTGGACTTTATTGCTGAAAGTTCAGGAAGAACATTGTTCTAGTAGCTGGCACTATTTTAAGTGAGCCTGAGACAAACCAAGCTATCATTTAAAGAGTAAGCTTTTTCTTCATGTATAAATTGTATTGCAGTGGCAGTCAAATAATTATTTTAAACTTAGTATCAAATAAATAGAAGTAGTAATGTATAATTTTAGGTTTAAAATCTAATCTGATGGTAATTCTTTTACAGTGGCAGGGAAACACTTGATAAAAGAAATATGTTTAATAGGTAAAATTGCTTAATTTTAAAAATCGGAACATTGAGCTGAACAAATACTACTGTTTTTTATTAATAGCTATAACACTTAATTCACAAATAGTAACTTGGAATTTAGATTTTCCAAAACAGAGAAATATTAACGTAGAAATGTACACTGAATCTTACAGCTAAAAATAGAAAGTGTATTAAGTTTTTAATGACTGGCAAAGTACTCTATAATACTAATTTCGGTACTGGGGAAAATTGACTTCCAGTCAACAGAGTGGCTTATTGGTCTTATTTATACCTCAAATAATTCAAACTCTTACATGAAATTAAAGGAAGAAATTTTTTAAATTTCTAAATATAAAATTTTTGGCTTAGTTTAGATGTATGTTTTAATGATGTGAATTTTTAATTTAAGAACTAGCAAAAATGTTTTTTTTTTTTGCAGTTATGATTGATCAGACTCAGAGCAGATGGGCAGGGCAGTACTGAATCATTTTAATGAAATTGTAGTTTCTTGCGGAGGTGGTGGTAGGTTGTTGTCTGCCTTTTCTTATATATGTGATTTTTGTTAGATTCTCCTGGTTGTAGTTAACCCAACATTTTAGCTTTAGAGAGTGTGGGGTAAGAGTTAACAGACTGTGTTTGTTACCTACCTAGTTTTTATATTTCTAGCTTCTCTTATTGGGAATACTATAGAGTTAGCATTGTTCGAGTTTAGAAAACTAGCTAGCCCTTTAAAAAATTGGTCATTATGATGCAGTTGAGATCTCCCATCTACATCTCTTACTTGTGGTGGTTCTGCAAAGCATGGGGATAACTGGTTGTCTTTAGCACATCAAGAGAGTGAACATTTTTGTACATTCGTTATTAAGCAAGGCATTTGTTGGGAGGGGAATGTTAAAGGATTAAGAAGAAGTCATGCAACTAAAACAGTTTGCCTAGTTTGTAATGCTTTGTTTACCATTTAAGGAGTTTCTGGAGTTTGGGGGTCCTGATATAAATAGTAAAAAATCAGGGGCCTTATTGAGTGCTTCTTAAACCCAATTATTTAACTCTGGTAGCTAGTTGACATTAATGTTCACAGCTATGAGAGATTTCTGTATTTATATCTTGTTACCTTGCTTCAGTTACATTAAGCAAGACTTAATATTTACTGTGATCATGTGTCATTGTTTCTATTTGGCTTCTTTGGAATCATTTTAAAGGGGAAACTGTATGGATGGCAAAGAGTAATTTGATACTGTATTTGATCTTCTTGATTATTCCTATTATCTTTTATCTGAACTGATGATATATAATTTTTTTTTAATTGACAAGGTTTTAAGAGCTTTAAAAATGTGTTGACAAAGTCCCAAGCTGTTAAGTATTTTTCATACTGCTTTTATAACTATGGAATTGCTAAAGTGAATTAAGGAAAGTTGTATTTGAAAAAATGTAGAACACACTTTGTAACAACTTCAAGTTTTATGTGATTTAAAATTGAGGCTCTAAAAAAATAATTGTAGTTCATTTTGATGACCCTGACATAATGACTGTTTCAGACTAATTGTCAACGTTTAAAATATTGGATTCTGCTTTTATATGAGGACTTCGAGTCAAATAACAATTTTTAAAAAGAACTTGGGACTTTATTTGCTAATCTTTTTCTTAAAATGCTGGAAAACTAGGCTGAATATTCCTAGCCTTTTTGAATTTTCTTAATTCAAAGGCGGTTTAACCTTCCACCACTACTGCTATCATCAAAACCCAAGATTTCATGATATTTTTTATGTTACATATGCTTCTGCTCACCAGTGCTAATAGTGATACCCACCAGCTGGTAATAGCCACAGCACTAGGGAAGAATTACGATAGAAATGTGGCAATAGACTGGTTGGAAAGTTGTTTTTAGTCCTGCAGTGGGGAATTCAGCAAATAAATGGATTAACTTTTGAAAAATTTTTGTTTAGCTAAAAGGCTATTGACACCATAATTCTGGTTATTGGTAGAGCTATCGGCACTGGTTTTTTCAATAAGTTGAGCTTTTAGTATCTTGATGGCCTTCAGAATAGCTGTTTTTGATGCCTACTTTTAGATTTAGTTAAAAATAATCAGGTACTCTGTAGCTTTGAAACCCTCTTGTCTTACAGATGTGGTTAGGTGTTGATGTACCAAATCAAGGTAGTAAACAGTCCAAGATGCAGTTGGAGGCCATCCTGCCCTGCCCTATGCTCTGTGAACTGACCTAGCTAGGCCTTGTTCCTCTGTCTGTGAATGCGTGACTCATCGATATGGGCGTTTGTGTTGGGCCCATACCAACCTTGTTTAGTCCCACAGTGTTTTGTTCGTCCCACGGAGGCCAAGAAAGCTGCAGATGAGGCCAAGATGAGATTTGCCCACATAGATGGAGATCATCTGACACTGCTGAATGTCTACCATGCTTTTAAACAAAGTAAGTATAAATTAGATTGAAGGCACTCTTTTGTCTAAACGTCACTTGCAGCATATAAGGTATTTCTTCATCTCCCTTTCATTTATTATCTGTGACAACTTTACATTAGAAACCCAGAGGTACTTGAGAAAAAACTCCTGACTAGCATTTAAAATAAAAATTGCCCATCTTTTCCAAAGTTGTTTATTTTTATAATCAGGAGGAAAGCACTAGAAAGCTGGAAAATACAGAGCAGTAAAAATGAAATGCTGGTATAAAATTTACCACAAACATACAGCTTTTGATACAGTTTTTTTAAAAACTTTGCCTTTTATGTGAATAGTTTTATATTACTTACAGAATTATTACTAATATTTTTCCTAATAAATAGCTCTTATGTAAAAGTAAACTAACGAAATAGGAAAATAGGCTACAAATGTCAATGACCGTATGGTAAGTGGTTCATAAACTCGAGTGGGGGGCTATTCAGCATTACTTGCAGTTCAGTAAATGTGCATTATTATTATTTGAGAGGTACCATTTCTTCACCTATAAAATTGGCAAAGGCTAAAGAAAAATAGTCTTGAGCTGTGTAGGAGTGGGTCTAGTGCAGTGCAGCAGTCTTAACGCCAGAGGTGGGAATAGAAATACATGTTATCTTTATGAAAAACAGTAGATTTGATGTTACCAAGACCCTTATCAAATTCATACGATTTGACTTATAGATAATCTGTGAAATTTTCTTTTAGTATTCTTGGACAGAGATACGATTCAAGTTTTTTTTATCTCACAGTTATTTATGATAGTAAAGAAAAACGAAAAATACCTAGATGCCCACCAATAGAAAGATGGTTCAATGTGATGTTATTGCTACATGATGAAATATTCTTCTAGCTTTATATCATATTTTCAGAGAGTATTTAGCAACATGAAAAAACATTTTCCAATTATTTGAAAACAAGGAAACAGTGATAATGAAGAATGCCCTATTTATAAAACTTAAAGGAGAGGAAAATGTGACAATAGTCTCTTGAGGTTCATTTTTGTAACTTTTAAGTTGTATTTGATAGTCTTAATCTAAGCCTGTTTTTCTTTGAAAATGAGAAAGACATGGCATTTTTCCAGATTCTCTGAATCCACCCCGGTTAAGACTATCTATTGAAAACAGCCAGGTAGATTTTCATGGGTAAAATAACTTAAAAATAGTTTTTCCAAAATCATTGTTTTGTCATTCAGTAGCCAAAAACCTTAGTGCTGTTTTTAATTTTGACTCCAGATTTTTAGTAAAGTTGATTAAGACTATGATTAATTTATAAAAATGATGTGATTTAGTTCCCTTTTTGATTTAGCTTGCTATTTATATGGATTTTATTTTTTAATTAGATAATACACCTATTTGGATGATTCATGTCCCCTCTTATTTTCCCTCTTTCCAACTTTGTAGATCATGAGTCGGTTCAGTGGTGTTATGACAACTTCATTAACTACAGGTCCCTGATGTCAGCAGATAATGTACGCCAGCAGCTGTCAAGAATTATGGACAGATTTAATTTGCCTCGTCGAAGTACTGACTTTACAAGCAGGGACTATTATATTAATATAAGAAAAGCTTTGGTTACTGGGTATTTTATGCAGGTATGTGGACTGTACAGGAGTACATAATTAAATGCTTACTTAATATTTGTTTTCTATAAGCAGTGCTTGGATTCCACTTAAACACAAAATTCAGTTAAAGAATGCCTATAAATAATCTTTAATTTTTTGTCCAGATTCTTGAATGAACTAATATACTGAGAAGTTTTTACATGTCTTAAGTTTACCAAATGGCATAGTTAGGGATCCAGTTATATAGAAATCAACTTTACAAGTACTTTTTAAATAATGGGGTCTTTTTATACTAGATAGATATATTGACTATTTTCAGGTGAGTTTTATTAGTTATTTCTTCAATGCAAATTTTGACTTTGGATAAATGTATCAAAGAATTTCTTTGAATCTTGATCTTAATTGGAGATGTATAATTGCACTGGAATGCTGAAAGGAAGCAGTTTTCTGGATGGATCCAGAAGTACAGTTCACTTTCCTCTCTTTGTGGAAACTAATCACCCTAAAATTCAAATAAGCAACTGTTTTATGCACAATCCTGTGGTGCGACCTTTGGTATTTATAATAAGACACGTGGGTGCTAGGAAAGTCAGATACGGAATAATGATTTAAGGTAAAAAATAATTTTTAAATATTTCTTTTGATTTTAAGTGTTTTATATTGGAGGCTGAAGTTAAAACTTATCAGGTAATTCTTACAGTTTAAAGGACATGAAGCCAATCAGGTTTTTCAAAATGAAAGTGTTTGTGGTGAAAAAATGAAAACATATCAGTCCCTTATTTGAGATGAGATTGATTTTAGTTATCTTTTAAATATCCCACTTGTTCTTTGATTCTCTCCTTTGGCTATGTATAATAAGTAAGATGTGGCCTGCCTTAAGGCCAAATGAGCCCAATACATAGAGGGGCCATTAAGTGCATGGAGGCAGAATGAAAGGAGATCGGTGCCTTGTCTGTGTTTGAGATCGGAATAACAGAATGTTTATTGTGGCATCTTATTCTGAAGTTTCAGTGCTTATCAGAGTTAGGATTTTCACTATTACGCAAGCATTATGGATTTCTAATTCTCTTTTAAAGCTAAAGTCCATTAGAAATGGGACTTTCTAAGTGTAGTGCCTGGCACCTAGTAGGTGCTTAGTAAATATTTATTGATTGAAATTGAGTTTATTTTCTACTATATGTTAATAATTATGAATTGCTCATTTCTGTTCTTCATACATGCTCTTTGTTACTAGAGTTCTAGAATTGGAAAGGGCATGTTGTCATCTGCTTTGATACTTGTTAATTGTTAGATGATATTGATCCAATTGATATATTTGATTATAGATAGAAATATAGGACAAGAAACACATGCATCTCCTCTCTCCTCTCCCCACCCCCCAATTCCTTTTCTTATTAAAGCTCTCATTGTGGGTTACTTTTGCTCTATTTTTCTATCTTAAACATGAATTTTCATCTTTTAGTAATTGTTCATCTGCTACATAGTTCCCACCTGGTATTAAAGAACCAGTCTCAGGCAGAAAGACCAAGTAGTATATATTAGGCTTTGTGGGCTCATTCAGTTCAGTTCAGTCACTCAGTCCTGTCCGACTCTTTGAATGAGTCAGCTCTTCGCGTGAGGTGGCCAAAGTCCTGGAGTTTCAGCTTTAGCATCATTCCTTCCAAAGAACACCCAGGACCGATCTCCTTTGGAATGAAATGGTTGGATCTCCTTGCAGTCCAAGGGACTCTCAAGAGTCTTCTCCAACACCACACAAAAGCATCAATTCTTCGGCGCTCAGCTTTCTTCACAGTCCAACTCACATCCATACATGACCACTGGAAAAACCATAGCCTTGACTAGACGGACCTTGGTTGGCAAAGTAATGTCTCTGCTTTTGCATATGCTATCTAGGTTGGTTATAACTTTCTTCCAAGGAGTAAGCGTCTTTTAATTTCATGGCTGCAAATCACCATCTGCAGTGATTTTGGAGCCCAAAAAAGTCTGACACTGTTTCCCCATCTATTTCCCATGAAGTGATGGGACCAGATTTAGGTCCCTTATTGAAACCATTCAACTCTGCTTCCTCTTGTGTACAAAAGCAACCTTGGACAAATGGGCATACTATGTTTCAAAAAACTTTACTTACCATTTTGAATTTCATGTGATATTCACTCCAGCATCACCAAGTGTTTCTCTTTTGTTATTTTTCCCCAGTCATTTAAAGGTGTATAAACTGTTCTTGGCTAAGAAGCTTTAAAGATGTAGGCAGTGAGTTGGATTTAGCCTGCTGTAGTTTGCTGATTGCTGCTTTTATTGGGCAGTGGTAAATAAGTCTAGCCATCAGATTAAAAGCAACAGGTGAGGCTTGCCTTTCCCTGATTATATAGGTATAGATATATAGGCTTTATATCACTTTTGTATAGCACGTCAGAAGCATTGTATTAATTTACTGGGTTTTGGTTTCAGGTGGCACATTTAGAACGAACAGGGCATTACTTAACTGTGAAAGATAACCAAGTGGTTCAGTTGCATCCCTCTACTGTTCTTGACCACAAGCCTGAATGGGTGCTTTATAATGAGTTTGTTCTTACAACAAAGAATTACATCCGGACGTGTACAGACATCAAGCCTGAATGGTAAGCTCTGTGTCTTTAATTCTAAAAGTTTTTGTTACCATTTTGCTCAGAATGGAATCTGAAAAGAGTCTTGTCTTGTTCTTCCCTTCACTCAGGGGAACTCGGATGTTCCCCAGCTAGGGTGTATACTCCTGTGTATAGATTTGGGGCACAAAATGGTGTGATTATCTCTTAAGAATAATTACTTTGTGAAGAGGATGGTAGAATTGTTAGTATGGGCATGGGCAATTTGGAGACAAAGTTATACTTGATTAACACGAAAAGTATCTTTGAAGCCATTCTCTTGCTGTTGTGATTAACTTGGTCTCCAGGTTCCAGTAGTCAGTCAGTCTTTGTATTTCAGCTCTCAATTATTGTTTATTTGTATGTTGGTGCTTTAAAAGCAAAGCAGGCATTAAAAACTGCACCTCTTTTTGTACCATTGCATATTTGATTCACAAAATGTGATCAGAACTGACTGACGTTAAGCAAAATTACCCACCCACTGCAGTCCCTCTTTCTGACTTTTTTTTCAGGGGCCAGAATCCATTCTGTAACTTAAGATAGAAAATGTCAGCCAAGAATGGTGGGACTGAAAGCACTTACTTTAGTTGATGTCACTTGCTATATATTTTGAGGCTTCTTTCCTCCACTGATTTGTGACTTTTGACACTTAAATTGTATAGGGCATTACCATTTTATCTTAAATGCTTTGTTGAGAAAAAAATTATATGGCTAAATGTTTAAAAAGATTCAGTCAGGTGTATTCTTTGGGGTATAGAGTTACATTTATGGTTATTAAAACTTAGAAAATGAGAAGATCCAGTCATTTGAATATCAGGGTGTTTCTTGTATGGAACTTGTAATATTGTAACTTTAAAGAGGTAGATCAAAATAGTGTTCCAGAGTGAAGAAACTTATGACCTTATGGTTACTGTCTGTGTAAAAGAAAGGGGTATTTTTTTTTACAAGAATTTATCTTGAGTGGTTTTTTGTTTTGTTTTTCAAGTTTATGAAAAGTCCACCATCAGAAAATCTGCAGCTTACTAAGAAGCGCACATTTCTAAAAGTGGTGTTTATAAGGATTAGGCATTTGTACTTTTAACATTGGCTTGGATTATAGGTTTGCATTTATCAGTGTATTAATGAATAATGCCTATCCTGTCTGAAGCTCCAGTACTCTAATTGTTAATTTGGTGATTTTTTCCCCTCCTTCTGGACAGGTTGGTGAAAATTGCCCCTCAATATTATGACATGAGCAATTTCCCACAGTGTGAAGCAAAGAGACAGTTGGACCGCATCATTGCCAAACTGCAATCCAAGGAATATTCACAGTACTGAAATTCAATGCTTAGAACTGAAATTATTCAGAGGACAGCTTTAAAAGATGAACGAACTGAAAAGTTCAAGTTGTGCTCTTCATGTTGGTTCAATAATGGCCTTTATTTGAAAGCTTTTTAATTTTTCTTTACAGTAAATATTCCATTCTGATTTCATAAATTAAACATTTATGCCTCCCTTTTGTGTTGACACTGTAGCTCATACTGGAAAAGTCGATCAATGTTTTGCAGTTTATTGAAAGTAGTTCTATATATAACAATGTTATAAGCATTTCTTTAGAAATGGTTGAAAATGCTTCTAAAATGTGATTATCGACCATGGTATGCATGATCGTTGTAATTGTTGACATTCCTTTTAGAAGTTGTGAAATGTTACAACTTGTGCTTATGTAGACACAATCTTCTGTCTCGGTACAGAGGCACTGACTTCAATAAAGTCTATTTATACTAATTTCGGCCACAGCACTTTAATATTTTTGTTCTAGTCTAAGTATGGCTTCTTTTCTTCCCAAGTGTGGGGCTTTTTTTTGTTTGTTTCCTTAAATTGTAAGGTACTATGACTCCATATTCAGCATCTTTCCACAGGGGCTGCTCTTGAATGTAGTCTTTAAAGTGGTATGTTTTAAAGAACATACTGTAGCACTTTGTTAGGTTAATTAGGATATGATCTAGTGGGATGAAGTATGTCATTTTTAACTCAGAATTGGATCCCCAAAGACAGAGTAATGATAGTTTTCATCATAAAGTTCATTCTATAAGACTGATTATTTTGTTACCAAATTTTTAGCAGATCTTTTTGTTTTACTTAGACATTCTATGTACTCTAGTCACTGAAACAAATGTTTGTGTTAAATAGACAATAGGAAGTGATCTTGTAGATCTTGGTCAGTTTATTGAATTCTTAATGTTGGATGTTTTGTGCAGTGTACAAAGTCATTAGTATAGTGTGTTAAAATGTGAATTTCCTTCCCTGTGACAGGCATAGACTATTTTATCTACAAATGACCCCTCAGAGGGTAGGTGTGACCATCTTTAGGGTCAGGTGTATTCTTCAGGGTGAGTCCTATCAAAGGGTCCCTAGTAAATCAGTTCCTTATACTTAAAGCATGCATACTGTACTCATTAATGCCCGGACTCAACTCTTCTACTTTTCCCACTCATTACAAATATTAAATGTTAAAGTAAATTGTAGGTGTACATAGTTGGAATTTAAATACTACTTTGAGGCATATATCTAGTATGGTTTAAGGGAATTAATTGGGAAAGTTAAGAGTTTTTCACACTACTGGGATATTTCTATTAAGTGCCTAGTTTTGTTCCTATGGAGTAATCTATGTGCTGAAATAATATTTTAGGTTTTGTTTAAATTTGTTTAAATTTTTCCTGGGTTTAACTGTTGGCAACATTATATGCTTATGTTGTCTGTTAATCAAATTATACCACAGTATACAGTTGGTAAATCAGTTGCATATCTTTATAAATCTATCTGATTTTATAATAGATAGGTTTCTAGTGTATGTACTGTTTAACCTTGTGCTTTTTAAAATCGGGAGTTTGACCATTATGTTTTCTTACAGAGACAAGTTATAGAGCAATGTGTAGAACAGTGTTGGTTATTTATTTGGCAGAGTTTCTAGGAATGGCTCGTATTCTTTGTATCGTATAAGTGGTGAATATGTGTTGGTAGTGGCTACATGGAATCATTAGAGCAAACTGAGTTTTTATTCTTTATTGTCATGCCTACCAAAAGATTAAAATTCCCCCCATAATATTCAGAAAAATCTTTTTTGAAGATTTCTTAAGAGATCTCCTTATCTCTTAAAATAGTAAAATAGAACTATTTTTTGTTGTGAATATAGTTCTCAGTATCTGTGAGGGATTGGTTCTAGGGCCCATTGTGGATAACCAAAATCCATGGTTGCTCAAGTCCCTTGTATTAAATGGCATGATACAGTTGGCCCTCTGTTAACCCAGGTCCTACATCCCTGGATTCAACCAACAGTGGATTCAGAACCCCTAGATACAGTGCAGACTGTGTAGCATAAGGAAGCAAGACCAGCAGCAAATGGAGCCTTTGCTTGTAAATGGTGAGGGAATTAAGACAGCTTGGGTATAGGACAGGATAAAATAAACATAACCCTGTAATCAATCCATTTAGCTAGAATCCCCCAAAATAAAAGCTATATGATTTAGTCCTAGGATTTTTAGGTTTGTAAGGTACCTGCAAACAATTGCACTTCCCTTCTCAATAATTTTAACAGCCATCCCTTCTGCTCAGATACTTTAGAGACACCATTACTTTAGAAGACATCTTAATAGTTGTGTTTGAAATGCTGAGCTGAATACTGTTTCTTTGTAACTTTTTAATTCTTCTAGAGTAAAGTTTGGCACCCCACTCCAGTACTCTTGCCTGGAAAATCCCATGGACGGAGGAGCCTGGTAAGCTGTAGTCCATGGGGTCACTAGGAGTCGGACATGACTAAGCGACTTCACTTTCACTTTTCACTTTCATGTATTGGAGAAGGAAATGGCAACCCACTCCAGTGTTCTTGCCTGGAGAATCCCAGGGACAGGGGAGCCTGGTGGGCTGCCGTCTATGGGGTCGCACAGAGTCGGACATGCCTGAAGCGACTCAGCAGCAGCAGCAGAGTAAAGTTAAATATGTCTGGCTGTTCTGCATGATGCCATTTAGTTATTTGAGTTAACTGTCATCTTTATTATTTTGACTGAATAGTCTGTTTCCCCTGAGCTGCCGTCTTTGAACAGCTTTGAACATTCCTGCTTAACTTCTGCTAGGTGTTTCCTGGATTATAGTCAGTACTATGGTCTAAACTGGGCAGAGTGTAATGGAATCTGTATTTTCCAGGGGACCAGACATGCTATTGCTTCCGTTAATGCAACTTAAGATTGTTACCCTTTCATGCAACCATAACCTTCTAGCTTCCGTGAATCTCACTATAAATTTACGGTGTCTAGTTATTACATGATAGTTTTGGATGTGGCTCAGGGTTCACAATGTTAGTATTTGGAGACCTCACCCCACGTTAAATGCATTTATAGCCCATTAAATAACCTTTTAAGGTTAGACATTTTAAAAATTGCTTCTTAAATACTGCTATCAGTCATATGCTAAGTTTAACCCAAATCTGGGAGTTACTTGTATTTGGCAAGTTTCTTGCATTCTTTTAATGTGTGGGCCTATTTTATTCTGTTTGAAAAGATGCTGGGTTTTTTGTGTGTGTGGAGTCTTTATTTATAATTAAAAATAGACTGTAGTAAGTGGAACCAGATTGAGAATTCAAGATAAAAATGGGAAGACTACATTTATAACTTTTTTTTTTAACATTTCTCCGTAGTAGACATTTTTGTGGTATTCCTTCAGAGAATTTCTATATTAATTGCTTAGTAATACTGATCATGTTCATTTTGTTAAGTACCAACTCTGGAAGGCATTGTGTGAGTCTATAAAAATAGATTGGTAATTCAGATGTCTCAAATAATGGTTTGGTTGGAGTTTTAAAAATGTGTTCAAAGATCTGTAATATAAAAGCAAGGTATAATGAATATGGTAAAGATGAAAGAGCTAATAGGTATCAGAAAGAAAAGATGGTTTAAGGATTAGTTGAGTATTGAGGAAAGAGAGGTAAATAAGCAGCCTAGTAAGTTAAATGGTTAAGTGTGAGTCACTGGAAGTGGTGAAGGCCTGGGATAGATAAACTCACATCCCTGGCTTTGTCTTGGACAGTGCCTTAATGATATTTTAAATCAAGCTGGAAATTCAAATTTATATGCTAAATCTCTCTTTCAGAAGTTTTAGATTTTTTTTTTTTTTTTTCCCCACTCAAAGCTGGGTTCTAGGAAGCCATTCATAACTTTGGGGTTAATAATCAAAACTTTGTGGTGGACATTTCGTTGTGTGTCAGACAAATACTAGGATTTCAACAGGCACTGAGTATTTCGTAGACAGATTTACATACAGTAAGTTTTCTTTTTTAGGTGTAGTTTGATGAAGCTTAACAACTCGATGCAGTTGTATAACCATCACCACAATCAATACTCGACACTTGGATCACTCCCAACGTGTTCCCCCCTGTCCCTTTGTTCACTAATCCCCTTACTCAACTCCCCAAGAGTTCTGCAAACCAACAGACTTTCTGTCCTTTTAGTTTATTAGCCTTTTCCAAAAGGTCATAAACTGGTTGCCGTTTTGGAGCCTGGCAGGCTACAAGTCCATGGGGTCGCAAAGAGTGGTATACAACATTAACACTCTCCTTCATTGGGCATAATGTTCTTAAGGTTCATTCATGTTGCGTATATTAGTATATTCAGTAGTCCCTTATGTATGTATCATATTCGTTTATGCATTCACCTGTTGCTGGAATGTTGGGTTATTTCCAGCCTTTGTATTGTGAGTAAAGCTATTTGCAAATAGGTATTTGTATGGCTGTGTGTGTGTGTGTGCTGAGTTGCTTCAGTCGTGTCCAGTTCTTTGTGATCCCATGAACTGTAGCCCACCAGGCTCCTCTCTCCATGGAGATTCTCCAGGCAAGAATACTGGAGTGGGTTTGCCATGCCCTCCTTCAGGGGATCTTCCCAACCCAGGGATCAAACCTGTGTCTCTTAGGTCTCCTGCATTGGCAGGTGGGTTCTTTACCACTAGCGCCACAAGGGAAAGTTTTACCTAGGAAACACTGCTAGGTTGTATGGTTAAGTGCATGGTTAATTTTATGAGAAACTGCTAAGCAGTTTTTCAAAGTGCTTATGCTGTTTTGCTATCCTACCATCAATGTGTGTTGTTCTGCATTCTTGTGTTTTGTAATTACCCATTTTTATTTTAAATTTTAGCCATTTAGGTGGGTATGGTAATCCCTGTTTGTGGTTTCCATTTGCATTCCACTAGCAACCAGTCTTTGGAGAAGTTGAGTATCTTTCTACATGCCTATTTGCCATTCATGGGTCTCCCCAGGTGGTACAAATGGTAAATATCCACCTGCCAGCGCAGGAGACGCAAATGCAATCCTTGGGTCGAGACTATCCCCTGGAGTAAGAATGATAAACAGTATTCTTGCCTGGAAAATTGGCATGGACAGAGGAGCGTGGTGACCAGCAATCCGTGGGATCACAGAGAGTCAGATGCAACTGAGCACACACACGTTTGCCTTTCGTATCTGGTGAAATGATTGGTTACATCATTAGTTCTTTTTATAACTAAATTTATTGAGTTTGAGTTTTTTACATATTCTGGATCCAAGTTCTTGATGAGGTATATAATTTACATGTTTTCCAAGCCTATTAACTTCTCTTATGTTAAGAGTTTCTTTTGAAAATCAGCAGAACTTGTAAATATTGTCAAACACACACACACACACACACACACACACACACACGCACACACACACCCCCCCGCACACACACCCCCTGCCATTTATCCTCTTCTTTTCTTCTTTTCATGATTTGCGCTCTTGGCATTCGGGGCCAGTTTCGACGGTGTATTAAGAAGGGAACAGTGAGTATTCCGTCTTGACTGGAGCATGATGTCTGTACTATAGTGTGAGGACAGATGAGTCTATCTATGAATTTAGGTTGGGAGGGCTTCGAAGGCTAGGTTAAAAGTGGATCCAAGTTCATTATAGAGGATAGATTGGAAGTGGTGGGAGACACTGAAACCACTTAGAAAATAATATAATCCAAGTAAGAAGATAGAACCCAAACAGAAGAATAAGAGTGAAAGAGCACAAGATAAGGTAATGAGCTGGTTTAGGGACTTCCCTGACCGTGCTTCCACTGTGTTAAGACTGTGCTCCCACTGCATGGGGCTTCAATTTGATCCCTTGTGGAACTAAGATCTCAAATACCATGTGGTATACCCCTGTATCCCCCAAAAAGCTGGTTTAGGGTACAAGTGAATGAAATGGCTTGGTGTGCCAACTGGATCTCAGCTTCATTCAGGTCATTTTATTGAGATCCCAGTTGCTACCTAAAGAGAGAAATGGCAAAGATTGCAAGTACAGAACATTTGATCAAAGAGCTGGGGAGTGAGAGAAGAAGAAATAAAACAGCTTGGATAGTGCAGTTACAGGTAGATAAGATTTGGGAATCTACAAAGTTGTTGGATTCACCAGTTTACATACATTTAAGGTAAAGACTGTGAACTGGTAGCCACAAGAGCCAGATTTTCGCCTGCTCGTCTGTTTTGTGTGACCTTCTAGTATTTGAAACCAGCTAGAGCCATTGTTCAGAAAGGTTTTTCAAAATATTCTGAAGTGAGGCAAGGACAGGCCCACCTGAGGTTTAGCCTGGCACTCAGTAATCTGCAATGGGGTTGTGGCTGTTCCCTGTAGGAAAACACATTTTCTGTCATTTGCATGCCCCACCTGGCCTCTGTTAGTCATTGTTGAATGAGAGAGTTTTTTGAATTAAGAATTATTTCCAAACCAAAGTGAATCATATTCCCTCCTACATATTCACAGCAAACTGCTTTTCCCCGTCTTTTGGAGCCATTATGATGGTCTTTCCCATTTCTCTCCTTGGAGTCTCGAGTATTTCAAGGCTGTTTTTCTCTGATGTACTGTGAGTTCCTAAAGGTTGAGCTCCTTGTCACATGTCACTGTCCCTGGTACCTAACGCTAGGCCTGGTATGCAGTAAGGTATCAGCAGATATTTTAAAAATCTAATCGCTGTGGCTTTCTCATGTTTGCATTGTTCCTTCCTCACTGGTGGTGGGGGAACTTCTAGACTGCCTTCTCCTTTTTTAATCACCAGGCTAGAAATCCAGTTGTCCAAGGAATTTGGGCTGGGGAATATGGTGCAATGAGCTGATTGGGTTTGAAATAACTGGATGTGACTTAACCTAAACTGTTCCCTCATTTTTCAGGGGAGAACTGGTTATAATACTTCGCCAAAGGGTTGGGTTAACTAAATGAAATGCCTGTAAGGAGCAGCTTTTCCTATTCCATTGCTGTTAATACAACTATAATTGGATATTTTGTGGGTCCTGAGTAAAGCTCCATTCTTGACTTGAACTCTGAAATATTTATTGTGATCACCTTCCAGAGGTCTGTCTTGCTTAGTCCCTGACTCTTAGGATTCTTAAAATCACTTGGAAGGAGATTCCCCTGTGTAAACATTGATACTACTGTGAATATAACAAGAAGATGTAAGTAACACGAATGTTCTCTTCTTATATGCCAGAGGATGTTTGCAGGGAAGTAGCCTGAAAGAATGCATTGAATGTTTTGAAAGAAATCACAAACTTTTCATGGACAGTCCACATTATATTTAATAATGCAGTGTCCATGTAGTGTTTCCGATCCTGTGCTGTCATCTGCTGAAGTCAGTATCTGATTACAAATAAATGACCAATGTATTCGTCTACAAGAGAACTTGAGGATGTCGTGCACCGTGAACAAATGCAGTTGAAATGTGCAGGGAAAGGCCTTATTTGTTTTGATCTTCCTTTTTTTAGTCTCTTGACAGGGTTTAGGCACAGCCAGGCAAGTAGGAGACAGGTGTTTAGACTTAAAGAAGACTTTTTGAACTGTTAGGCAGAAACCAGTTTTTCTTCTGTAGCATTTCCCCCCAGTCCCATAAGGGAAGAGAGGAAAATAATATTTAAATGTATAAGTAAGGAAATTAGTTTATTTTGTATTAAAATTAATACTCATAGCTTTTGTATATGTCTTATATTTAAAGAATCATCTTTTAAAAACATAATTGTGAAAGGGAATACTGTGTCTTTCACCAAATTCATCTTATTAGTAAATACAAATTTTATCACCATGTTCTTATGTGTTATTAAATTATGTCTGAACAATATAGCTGAACAAAGACCTAGTAGTGGTCTAAAAGTTTTCCAGGGCCATTGGGTTTCCCACAGATCCTCTTAAGTCTGCTAGATTTATTTTTTCAGTTAGGGTTTTAAGTTTAGTTTTGCTATTTATTTACAAATAGAAAACTTTAAAAACAGGTAAGTGACAGTTACTCATTTCTCCCTGTCTCCTTTTTTACTTCCAAGTCCTTATGTAGTTTCTAAATGTGTCATTGCAATCTTTATTTATTTATTTTACTGTTCTGAACTAAGACTTTTGAGATAAGTCCTACGTGATGAGGATACCGTGAATCCTAGTGCGGGGTTGGGGATAGGGGTTAAGAAATACAGTGACAGGCTATGAAATAGTGTTGTCATAACTTATCAGTGGCTAGTAAATAGGGTAGTTGCCGTCTGACACCATTTTGAGTGAAGGCAGCTTAATTGCATTGCTTCTGTTTAGATAAGCATTTAGAATCTACTGTCAAAGGTATGAATGCTGTGCTTAAAGTATTTCTATTATAAAAGATTTGATTTCTTAAGTGATTTTTCTAAGTTCCACTTTACATCACAAGTTATTTGGAGAGTGTCTTTCACTGTATGTGTATGTGGAGAAACACTGCTTACAAATGTATGTAAATCTGGTGACTAAAATATTGAAAATTTTGCAAATGCATGATTGATAGTTGGTGATTTAAACTCATGTGTTACCTGTCGATCCCCTTCCCCTGCCGGCCAAAGAAAAAGAATCCTGTGAAAAAACAATTAAACCTTTTGATAAGAATTTGTAATTTTTTAGTTGTGTTATTTTTACTTGGAGGAAACTCCCTGTTGAATGAAGATTCTATTCTAGTTTCTAGGCAGATACATTCATGCTTTCCAGCCTCATTGCTTTCTGCAGCATAAACAATAAACACTTAAAACTACTAGGCATTTACCAGGATACTCATAGAGGCAATCTGCAGCTATTTGAGCTAATTTTTGCATGCTTTGTGAATTCAGATTTTCTACTAAGTTGAAAATCCACTTTGGTTTGCAGTAGTGATGGGTTTTATCCTCTGATGATTAAACCTTTTCGATTTTTGAAAGAGAGGAGTTTTAACCTTAGCAGTCATGTAGCACTTGAAAATTCAAAAGAAGAATTTGACTCTTGACTCTTAAAATGATACTGTGTGTTTTGTTTTTGTGGAATGGGAGGGCCAAATAGATAGTTACTTTCTGTTGCAATTGTAACAGCTGTCAAAATCAGGAAACGCTAGAAAGGACCTCAAAAGTCATTGATTCTAAACCCTCATTTTCAGAGAAAATCAAGGCCCTGAGGTAACCAAGTTTGCCTCAAGGGTATTCAGTTTGTTATTTTCTTTTCTCATTCCAAGTGAGGGCTTCCCCCTACATGCAGTTATATACATGCTGGTTTTATTTTTATAATTCCTTTTGATTTTTTTGCTTTTCCCAAACAAAAATTGTTTTTAAGCTATGCCTGTGGCATTAAGAGAACTTGGATGACAGTTACTAAAACATTTTGTGTGTTTGTTATTTTAGTAATTTCATAATGGAGGTAGTTTCAAACCTTTGATAATTTCAGGCTGGTTTTTTTCTAATTATTTGATTAGCATCTCATAGGGACGTGAAATCTCCATCCTTTATAACTGAAGATGGAGTTACTTCCTTTCCAACTTTCAGATAATGCGTATCTTCTTTTCTTTTTACTTAAGGAAAAAATCTGAAACTCGGGAAGAAAAACTCATTTCCAACATATTTTGATTTGCCCTACCATTTTGAACACTACTTTTTTATGTACCAAGTAGTATACTAATTAAGCACTTAAACTAAATTTATGGATCATTCACCAAAGCCCAGCCAAGGAGAATAAGGTGCTATGAGGTTATGTAACCTGCCCAAGATTTCAAACCTAATAAGGGAGAGCTGAGTTTTAAACCTTGAAAGTGGAGGTGAAAGGTAGGGAGAGCAGGCCCCAATGTCTTATCTCTACCACATTGTTATTTCTCTTTAACATCTTACCCTACCCCCAGCCGGTGCAAAATTAAGCTTCCTTGTCTTAGCTGTGCCACTTGAGACCTACATTTTTGGAGGCCAGGATTTAATGTAAATCACAGTTGTGCTCCATCCCTTAGTCCCAATTTCTCTTGTCCTTGTCTTGCCAAATTTGTCAAATGTCAAAGCTACCTACTCACACAAGCTTTACTTGAGTTGTCAGTCACTTTGTTTCATCCCAGCCCCATCTTGGGGATTTCCCCCTTTCCTCCTAAACTTGGTTATGCACTGAAAAAGATGTCATTAAAGTACTTTTCTTCTGCATTCCCAGGTGTTCTTTTGCAGGAAGCTTTCCAGTTTCTCTAGAATTGCTTCATATATAGAAATTGGCCACTCCCCTTTAGTCTTTAAATCAAGAGAGGATTAAGGTCATACCACTGTTTGAGCAAATGTAGAAAAGATATTTATGAGCGTTCCCTGACATACTGACATACTTGGGCCAGCCGATTTTCTGTCCTTTAGAAAATCTTACTTGAATTCTGTTGGCATAATTAAGTGGAGTTGATAAACCATCTCTATTTTCCTTTGCCCCATAAGCCTGATACCCAGTGGTCAAGGTTTGAGACCAAAATACTTCCTTGCTAGGATTAACTAAGAAACGTGGAAATTGTTCTTAGCTTCCTGCCTCACACATTCATCTTCAGAGTAGATGAGGTGGCTGAGATTCTAAGCCAAGTGGCCAGACCCAGAGAGCCACCTGGTTCTGGAGATGCAGCTAAGCAGTCCCTTCACAGAGGGGTTGTCTTGAGGAGACAAGGATTTTAACCACTTCCTTGTTTGGGGTTCTTGTTACTTGACTGTTGAACCTTTGTTCATTCTCTCATCTTTTGGGGAGGGATAAAGTGGAGTTTCATCTTTCACCCAGGTGTCAGACTCAAGTCAAACTTTAAGGCAAAAATCATATAGTCCAAATTAGATCTCTCCAAGTTATCCTGTTAGAAATGCACGCTGAGGGACTTGCCTGGTGGTCCAGTAGTTAAGATTTCATCCTTCAGTGTCGGTAGGGTCAGGGAGCTAGGATTCCACATGCCTCCTGGCCAAAAAACCAAAACAGAAGCAATATTGTTAACAAATTCATTAAAAGACTTAAAAAGAAATGCGTGCTGGGCTATTTCAAGGAGAAATATTGACCAGTTTTTCCTACAATATTGAAAGATCACCATTTTT
Source organism: Bubalus kerabau (assembly GCF_029407905.1). NCBI lineage: Eukaryota > Metazoa > Chordata > Mammalia > Artiodactyla > Bovidae > Bubalus > Bubalus kerabau. Next base: position 48,252,078 of record NC_073630.1, on the reverse strand, counting down.
AAGCTGAGAATTGATATGGTTGGCCTTCATTCAGGGGCCATTTATAAAACAGTATCAGAATAAAATGAGAATCTCATTATCAAAGACATACTTCAAGAGGCAAACACTTCTTGAGATGGGCAGACACCTCTTGAGGTGAGCAACACTTTCCATTTCATCTGTTCCAGGTACTTTGACTCAGAATAATGGGCTGACTTGCCCAGACTGTTTGTTCTGGGTTTTCTCTGTTTTTGTTGGTATTTACTGATGGCTTATCATTGAATTATCACATTTAATTAATTAATTTTTACCTTGGATATTGTGAGAATTGAGTAATCATTGTGATGAAAGCTTTGTAAGATCCTTGGATAGTCATTAATGTGGAGCCCTATACGAAGGTCACAGGACAAAAATCTCTGAAACTGACCGAGCCCCATAGCAACTATTGCCATAATTTAATGTACGTGCTCAGTTGCGTCTGACTATTTTGTGACCCCATAGACTAGCCCATCAGGCTCCTCTGTCTGTGGAATTTCCTAGGCAAGAATACTGGAGTGGGTTGCCATGCCCTCCTCCAGGGACTCTTCCCAGCCCAGGGATGAAAAGCGCTTCTTGAGCCTCCTGCATTGGCATGTAGATTCTTTACCAGTGAGCCACCTGAAAAGCCCCAGTCATTAATGTGATTCTCCAGATATTTCTGGTTCTAGTCAGGTGGTAGTTTTTTTCATCCCCCTTGGAGTTAGGTTTGGCCATGTGAACAAAACTTGGTCTCTTTAGGCCAGGGCAGAAGTGCGACTGGAAGCTGTTAAGAGCACAGTCAATGTGTGAGTCCATTTCCCTCTGCCACGGCCCTGATCTAGGATGAGGCCACATGAAACAAAGCTCCCAGCTGATCCCAGATGCAGATGAGCAAGAATGAAACCTGTGTGTGTAAAAGCCACTGGGGTATGGGGACTCCCTGTAATTACAATATAATTTAGCTCCTGCTTGTATCCATACAAAACTTCCAGGTCTTATTTTTACTGGGGAAAATCTGTTTCTTTTACTCTAACCTTTGCTTTCAGTTGCTATTGTTCACTAAAAGGATGCTGTCTACAGAATGGCCTACCTCAGGGAACCCTGCCCCTCTACCTGAATGTTGACACATCCCCTCCCTAAGGCTAGCCATTCCAGGAGATATTTGCAAGATTAATTGCCTTTTTTTAAGAAAAACTTGACTTCCTCACCTTCTCTCCCTTTCTGTTCTATAAAAGAAACTGACATCTAGACCCCATAAGATGGTTATTTTGAGACATTAGTCTGCCATCTTCTTGGTCTGCCAGCTTTATAAATAAAGTTGTTATTCCTTGTCTCAACACCCGACTTTTTGGCCCGTTGTGCAGCGAGCAGAGTGAGCTTGGATACAGTCACCTGTGAGACTGTGCAGTTTGATGCACAAGCCTAATCCAGTCAACAAGGCTTACGGTGAAGCCTTGTGATGGTATTTAACAAACTTCTGAACTCCTAACAGGAAAAGCTAGCTCCAGAATCCTTCAAGGATATATTTGAATCATGCCCTATGTCTACTAACTGAGCATGACCATTCATGGGAAAGGTGGAGAACTCCTATTTAGTGAGGCCCCTCTCTGTTCCTGCTAGTGTGCTAGACTGATCTGCACAAATGAACACATTGAGTCCCAACAACAACACTGAGAAGAACCCTGAGCATTATTCCTATTGCTCAATATAGACAGTAAGTCTGAGAGATAATGAATGGCTTGGGTCACATAAGCAGGTGATAAAATTGTTTTTGAGAGTACAGAAGGCTACTTTAATGTACAATGACAATTTCAGCTTTGTTGTTGTAGTTCAGTCTCTGTCGCGTGACTCTTTGTGACCCCATAGACTGCAGCCAGTCAGTCTTCCCTATCCTTCACCATCTCCCAGAGCTTGCTCAAACTCCATTTAGTCAGTGATGCCATCCAACCATCTTGTCGTCTGTTCTCCCCTTCTCCTCCTGCCTTCAATCTTTCCCAGCATCAGGGTCTTTTCCAATGAGTTGACTCTTCCCATCAGGTGACCAGAGTATTGGCGCTTCAGCTTCAGCATGAGTCCTTCCAGTGAACATTCAGGGCTGATTTCCTTTAGGATTGACTGATTTGATCTTGGAGTCAAAGTGATTCTCTAGAGGCTTCTCCAACACCAAAGTGTGAAAGCATCAATTCTTTGGCACTCAGCCTTCTCTGTGGTCCCAGCTCTCACATCTGTACATGACTGTTGGAAAAACCGTAGCTTTGACTCTACGGGCTTTTGTTGACAAAGTGATTCTCTGCTTTTTAATATGCTGTCTAGGTTTGTCGTTGCTTTTTTTTCAAGGTGGAAGAAGTGCTTCCCCATCTATTTGCCATGAACTGGTGGGACTGGATGTCATGATCTTAGTGTTTTGAACATTGAGTTTTAAGCCAGCTTTTTCGCTCTCCTCCTCCACCTTCAAGAGGTTCTTTAGTTCCTCTTTGCTTATAAGGGTGGTGTCATCTGCCTGTCTGAGGTTATTGATATTTCTCCTGGCAATCTTGAGTCCAGCTTGTGCTTCACGCAGCCCAGCATTTTGAATTTTGCATGATGTACTCTGCATATAAGTTAAATAAGCAGAGTGACAATATACAACCTTAAACTCTAGGTTTAAGCCTAAATTTCAGCTTAAACCTAGAAATTGGCTAGGAGTACCTACTTACCCAAGTCTAGTTGCTCAGCTTAAGGGTTAATTACTGTTATTCTGGATTTAAAAGGGAAAATGTAAGTCTCTCCACAGCATCTTGACCTTTCTCACTGACCTTTTCAAAAAGTCACCCTGAGGTAAAGGTCAACATAACAAGGCCCTAAGGGCCACCCTTGGAATTTGGGACTCCTAGATGGGTGGGACTGTTGGCTAGACTCTGATTTTATCACAGTCTCTTTTTATTGCTTATTTTCTTCATTTAAATTACTATATCTTTCCAAGAGAGTTCCCGAAAAGCATCTATTTCTGCTTTATTGTCTATGCCAAAGCCTTTGACTGTGTAGATCACAATAAACTGTGGAAAATTCTGAAAGAGATGGGAATACCAGACCACCTGACCTGCCTCTTGAGAAACCTATATGCAGGTCAGGAAGCAACAGGTAGAACTGGACATGGAACAACAGAGTGGTTCCAAATAGGAAAAAGAGTACGTCAAGGCTGTATATTGTCACCCTGCTTATTTAACTTATACGCAGAGAACATCATGAGAAACGCTGGGCTGAAAGAACCACAATCTGGAATCAAGATTGCTGGGAGAAATATCAATAACCTCAGATATGCAGATAACACTACCCTTATAGCAGAAAGTGAAGAAGAACTAAAGAGCCTCTTGATGAAAGTGGGAGTGGAAAAGTTGGCTTAAAGCTCAACATTCAGAAAACTAAGATCATGGCATCTGGTCCCATCACTTCATGGCAAATACATAGGGAAACAGTGGCTGACTTTATTTTTTTGGGCTCCAAAATCACTGCAGATGGTGATTGCAGCCATGAAATTAAAAGACACTCCTTGGAAGGAAAGTTATGACCAACCTAGACAGCATATTAAAAAGCAGAGACATTACTTTGTCAACAAACATCCATGTAGTCAAGGCTATGGTTTTTCCAGTGGTCATGTATGGATGTGAGAGTTGGACTATAAAGAAACCTGAGCGCCAAAGAATTGATGCTTTTGAACTGTGGTGTTGGAGAAGACTCTTGAGAGTCCCTTGGACTGCAAAGAAATCCAACCAGTCCATCCTAAAGGAGATCAGTCCTGGGTGTTCATTGGAAGGACTGATGTTGAAGCTGAAACTCCAATATTTTGGCCGCCTGATGCAAAGAGCTGACTCATTTGAAAAGACCCTGATTCTGGGAAAGATTGAGGGCAGGAGAAGGGGATGACAGAGGTTGAGATGGTTGGATGGCATCACCGACTCAGTGGACATGGGTTTGGATGGACTCCGGGAGTTGGTGATGGACAGGGAGGCCTGGCGTGCTGTGGTTCATGGGGTCGCAGAGTCAGACACGACTGAGTGGCTGAACTGAACTGAACTGAGAAGATCAGGTTATCCTGGATTATTTGGTGTGTCCACTAAAACCATAAGAGTCCTTATACAAAGGAGGCAGAAGGGTCACAGAACAATAGATTTAATGACTGAGCCAGATGGAGTTTGGAGTGATTTGAGGAAGGAGCCAGAAGCCGGGGAATGCAGGCAGCTTCTAGAAGCTAGAGGAGTCCAAGGAACAGGTTTTCCCCTGGAACCTACAGAAGGGATACAGATCTGGTGATGCTTTGATTTTAGCCTGTTAAGATTCACTTTGAACTTTTGACCTCTAGAACTGTAAGATGATAATGTGTTTCAGGGAGGATGGGGGTGGGGGGGTTTGTTTTTAATATTTATTATTTATTTGCCAGAATCAGGCCTTATCTATGGCATGCAGGATCCTTACTGTGGCTCATGGGCTTAGTTGCCCTGTGGCACTTGGGATCTTGTTCCCCGACCAGGAACCAAACCCATGTCCCCCTCATGGCGAGGCAGACTCCCAACCACTGGACCACCAATGAAGTCCCAGTAATGTGTTTTAATTTTACTAATTTTGTAGTAATTTGTTACAACAGCAATAGGAAACTAATACAACCATCATCACATGCTTTATGTAAAAGCTATTAATCAATATAATAATGTCTTCTTGTTCCTTCTTGCTAAAATGCCCTTCCACCAGTTACCTGCCTGGGTTTCTCCTCCACCTTCTGCACCTTCCTGGGTCTCTACTCATATGCCACCTGCCCAGAGAGGTCTATTTTAAATTATACCCTCTTATTACTGTATCTCCCCTTTCCTTGCTTTATTTTTCTTCATAGCACTGATAACCTGACAATATATACATTCAAATGTATAATTTATTTATATATGAGAGCAGAAGCTTGTTTTGTTCACTTTACCTGGCACAAAGTAGGGACTCCATGAAACAGTTGTTGAATGAAGGAATGAAGGGAAGATCATGCTTATGATATGAATCCTCTCAAGGGCTTCCTAAATGACATTCCCCATTCACTTGTATTCTTATTGTAGTTTGTGGATTTCTTCCTTGAATCTTTCCTTAAGATGAGGGTACTCTGCTTAAATCAAGTGCTTCAAACACACTGTGGGTTCCCACAAGAAATCAGCAGTAATTCTACTTTGCAAGGCTAGCAGCCTTTTAAAACCATAATCGTGGGGATTTGGGCCACTGTGCTGGGCAGAGGACAAACATGAATTTAATGGCAGGTGATCTGATGGCTCACCGGGGCTTCCCTGAAGAAGCATATTTGTTTCATTCTAATTCACCCTCACAGATCAGCAGAGCTAGGAGGGAGCCTGGGCCGGGTGGGGCATCATCTGGATTCACTCCCTACCTTTGCCATATGACTCCTGAAACATTCCCTAGGTTCTAGGGTTAAAAAAAATAGTACCACGTTCCCCACATCCCTTCTCCCACTCTAAGCTGGCCCCAAACTGCCCAGGTTTCAGCCCAATACATGACAGGTTTTATGATACCACTGGGCACAGAGTCCTGGCTGTCCTGGCTCGATGCAGAGGGAGTCAGATGGAGCGGTGGCTGTCGCAGACCTGTGGGGCACCACTTGTGCCCAGCTGTCCAGGCTGTTCCTGGTTTTCCAGCAGCAAGGTGATGGCCCCAAGAGCAGCCTTGAGCTAGTATGGGATGGCAAGTTTGCAGATAAATACTTCTGTCTCCGCTCCGCAGCTGGGGTGATTGTCAAAACATGTTTCACACTGGATAGAGCCCCAGTGCCCTTGCAGTGATGAACCTGATGGTGGCCCTTTTACCGGCTTCCTTCCTTTCCCTGACCCCACTTTCCTACCAGTATTTCCAGGAATCATCTTCCAAATAAGACACACGTACTGCATTGTCATCTCAGCGTCTGCTTTGGGGGTCTGCCACTTCCGTTCTTTCCTGCCCAAGTCCTACTCTTTTAGCTGCATCTTTCCTGTGCTCCAAGACCCAGCCTTACCTTCTCAGACCACTCCGGCCCATTCCTTACTCAGCAGTGATATCCCACCTTACATTCGGTACATATTCTCTTGTCTTGCAGCAGTTCTAATATTATCGAACATCTGATGGAGTCAGGGTGGATAGGATGGGCATATCACTCCCACTAAGACAGTGAGTTCCTGGTTGGCAGGAAGTATGTCTTTTTTTAATTTTTATAAAACATTTATTTATTTTACTTATTTGATTGTGCCCATCTTAGTGGCTGCACATGGGATCTTTGATCTTTGTGGCATGTGGGATCTAATTCCCTGACCAGGAATCAAACCTCGGGCCCCTGCACTGGGAGCAAGAGTCTTAGCTGCTGGACCACAAGGGAAGTCCTGGTACTGTGTCTTACACTTGATAATTTCCCTTTGAGCATATAGTTTTGGGCCAGATACCTAATAAGTTCTCAACAAATACTCATTCAATGATCGAAGTATTCAGAAAAGAGACTGTGATTAGAAATTTTTTAATTAGAAAAAATTTGGTTTCATATGACAGAACACCCAGCTCAAATAAGGTTAAGTAAAACGGGGACTGTTTTGGTGCGTACAGTAGAAAAATCTAGGGGTACATTGGCTTTAGGTAGGGCTGCAGCCAAAGCCCAGACAATGGCCTTGGAACTCTGTCTCTCCTCTCCTCTTGCTCCTGCTTTCCTCTCCCTGTTGGCTTTTTCAGGCTTCTCTTGGGTATGCCACCAATATCTCATCAACTTCATTGCCAGCTGTCTCAACAGAGAAGATAGTGGCTCTTCTTGGGAGCCCTGGCCTCAGGATGCATCCGCTGGGATCCTCCATCCCCATCCCGGAGCCAGTCACTGTGGCCAAGGAGGTGAAAGCCTGCTGGTTGTCTGGACAGGGGAGCTGGTAGAACATGAGGTGAGAGTGGTCAAGCCCTGCATGGCTCACGTGGCCTCTGAGTGTGAGGGGCTCCCCAGAGAAATCAGACTCTGCAGCTAGATGCTGTGACTAGGCACCTGAGCTTGTCGTGCCTGTTTCCTGATCTACAAAATAGGAATAATAACACTGGTATCTGGAATGAAGCAGAGGATTAATGAGTTAACACACCATGTGCTTAGAGCATTGCTCGATCCATGGGAAACACTCAATAAATGCTTGCTAGTATTATAGAAGCTGAATATATACATATTTGGCTGCATCACATGTTGGGATCCCAGCATGTGGGATCTTAGTTCCCCAAACAGGAATCAAACTCATACCCCCTGCATTGGAAGCATGGAGTCTTAACCACTGGACCACCATAAAATTCTCTGAATACATATTTTTGATATTGCAGCTCTCTTTCCAACAGAATCTCCATTTGGAACTCAGTTGGTTCATAAATGATGGATCTTTAAAAATGTATCCCTTCAGTGTTTTACTTTAAAACCTACATAGATCTGAGACCACCTGGCGGGACTGGTCCTAGGGGAAGGCAAGTGAGATACTTAGGGCACAAAATAAAAGGAGGTGCTCGCTGTCAGGCGCCAACCCTCTGCTTGCACAGTGTTGCCAGCAAGTCCTCTTGTAAATCTGCACCCTGGGTTCCTCGCTTGGCTCACCAGTGTTGCACCGGTCCAGGTCTGTTGGTTCAAGTTTCTTGTTGTCTGTTGTCTGCACAAGCCATACACTGAAGTCATCTCTTAACTTCTGTTTTCGGTTTCTTTAAAGACCAGCAAGAACTTGAATACACCTGAAAAGGTGAATCCTGGATTTTCACCAATTTCTCTAACACTATCTGATTGTCTGGTCCACACCAAATTCAGTAGCTTCCCTGGTGGCTCAGCGGTAGAGAATCCACCTCCAATGCAGGAGGTATAAGAGACATGGGTTCAATCCCTGGGACTGGAAGATCCCCTGGAGGAGGACATGGCAACCCACTCCAGTGTTCTTGCCTGGAGAATCCCATGGAGAGAGGAGCCTGGCGGGCTACAGTCCATAGGGTCTCAAAGATTCAGACATGACTGAAGTGACTTAGCACACATTCTTCTAGCAACTTAGGTCTCCTCAGTCACGGCAAAACATTTCAACTGGTTTTCATAGGAACAAGAACTTCTTTTTCTCACTTGTTTTTCATTAGTTTCCTACTTTGTGATATAAGTATGAAATAAAAGAAGTATAATTGGAATAGAAGGTCCCTGAGGGCAGGCCTTCTCTGTCTTACTCACCAGAGCATAGAACTGTGCCCACACATCGCAGATGCTCGAGTGTCTGTTGTTTGAATAAATTAAACTGGCATCCACAGATCTTGGAAACAAAAGATTAACTCAGTTTTTGGGAATGTGTGGGTGAACTCAAGCAGAGCAAACCAGCTCTGAGCATTTCATGGGCCCTGGGCATTGTCAGCATGCTTTACAGAGGGACTGGTTGGCCTCGGTCAGTCTGGCAAGTTAGGAAAGAAATGGTTGAACAAGAAAGCAGATACCACATTATGTGTAAATACCAAGGGGAAGAGTCTAGAAGCATCTGTTTGTTGCTCATACATAGTAGGCAGGTGCTTCCCTGGGCTGACTTCTTTCTTCTCCTCTTCTTCCAGCTCTTTACCCTCTGAAGTATCTTCCTCCTCCTCTTCAGAGCTTCTGCTTTTGAGAGTTAATAATGTATCAAGCACTGTAAGAGATATGTATTATTTCATTTAATCCCTAGTAACTCTATGGAGTTATCACTTTGCTGACAAAGGTCCGCATAGTCAAAGCTATAGTTTTTCCAGTGGTCATGTACAGATGTGAGAGCTGGACCAATAAAAAGGCTGTGAACTGAAGAATTGATGCTTTTGAACTGTGGTGTTGGAGAAGACTCTTGAGAGTCCCTTGGACAGCAAAGAGATCAAATCAGTTAGTCCTAAAGCAAATCAACCCTGAATTTTCATTGGAAAGACTGATGCTGAAGCTCCAATACTTTGGCCACCTGATGCAAAGAGGAGCTGACTCATTGGAAAAGACCCTGATGCTGGGAAAGACTGAGGGCAGGAGAAGGGGGCAACAGGATGAGATGGTTGCATGGCATCTCCGACTCAATGGACATGAGTTTGAGCAAACTCTGGGAGATAGTGGAGGACAGGGAAGCCTGGCGTGCTGCACGCAGTCCATGGAGTCCCAAAGAGTTGGACACAACTGAGAGACTCAACAACAACAACTCTATAAAAGTAATAGAATCTCCATTTGGAAAGGTTAAGACCTAGCCCACAATCACATGGTTAATACTGTAGTAAGGACTGGGTGATTCCACAGGTCTTAACTGTTCTTAACCACTTAGACATACAGTCCTTCCATCCTTCCATGCATGCATCCATCCAGCTATCCATCCTTCCCACTAATGGTGCTTGCTCTTCTCTCCAACCATGGTGCTTAGGCTCTTCGTATATGCAAGAGTTGCTTATAGACTCATGAAGGAAACTTGCATATGCTATTACAATGCAAGCTGTTAAGTAAGAAAGCAAGAGGAAATCAGCACGCTAGTGGGGAGAGGGAAGCAAGGAAGGATCATATTTCTCAATCACATAGGTGGTGCCTGATAAATATTAATTATCTGTTGATTAATTTGGCTCTGTTTGCTCCCCAGGAAAAGCATCTGCTCTCACGATGAAATGAGCATGTGGGTAAATGTAGTTTGTGAACTCAAAAGCACTTACAAATGTAAAGAAATGTGCCTGTGGTTACCTGACAGGTGACGCACCTGAAGCGATGCCTATAGGTAGTAGGTGCTAAATGCACAGGTGCTGTTATTAAAGACAAACGCCAGGGCACAGTTGGTGTGCTAGCCTTGGTAATTTAAAGGGGAAAACGTTTGTAAAATGGTGAAAATATTCTCTCCCTCCATTTTTCTATTCAGTTGCAGAGCGGTGATAAAACTGAAGCCAGAGGGGGCACATGTTTTCATGAAAATACTCCATTGCCTACAACTTTTATTTTAAGGCAGAATCTGAGGTGTATTCCCTGCTACCCACACAAACTCACCATTCACTGCTTGTCTCCCACCTATTATATGCCTAGCATATTTCATGGATTCTTCCCCTAAAGAGCTTCCTATCATTCAAGATTTTCAAGACAGAGGAAACAGGGTTCCTGTGTGACTCTGGGTGAGTTTCATAGTTTACCCAAGGCCAAAGTCTTAATTCTGACATATTTATGATTAAATATCTACCTCATTGAGGCTCTAGTGAAAATGACAGCAAATAACATACAAGAGCACTTACCTATTTTGATACCTGTCATATAGCAGTAGCTCAATAAAATTGTGTTCCAGTTATCTATTGCTCTTTTAAAAAGGACCTCAAATTCAGTGGCTTAAAACAACCATCTTACCACATTCCATGCATGGACGGTCAGGTTATTTGGAGGGAAGGCATGGAGCTCAGCTGGAGCTCCATGTGGCTGCATAGTACTCACAATAGAGGGGCTGGTTCTAAGAATGTGTCCCAAGAAACTGATGGACACTGCAATATCTAGCCTCAGAGGTCCCACGACAGTCTTGCTGCTGCCTTATCTTGATCAGGCAGGTCACTAGGGCCAGTTCAGATTCTCACATACTGGAAGGAGGACTTATGTATGGAAGGATTTACATTTAACCTGCCAGCAACAGCAAGTTGTAGTTGTTATTGTATGTGCGGAGGCATGCGGTCAGCATAGGCTGCTGGGCTCTGGTGCTGACCACAGGTCCACTTGGGGGCAGGCCTGCACGTCCAGCTGTGGGGAAGCAGCTGGCTCCCTACTTGTCTTGTCTGGCCTCTCACTGACCTGGAGAAGGCAGGGTTCAGGGCCAGCCGTGGGTCTCACCTTCTATTCCTGTGGACTCTTTCTTTCCTCCCTTCCTCTTTCTTTTTCTCCCTCTTAATTTTTTCCTTCTTCCTTTCTCTTTCTTTCCTTCTTTCTCTCTTTTTTTGGTTTGTGTTTTGATGAATTTATTTCAAGTTCACTTGAATTTGTTTTACTGAGTAATCCTCTATATACTGGTTTAAATTCTTTTCATTTTTCAGTTTAGTTCAGTTGTTCAGTCGTGTCTGACTCTTTGCGACCCCATGGACTGCAGCGTGCCACGCCTCCCTGTCCATCACCAGCTCCCGGAGTTTACCCAAACTCATGTCCATCGAGTCGACGATGCCATCCAACCATCTCATCCTCTGTTGTCCCCTTCTCCTCCTGCCCCCAATCCCTCCCAGCATCAGGGTCTTTTCAAATGAGTCAGCTCTTCTCATCAGGTGGCCAAAGTATTGGAGTTTCAGCTTCAACATCAGTCCTTCCAATGAACACTCAGGACTGATCTCCTTTAGGATGGACTGGTTGGATCTCCTTGTAGTCCAAGGCACTCTCAAGAGTCTTCTCCAACACCACAGTTCAAAAGCATCAATTCTCTGGCGCTCAGGTTTCTTTATAGTCCAACTCTCACATCTATACATGACTACTGGAAAAACTGTAGCTTTAACTAGACAGACCTTTGTTGGCAAAGTAATGTCTCTGCTTTTTAATATGCTGTCTAGGTTGATCATAGCTTTTCTTCCAAGGAGCAAGCATCTTTTAATTTCATGACTGCAGTCACCATCTGAATGATTTTGGAGCCCAGCAAAATAAAGTCTCTCACTGTTTCCATTTGTTTCCCCATCTATTTGCCATGAGGTGATGGGACCAGATGCCATGATCTTAGTTTTCTGAATGTTGAGTGTTAAGCCAACTTTTTTACTCTCCTCTTTCACTTTCATGAAGAGGCTCTTTAGTGTTTTACTTTCTGCCATAAGGGTGGGTCATCTGCATATCTGAGGTTATTGATATTTCTCCTGGCAATCTTGATTCCAGCTTGTGCTTCATCCAGCCCAGCATTTCACACAATATACTCTGCATATAAGTTAAATAAGCAGGGTGACAATATACAGCCATGATGTACTCCTTTCCTGACTTGGAACCAGTCTGTTGTTCCATGTCCAGTTCTAACTGTTGCTTCTTGACCTGCATACAGATTTCTCAGGAGGCAGGTAAGGTAGTCTGGTATTCCCATCTCTTTAAGAATTTTCCACAGTTTGTTTAATTTTCAGTTTTATTGAGCTATAATTGACACAGCACTGTATGAGTGTAGGGTGTACCACATAATGACTTGATATACGTATATTGTGAAATGATTACCATGGTAAGTTTAGATAATATCCATTACTTCATACAGTTACAAAAACTTTTTCCTCATGATGGAGAACTTTTAGGATTTACTCTTTTAACAACTTTCAAATATACCACACAGCAGCATTAACTGTAGTTATTATGTCATTGTACATGACATCCCAGTATTTACTCATATACTTCTGTTTATAACTGGAAGTTTGTACCTTTTGACCACCTTCATCCAATTCCTCCAATCCATGCCTGCTTTAGTAACCACAAATCTCGCAAAAGCTCTTTTTCCTTAAGTTTTATTGTTGTATTTGTTTATTAGATTCCACATACAAATGAAATCATGCAATATTTCTCTTTCTCTGACTTACTTTAGTTAGCACATTCCCCTCAAGGTCCAACCATGTTGTTGCAAATGATAGGATTGCCTTCCTTCTTATGGCTAAATGGTTGTTTAGTTGCTAAGTCATGTCCGACTCTTTTGTGATCCCATGGACTGCAGCCCACCAGGCTCTTCTGTACATGTGATTTTCCAGGCAAGAATACTGGAGAGGGTTGTCATTTCCTTCTCCAGGGGATCTTCTTGACTCAGGAACTGAACCCATGTCTCCTGCTTGGCAGGTGGATTCTTTACCACTGAGCAATCTGGGAAGCTTCAGTCAGTAATGTGATTCTCCAAATAATGGTATCCCACTATATGTATGTATGTGTGTGTATATATATACACACACACACCATATATTCTTTCTCCATTCATCTGTGGAGGAACACAAGTTGTTTCTGTATCTTGGTTATTGTAAATAGTGCTGCATGGACTGAACTCTTTAAGCAACTGAAAGCTAAGTCTTAGCAAACACCTGATCACGTTGATGAATACAGCAACTTTATGAATAAACTCTCATTCCATGCAAAGATCTTAGCTCTGAGCATGAGCTAATAAAATACAGATTTTGTACCCCATGGTAGGAAGGAACCTGGCTGCCATTTTGTTTTGTCTTCTGGGCTATATTAATATTTAGGAGTCATCCTGAGTGCTGAAATGGCTTTTTCATATCATAAAGACTTTATGTTTCTTAATGGTTCTGGTTCTATTTGTTTCATAATTCAGATCCTCTGTGAGCATCTTGCTAGGACACATTTTCTTCTGTCCATGAGACATCTATGTCAGTTCATTATCACGTGGGTAAAATTCCATTTCTTCACTTTCATTATGTCTCTTATTTGTCTCACTTTTATTATGTCTCTTTCACGTCATTCTGTCTCTTATTTGCCAAAACCAGCATTTCTCAAAGTGAACATTAACAGATGTCATATGTATATAAAAACCCTGATGTCAGGTAGACCAAGGGAATGCTGATGCTTAAAAAAGTCAAGCAAACCATTTTCTTGACTGCAGGACCTATCAGAACCTTTAACAAACTAATGTGTACTTCGTACTTTGGAGAGAATAGCAAATGCCACAGATTTGTATTACCCCAGACTGTTACTACAGAGCACCTCCCAGGACTTAATGTTCCATGGGACACACTTTGGGAAACAGGCCCTACCCTGTGCTCCTTTTGGAGGAAGATGCGTGTGACCAGCACGTTGTCAGTGTCTGCACACCTTCCCTTCCTCCAGGCCGCACTGGTAGAGAAAGAGAAATCTAGGTTCCCTTGCAGTTTCTCCCCTCAGCTCTGTGCTCCTGGGCAGGTTAGCCTCAGATTTCTCAGGGCTAAGATGTAGTTAATACAACTTCCTGAGTTGAGGCAGTGGGGGATTATAGACAGTAGTACACACAGAGAAGGAGCTGGAGCCGGTGCCAGAAACATGCCTGCTCTCCCTCCCTGGTTCTGGGACTGAGCCACCATAGGGAACAAGGAGTGAGCGCACTCGCCCCCTAGTGGGCATTTCTGCCTCCGCCACCTGAGTCGACCCATCCTTAGCACTGATGGCCTCTATTGGCTTGTTAGCAACTATTCAGAACTAGTGTGTGGGAGATTCATTTTAGATGAATCTGGTTGACAAATTATTTATATGGAGGTGATAGATCTGAGAACGGGGATTTGGGGTGCTTTCCCCAGCAAGAGACGACGCATTCTTCCCATTTTACACATGCTGGCCTCGAAGTCACCCAGGGGGGCCATTCCACACCCCTGAGTCCTTGTGTAGAAAACCAGGAACAAGATCTTATTACCTTTATCATGTGTGGTTCCTAATTTTGAGGGGAGGGGAAAGAGATGATTTGCCTGATTCTGTGATCCGAGGTAATTGCGAATCTGAAAGTCTTGCAAATAGTAGGCAGGCAGTGATAACAAAAGTCACTGTTTATTCAGAGCTTGCTCAGCCAGGAAGCATCTTAAGTGCTTTAGTTATTTAATCCTTGCAACAAGCCTTGGAAGACGGTAGAATGAGTCTTCCATGTTAGAGCTGAGGAAACGAAAGCACAGACCATTTGAGTAATTTGCCTGTGGTCACACAGCTAATGTGGGCTAAAAACCGGTGTTCAAACCCATCCACGCAATCAGATTTTGCACCTGTGTACTTAAACAGTGCATCACCCTGCCTCTTGAAAAACCGCCTGTGGACCATCCTGGCCACACCACGTGTTCACAGTGTCCCTGCCGTGTGCCTATTCCCGTGTCAAGTTGGTGGAGGATACAAAAGATTCATGAGACTATTTTATGTCTATGATTGCTCCAGAATTGGTTTTGACTTCTTAATAAAGGGTAAAATCCCCGAGGAAAAAACTGAATGATGAAATTTAAAAGAGCAAGTTTTTCAAAGTAGGGAGAAACTGGTTAATAGCAGGCTGAAGGGCAAACATGTTAAAAGGAACCAACGCAGGGAAAACCAACACTGTATTAGTGACACATATGATTTGTATGCCTGTAAGCAGGAAATGTAAAGGGGGAGAGAGCTGTCTTCTTGAGTAAATGAAGCATAGAAGTTCATTAGGGCTATAAAGAAGTGTTAAAAGAGGAAACCCTGCCTTAAGAGCATCAATGGATTGTAATATAAACCATGTCAGGTAGGTGCAAATTGGAAACGGGAGATGCAGAGGCATGATCTGAGGAATACATTTACCAAAATATCAGATAAATAATAAATTATTAAATATGTTAAAAGCTAAAAGGATCTTTGTGTCTGCAAGGCTCTTAAATTCAAGAGAAAAAAAAAAAAAGACTGGCTGGTCTGGTCCGAGAGGGTGAAGGGAGGGCAATGGAGACGGTCTGGCTGGATTAGTCCTTCATCTGAAGTCACAGAAAAACACACCCCTGGTGGAGTTTTCACAGAAAATCATTAGACCCAGGCCACACGCGAGGCCCTGGGGAAATTAAGGAACAAGTTAAAAACTGGAGGGCGGCTGACAGCTAGGAGGTCCTCTGGCAGCATCCTGTGTCCAGGAGCCTCAGGCCTGGCGGAAGGCCCCACTGACCATGGCAGGGAGGTCTGGCCCACTGGGCTCTTCTGTCCCCTCTGGAGTACCCTTCAGCCCCTCTGCTGCCCACTGCCTGGGGCCTGGGTGCAGCCTGCACGGTCCCTGCGCAGGGCTGGTAGGGGAGAGGGTCTGAACACGGGCCTCCCTTGGAGCTTCTGTGATGCCCCTGCCACCTCTCCCACCTGGACCGTGGGCTTTTACCCCACAGACGGGAGGAAAGTCCCAAAGGCCAGCAAGGAGTGGCCACGCGGGGCACACACAGGACTCAGAGCCCCTCCCACAGCTGGGTGAACGTGGGCTGGAGTGTGAAATGGGATGATGATCATGACACCTTGCTGAGTTCCCCAGATGCTGGCTGCAGGCCTGCTCCACCAAGTCCTCCTGCCCAGGTGGAGCCTGAAGTAGGGAGGTCGGCGTACCGGGCCCTTGCTGTGAGACCTGTGGGGCACTTTCTGCAAACATAGAGGCAGCAGCATTGGTTTATTTCATCATCGGGACTGTCACCCTGTGAGGTCATTATTCCTCCGTTCCTCCTGTTACAGCCCAGGAAACTGAGGGTGATGGAGGCTAGAGAACTTGCCCAGGATGCTTGCTTCAGTCCCATGTGCCTGCTGTGCAAACTGGGCTCTTAACCAATATGGTACAGGACGCTGGCGATCGCATGGACAGTGTGTAGTCATAGCTTTTACCGGTGGTTTGGCATACCCATGATAGGGGCATTTCACTGAGGAAGTGATGTCACTGGAATCTGAATGAGGCCAGAGTTAACTAGGGAAAGACGAAGGGAGTTGGTCTCTGAAGGGGACTGGTCCCTGAGGGGGAAGCCTGAGCCCCTGTGGTGAGGACCAGCCTGCGGCTGCAGCACAGAACTAAATGCCTGGCCGCTGTGTGGCCTTGACCAAGCTCCTTAGCCTCTCAGAACCTCAGTCTACACATCTGTAAAATGGACAGAAGAGATCGGAGGGGGATGAAGCTAAGGGATGGCTGTAGACTGTTGTTAGTATTATTTATTGTCAAGAACAGTGATGTGTACGGAAGAATCCCCTCACCCCCATCCCCCCACCATGGAGTCTCTACCTCAGCAACGACACCACATGAGAGCTGAAAGAGGTCACAGGTGGTCAGGGGAGCCCAGTGAAACCAAAGTCAATAGCCCAGATTTGACCCTTCAACAGGCCAGGCCAGCCAGACATTCAGGGTCAAGGTCAACAGCAGCTCAGCGTCCTGCACCCCCCATGTTACTCCATTCATGTTTGCAGCAGACCCTCCTTGGGTAAGTTCACAACCCCATTTGTAGATAGGTTGGTTCCAGATAGGCCTCCTGAGGCCGCATGGAGAGGTAGGGCTGGGCCCTTCAGCTCTGCTGTCCCCTCTCTGCTCTCTCACACGCTCTTCAGGAGAATTTCGTAGCTACGGGATACCCCGAGTACTGTTGCCTAAGGTTGCCATTAAGCTTTTATTTTATGTTAAGAAATTTAAATAAATCTAACTCTAAATGACTATGTGATTCCTTCCCCTTGTCACTTGGGTATAACTTCAAATCTTACCACCTCCAACAGTCTTCCTAAAAGATCCCCACCCTTTCCATGAGCTATATCACAGGGTGGAGTTGTTTCTCTAGCAATCATCTCACATCATCTCATTCGCGTGTTTGCTTTCTGACTTTACTGCATGGCTCAGCTCATTCGATGGTGAGGGTCACAAGACTAAGAACCCTGTGGGTCCTCCATTCTCCAGCGAGGCCAGTGCATTCCCTGCACGTAATAGATGTTCAGTGTCTCTGTGTCTAGACAGCGTGGTCAGGAGCACAAAGCCTAGGCCCCCAGGTGGGCCTCTATTGTCTGCCCCATTGTCTGCCCTCTATTGAGCAGCCAGGCCTCACTTGTCCCATCTGTAAAATGGGCAGCCACCTAAAATTATGTGCAAAAGTATGAAATGACAACGGACAGATATTCATGATGTGGTAAGTGGGGGAAAAAACCAGGCAGTAAAACAGTGTGTCAGGGTGAGCCTACGAAGGGTCCAGAATATAGAATTAAAGGCCCCGCTGGGCTTCCAGGGTGCTTAGTTTCCAACCTGAATTCCCCATTGACCACTGTAGACTTGTGGTAAGTGACACTCTGAGCCTTGCTTTCCTCATCTGTAAAATAAGGCTGCTAAGAGTCCATGTCAAAGAGTTGTTGTGAAAATGAATGAATTAAGGAGTTGGTGTGTGAGAGTGGTATTTGGCACATAGAACCTATTGCTGTTGTTGATATGACCATTATCGTTTCTATTATTACTCTGATGTAGCAGTGAGAATGAAAGCCTGCAAAATGAGATGGACAATATAATTCCATTATTTAAAAAATGTGTGTATACATGACTGGAGGTATGGAGACAGGTCTTTTCTTATTCTGTTCTTTCCTCCTTCCTTCCCTCTTTACCTCCCTCCCTATCTTCCTCTCTTTAAGTATTACTTTTATAATGAGACAATAAAATCAAGAAAAGTCATTTAATCCTAAAAATAATGAAGTGAGCAGGACACACTTCCTGGGAAGTGGGGAAGGTGGGCTCGGGCCTCAATTCCTTCACTATGGACATGCCAGGCATTACACTCAGCCCCTCACCTGCATTCCACAGTTTAATCCTCTTGGCAGACCTGCCTGCTAGGTTGCTATCATCACTGTTAAACAGATAAGGAAGCCAGAGCCCAGAGAGGTCAAGTGATTTGCCCTAGAGTGCCCAGCTACCAAAGAGGTGGTTCCCAGCCAGGCCTAACTGACTTGGAGCTTGAGATCTAAACCTTATCATTTGAACTGTGGGCCTGGGCCAGCACCATCAACATGCCCGGGAGCTTGCTGGAAAATGCAGAATCTCAGGCCCCAGCCAGTCCCACCAGACTCTGCACTGTGACAAAGTCCCTGGGTGGTTCACGGGCATGGTGATGTCAGAGAAACCTGATCCACCTGGGGTGTTCTGCCATGTTTCTCAGGCTTCACCCAGCACCTACCTGCCCTCCTGCCTGGCCCTGATGCTTCCTGCTCCTCCCTGGGATCTCACTCTCCAGATCTCAGTAGGGGAAGCCAGGAGAAGCCACTTCCACACCACTCTCTTTACTGACTACTTAGCATCTCTGAGACAAAGGTTTGAAGGGGGTGGGGCAGGGGGGGAAGATGTTTGAATCCACAGAACTGATTTGAGGATTATCTACAGAGTATCTGTATCCATGTTATCGCTTTCCAAATAGTGGACTGTAAAGAGGATAGTTTTGGTATTTAAAGAAAAATAAATACTGCAGGCTTCATAACCAGAGGCCCTTCTGATATGCTTAAATGCGGCCTGGGTGGCCTGATTTAAGGGGCTAGCGCTAGAACAGGAAAGGTAAATTATCCTGGCCTGCGGGTGTTTATATATGATGATGGAATGCAAACAAGCGTTGTTTGGCTCTGAAAGCAGAACCGGAGAAAACTTCATCTAGGTATTTAATTATACAGGGCAGAGTGGAAATGGTCTTTTGTTTCCTCACTGGCCCATGGTTGGAAACCCATAGGTCACTCGGAATCAAAAGGCATTAAAATGTATAGAAAGGAACTGGAACATAACATGTAGCTGGAGCTTTCTGCATTTCTGCTTGTGTTCTTCACTGCTAAGGCTGTTTACACCATGAAATTTGTGGTAGAGTCAGATAATGTGGTCTGTACACATGCATATGTGCAGGCCCATGCACGCACATGCACGCGCGCACACACACACACACCTCTTTAGGATTTATGAGAGAAAATACAATGATCAAGTCTGATAATTGGGCATTTAATTCTGCGTAGGTAGAAGAAGGGTTGGAGATGAAGATTTCTCGTGTGTGTGTGTGTGTGTGTGTGTGTGTGTGTGACACAACCACACAGTCAAGGTCCTGGGCTGCAGATTTTGTTTTTGCCAGTTTTTTTAACGAAATATCTGGGTTTTGACACCAGTGCTAGAGCCAAGGCAGAGACCTAGAAAGATAAATGATTTAATTCGGGCTGTCAGGTTCTGTTTGTTTGGAAGCAAGGATTCACGGAGGAGAAAAACGCATTAATTGAAGTCTCAAGGTGGTAGTAGAACACATTTTCTTTATTACTGCTCTCTGTGGAGGGGGTTGGCTTTCTTTTTAAGTTGATTTGGTCTTGTTCAGTCAACTTTTATTGAGTTGGTCCTGGAAAAATCCACGTGGATAGGGCCTGCCCGTGGGCACTGGGCTCTAGCAGTGGCGGGAGCAGGGCTGAGAGAGACACGCTCTTTCCTCTGGGGCCCTTACAAAGGGAATTCTCCAGAAGGTGACTCCTAGCTCCATGTTGAGAAGGTGTTGGCCAGGCAGAAAGGTGGGAAAGGCATTCCAGGCAGATGAAAGTTTAGGGAGAAATCACAGGGATTTCTATGCCCACATGGCATACTAAGGCTGCGTGTGGCTGTGGGGAGGAGCAGAGAAGAAAGGGGTTTGAGATAAGGCTGGGGAGGTAGGTGGTAGGAATCTGATCCCCTTCAGGGTTCCACTGGCTTCTTAGGCCACATGGGATCAAAAAAAATCATGCCAGACTTGGAGATGGTGAGGACCACTAGACTGAAGGAGTTGGCAGGGGTCTTTTTAAGGATCTGGGCTTTTAAAAAAATAGTAATTGTTATTTTTTTTTAAAAATTGAAGTATTTACAGTTGAACAATTTACAGTGTTGTGTTAGTTTCAAGTGTACAGCCAAGTGATTCAGTTATTCATTATATATGTATATGTGTGTGTGTGTGTATATACACACACACATGCATACAAACATATTCTTTTTCAGATTCTTTTCATTAGAGGTTATGGCAAGATCCTGAGTGTAGTTCCTTGTGCTGTACACCAGGTCCTTGTTGCTAGCTATTTTATATATAGTAGTGTGTGTATGTTAAAGGATTTGGGGTTTGATCCAAAGAGCAGTGGGAGCCACTGAAGGAAGGCTGCAATCAGACTTGTGCTTTGAAAGCTTACTCTACTTGAATGGCAGGTATAAGCACAAGAATGGAGACAAAAAGAATGGACAGGCATATACTGTGAAGTCCTGGCAAGAGAGGAAAGTAGCCTGGCCTGGGAGGAAATGGAGAAGAGTGGAGGGTTTAGAGGGAGGACACACAGTGAGGGCCGGAGTTGAAGGGAGGGAGATGTCAAGGTGGTTCTTCATACAACCCACACTTCTAATTGCCTCCCGGAGACAAACATGATGTGCCATCATCTGTCTTCAGATGACACCCAGGACTTGCAGGTATGGTCCAGGAGTGGTCTGAAGAATACAGGCTTCTGGGGACATCTTACCTGTTGGTACTGAGATTCTCTCTTTTTTTTTTTTAGTAAATGTCAGAACCAAGTCAGACAAACCAGTGTGACAGGTGAACTGAGTCCAGCCTTTTTTGTCTTCTCTCCCTCTGAACTCCTGTCATCTGCTCTATGGCAGGCATTGTAAATTCATGCAGTATCCATTGCAACCCCTCCTAATTAACCTTTTGGTACTTAGAAGCCAGAAAATGGAAAACTACATTTCCCAGACTCCTTTGCAGGTAAGGGGCCCCAAGTGAACCTACTCTGGACTGACAGGCAGAAGTGATCCTTGTGTGGTGGCTGCCAAGTGCAGGAGATGAGGTGCTCTGGCCGATGAGGTGCTCTGGCCAATGAGGTAGCAAGATCTTTGTTCTTCTGGGACAGTGGGTGCACGAGTTCTCTGATGTCCCAGGCCCTACTGTCTTATCGCTTCTTTTTCTGGCTGCTTTGCTCCTATTTGTAGTATCCGAACCCAATTCTCTGGCCCTCCCAGGAATCATAGGAATTTCCTCAGATTGTCTGCTTCAAGTATAGAAAAGTACATTCTGTTGCCTGCAAATAAGAACCCGCAGTTCACTTCATTTATTATCACATATTCTTTGTTGTTCTACATGCAGTGTTCCTCTCTGAACGCAGCATGAGCTCCTTAAAGACAAAGATGAGGTTGTGAGTCCTCTCTGGTGCCAACCACAGTGCTGCTGTGGATGGCTGCCATTTCTGTCTGCTGGACAGCCAAGCATCAGTCTTCTAGCAGAGAAGATGAGTAGTTTGTATCCCAGCTTTCCTCTGGGGAACCTTATCTTCTCCAGTCTCAGTTCGTATGCTTTGATAGGGTAACTCCACCAAGAAAGCCAAGGATGGCTGTGTGATTCACATCTGGTCAGTCAGAGCATTGCATACCGCTGGTGACCATGATGAGTATAAAGACGGGTATATGATCCAGTCGGAGCCAGTGACTGGAAATCTCAGGGCTTTTGCTGGGACGGTTGAGAGAGAGGGGCATCTGTCTACTCTCTTCCTGTTGGGACTACTGATAAAAAAAGCAAGAGGTGAGCCAGGAGCTGCTGGAGGCTCTGAGCAGGGTTGACAATGAGGTCAACCCAAAGGCGAGTGAAACCAAGAAACTGTGGGGCTGACACAGGCTGAGTCTTGCAGAGATCCAGCCTTTCCCGAACATAGCCGTACTCCTGGCCTTTTCAGTTCGGTGAGTCAATAAAGGTTTTGTTTATGTGTTTTTTCCTTCAACCAGCGAAGTGGGGTTTTTGTCACTTAAAATCAAGAGTCCTAATTAAAACAGGAATTGTCCATTAGTAGCTCCTGACTGGCTCATCAAAAAACTGAAAGTCTTCAGTTCAGTTCAGTTCAGTCGCTCAGTCTGGTCCGACTCTTTGCAACCCCATGAACCGCAGCACGCCAGGCCTCCCTGTCCATCACCAACTCCCAGAGTTCACCCAAACCCATGTCCATCGAGTCGGTGATGCCATCCAACCATCTCATCCTCTGTCCTCCCCTTCTCCTCCTGCCCTCAATCTGTCCCAGCATCAGGGTCTTTTCAAATGAGTCAGCTCTTTGCATCAGGTGGCCAAAGTATTGGAGTTTCAGCTTCAACATCAGTCCTTCCAATGAATATTCAGGACTGATTTCCTTTAGGATGGACTGGGTGGATCTCCTTACAGTCCAATTCTCTGTTTTCTCTTTAAGCTTTTTGTCACTTTCACTCCCAGCCTTTAAGTGACCATCATTAACACATGTTGCACTTTTAATGATTTGATGGAACAAACAATTCAAATACAGCCAAGATATACCCTGATCCATTATCCTCTTAAACAAATTGGCAGCTGTTTCTGGAAGGAAAGAGGTTCCAAGTGAGGGCCAGACAATGAGAAAGGTGCTGTGGCCTTGAGTTCTGTCCTAGGTAGATATTAATTGCCGCTGTAGAGCATGAACTAAGAACATGGGCCATAGCACCAAAAGGAATTAGGGTTACTTGGGTTTGATTATTACCTCCACACTCGTTAGAGGTGTGATCTTGGCAAAGTTGCTTAGCTTCTATGAATATAGCCCCAACTGGCTTAGAGTTTATTGGCTTATATACTTGGAAAGTCCAGGATAGTGTCTTTGGCTTCAGGCTGGGTTGGATCCAGTCGCTCAAAAGATGTAAGTCAGAAATGTGTGGTGTTTCCTTTCAGTGCTGGCTTTCTTCTGTACTGGCTTTATTTTCAAGTAGTTGGGTTCATTCTCGTGGATGTAAGATGGAAGAGCTCCAGGCTTATATCCTCCCAACTTTGCTCTCCTGGCAGAAAGAACACACTTCTATAGCTCCTGTAGCCCTGTAGGTGCAGTGGAAATCTGAGGTAGTTAGATTTTATCAGGTCAGCTTGGTTCACCTGCGTATCCCTGGAGTGAGGGACTTAGGTTGACTCACTGAGATGGGGGATGGAATGTTTCTCAAAGGAAAAGCAGGGGGGCTGGGCTGTTGCCAGAAGAGGGGACCGATGCTAACTGGGTGAGAACAACAGAGGCCCCTTCTTACTCTCCTAGACCGTGTTCTCTCAGTAAGAAGTGGACAGGCTCCCACTTCAAAAGGTTTCGGTAAAATGAAATGAGTTAATGTCTGGGGAGCAGATGCTCCTAGTGCTCCACCCATAGTCCAACAGCTCTTACCGTTTCCAAGTGTGAGGCCCTAGAGTCTAACAACAGCCTCTGCATCCCTTTGCCTGAGAAATTTCTCTGGCTGCCAGACCTCACTCCGCCCATGTATGCCACAGGTTTGATGTGCTGGGCGGAGGGTGTGGTTAACAACACCTGGGAGCAGCCTTCAGCTGCTCAGTCCTCTCACCCTTTGAATGGGGTAACTCTGAAATGTGCCCCCTAGAGGTCCTCAGATAGGATTAAGCTCCAGTTGCCCACAGGTACACCCTTTAATCCTTCCTTCACTTCTCACTTCTATCCGCGTTTCCTAGGATGCCCTCCCAAATAAACATCTTGTACTTGAACGCACTTCCCTTTGGTCAGGGAAGCCCAAAGTAAGACTGTCCTATGTTTAACATGGTTCCTGCCGAATTACCAGCATCCGATACACATTTGTTATTACCACTGTTGTTGTTATTTGGAGGTTCACTTTCTGTTGCAATTTGGTTTTGCATGAACTGCTGCATCCTTCCTCCTGCCCTCATCTTTCTGCACTTCCCACAGGGTCTCCCTTTCTCTCTCTCGTTATACCATCCCTCTGCCCTCTCAACTTTTCCTTGTCTATTTCCTAATTTTAATCTCTCCCCAGGGTAATTATAATTTTGATGAGTGAATGTAAGTTTTAAACAATTACAAAGAAAACTGGCAACTAACACAATTGGTAGACCAAGCAACATGTGTTGAGACTGTCCACTTCATGAAGGTAGGAATGATGTTGGTTTTCACTGTGCCTGGAATTAACACATGAGTTTGTATTCAGAGGGCTTTTTAAAAATAAGACAGATTAGCAGACTTTATTTTAATAAAGGAAAAAGACTGAATGAAGTCTACTTCCTCTGTACATTACATCTGCTTCCCATCTGCAGTTTTCGCCAAAATGATCATTTTTTTTTATCCACATCCACAACAATTTGGCCTCCTGCATCTGCAGAGTGGAGCAACCGTTCACTAAATGATACCCTAGTGGTATGAGAGTGTTAATGCATCTCATTTATAAACAAGGAAAACACCCCAGCATCATCTGGACTATTAACCAATTTCCAATATGAAATTAATGCAAAACTTATTTCTTAAGGGGAAAGTATTTACAAAGAAAGATGGATTTTCTCATTAATAGAAAGATATCAATTTAACAATCGTACATTTGCAGTGTGACAAATCGTGACTTGGCAGTATGACAGAGGAATGCGTGCAGAAGAAAATTTGGTTTATCTTGAGAGAACCCACCACAGTGGATTTGGAAATCAAATGTGCTGTGTTTGGGGTTTCCATCTTCAGATCTCTGACTTCTGCACAGCAAAGAGCTGGCAAGGTGGCTGGGGCGATCTTTTCTCAAAGAGCTTGTGGCTCCCTCAGCTTCCCAAGGGGTTGTTTCCATCTGTTCTGGGTCCCAGTGGGGGTAGAAGGGGTGGCTTGTTTTTATGTTGCTGGGCAGTAGCAGACAAACGTGTATGTTACTGCTTTTCTGCCTGGTGAGAAACCTACTGAGGAAGAATTCTTTCAGGGTGTCAGGGCTGCCTTGGGAGAGGGACAAGCTGGGCAGAGAGGGAAGGTGTTTCATCAGAAGTCTATCCAGGTGGCCCTCCTTGGGCCTGCCCTGTTTGAAAAAGAAAGAGCTGGAGATTTGAGGGCAGCCAAATGTTTGTGGCTGGAGGCCAGACTTCATTTATACAAGTGTTCTCTGGTTTGCTGCTCAGAGGAGATTCTTTCCACCTGTTCCTGACTCTTCCTCCCCACCCCCAGTGTCTGTAGGTCCTGAGCCTGCTCAGTGGATCCCTGTACCTACTTTCCTGTGTGTTTGGAATTGGGAGAGACTACTTTCTTAAGAGAAAAAAGTCACAAACCAGAAATCTCTGGCTCAGGACTTAGCTCTGCTATGTACTAGCTCTGGATAGGATAGGGAGTTGAGTCTTTTTCCCTGAGCCTTAGTCCCTTCATCTCTAAAACAAAAATAATAATAGCTTCCTAACAGGGTTCCTAGGGCTCTCCTGGTGGCTCAGTGGTAAAGAATCTGCCTGCCAATGCAGGAGACTCGGGTTTGATCCCTGGGTCAGGGAGATCCCCTGGAGTAGGAAATGACAACCCACCCTAGTATTCTTACCTGGAATATGTCATGGACAGAGGAGCCTAGTGGGGTCCTAGTCCATGGGGTCCATAGTCCATGGGGTCACAAAGAGTTGAACATGACTTAGCAACAATAACAGGGTCCCCATAAAGAGTGGATGAGCTGGTGAATGTACAATCAAGCTTTAAATGAACACATCTCATGGATGTATACATAACACAAATTTGGGCAGTTAGAGCAAACACTGACTTTGCTTTTGAGGGGGATGAAAGATATGGTCATGGAACAGCAGTGCTCTGATGGGCTCAGATCTTTATGTGAGAGGTAGGTGGGGGTTACAAAGTTTGGGTTTAACTCCCACCACTTTGTAGCTGGGTGATCTTGGGCAGGTTATTTAGCACATCTGAGCCTATTTCCACATCTGTGAAATGGGTTTAGAGTCTTGATTCTTCCAGAATTGTCATGAGGAATAAATCTATTCATTCAAATAGTAAAGGGGATCACAGAGACAGAATTAACTTGTCCTAGGGTGGAGGTGGGACCTGAGCCCAAACAGGGAATCAGTAAGTGGCTGCAGGAACAGAATTTAAACTTGAGCTAAAGTGTATATGAAAAACACTTTACAGTACTCTGTAGAAATATTATCTAAAGGACTTTATTTAGATAGGAAGACTAAGAAAGCCCAGGCATTGGGCCTAATTTCTATTTTCTAGCCCTTTTACATTTAATATGGATAAGCATGAGATTGTACAGGGTTAAAGGCAGGAGGGCATGAAGACTGTTTCCCTCTTTCTCCCAGCCCAGAGCTCCAGGAAACAATAGACTGAATGATGAATGTTCTATTCAGTATCTTGCAAATATTGAATAGAAGCCCCTCTATTCAATATTGGCAAGATCAGCACTAATTTTGATAACTGAATAGACTTTTTGAGGGTCTAACACTTCTTAAAAACAATTGTATTTGATGAAGTCAGGTCATTTGGCATTATTTGGATCTGAAGTTAGTACATTAAATTTTGTCCCTCAATGTTCATTCTGATGTGACTTTTTAGCAAAAATATCTGTTCCCCCTTTATTAAAATCTCTAGTGGTCAGTGTGATTAGGTACCACTGATTTGAAACACCATTCTTCAGGAACACAGGAAAGAGGATGGTGACTTTTTTTAAAGGATCATTTGATGTTTCTTTGAAAAACATTTGATGTTTCATTCAATCTCAGAAAAAGAAAACAGGTATTTAGCCAGAAGTTGAGTCTCTTTTCTCAGTCTCTACTAGGAGCAATGCTATTTCCAAGAAAACAGAATCTGTCTTTCTAGAGAAATCCTTTTCACTTGTTTTATTTCCCCTCTGAAATTAGGAGCCAATGTTTGTGACATCACTGGGTTGCTGTGGAAATGTTTATTTCACAGAGAATTTCGACCTCAAGTGGGGAATTTAAAAAGGAAGTATGGAGTCTTGGAAGAACACAACTGGTTTGCATAAAAATGGGCAGCATTTTTGGAAGAAAGATTCGGAAAGAAAACAGTATAAATAACAGGTTGTTCCTAGTTTTCCTGCGAGGATTCAAACACTTGGAGTACCTTACACTGATACGCCGATTTTTATTAGAATTCTACTTACTGTAAATATCTGAAAAAAGTTGGAGAGAGCAGGCTTTTTGCAGGGGGAAAAATTGGCTATTCCATTATTAAAATTGACAGAAAGGTTTGGTTCTAAAATGCCATTTTGGGGGCGGGGTTGTCCGTTTACAATTTTATAACATACAATAGACTTAAGAAAATAGTTCCATTTAAAGAACTATGACTCAAGGGGCCTGAGTTTCAATGCAGAAACTACAAAATCCTTCTGCGTTTTAAACTGTTAAATCAACAGAATGCCAAACTAGAACCTTTCTTCCTGCTGGGGCAGTATTGTCCCCTAAATCCACTTTCCAGTTCTCTCAGCCTAGCCTAGTTTGATGTAGCATTGACTTAGCTTAACTACAGCAACCGGCAAAAGGAAGTGGGTTTGCATTTGGGATGGGAGGAGGCGGCCACGGGTGTGTGTGTGCCTGCGTGATTGTGCGCGCGCGCGCGCGGGAGACGTGGGGCACCAGGAAAGGGGAAAAAAAAAATCGAGACGTAGCAACTATGTGAAAATAATTTCCCCGTGGCTGTACGAGTGGTCTCTACAAGGGAAAGCAATTTTAGGAATTAAAAATAAAAAATCTTAAAAGAGGCTGGGAGGAAGGCTGGACAGGAGGGTGCGGGGCATAGCGGGGGACATGTGCCTCCTCGCCGGCATCTTTTCTTTTCTTGTACAGGCTTGGGGCGACCCCCTCCCTAACCACCCACCTACCCGCCGCCCCCTGCTGTCCCGGGGCCCGCACGGCCCAGCCGGAAGGGCTGGCCCTTGGCCGTGGGGGGGCTGCAAAGGTCTGGCGGCGCGGGCTGATTTAGTGGCCGGGGCTGTAGTACAGGCTGTCCCCGGCAGCCGGCGGAGTCAGCGCGCCCACGTGACGGCCCCGGCTCTCCGGTGAGCTCCCCAAACAGACGCACACCCAGCCACACGCGCGAGCGCGCGCGCGCGCACACACACACACACACACACACACACGCACGCACCCCCGCGCGCACACGCCCGCCCGCTCTGCCTCTGCGCCCTCCATCCCGGCTCGCTCATTCTCTCGCCCTCTCGCTTCCCCTGCGGTCTCTCGCTCTGCGCGCACACACCACACACACGCACACGCACACACACGCGCGCACACACGCAGCCGGCACAGGCAGCAGCGGCGGCGGCGGCGGCGGCTGCTCAAGTCAGGACGAACCTCTCTAGGTACCTTCTTGAGAAGGCGGCGGCGGCGGCGGCAGCCGGAGCATCCCTCCTCCGCCGGAGAGGGAGCACCGCCGAGAGTTTCCATTCCCTTTGCCGTTCCCTTCCCCCTCCTTTTATTTTTCGAGAGAATTTCTTCTTCGCTTATTGGTTTAATTTGATTTTGAAAATTTTTGGTTGCTTGTGTTTGTGCTTCCCCCCCCTTCCTCATTTTATTTGCATCCAGAGCATGGCGGGCTGCGGGCTGTCGGAAGACACCTTCTTCTCTTCCTTCTTTTACAACTACGGCTCCTCCTGGGAAACCCCTTCCAACCAGGTAAGGGGTGGCTCGGTGCCTGGCGGCGTCGCGCCCCGTGCCCCTCGCCGTGCGCTCACTTGGCACTCGGCGGGGAGGCAGAGGCTTGGGAGGGGGTGGGGAGGCTGGGGGGCCAAGTGGGTCGCACCGTCTGGGTCAGTGCCAACCGGCTAGAGGAGGTGTCCCCCTTCCCCCAGCACTAGCTCTTTGGTCTCCAGGGTCTGTCGCGTCCCTCCCTTGTCCAATCTGCCATCCAAACCTTCCCCTTCCAACCTCCCAACCCAGCGGGAACCGGAGAGAGAGGCAGGAGCCGGCACGTTACCCCGAACAACTCCAGGCAAAACCAGGGAACTCGAGCGCAACCTTCCCCAAGTCGCCGCGGGCGCCGCGCCCCTGTGCGCCCGGCGCCTGCCAGCCCTCCAGTTGCGCCGAGGGGCTGCAGAGCTGTGAGTCCCCCCGCGACGTGCTGTTCCCCCTCCACTTCCCCCGGGGCCCCGAGCCACCTCTTTCCCTAAAATGGCTGCAATCTCAAGTGGAGGCGTCCCCTGACCCCGAGGAGGGGGTGCAGAGTGGATGCTCCGGTGCCCATGACCCCACGCCTCCCCCGGCGCGCACAAGCACCCCACAAACACACACACTTAACTTTGATGACTGTGCAATGCAGTCCGGCTGCATCGTGCCCTCGACGCTCCCCGCCGCCGGCCTGCAGGTGTGCTTGTCGGTGTGACTTGGGGGGCGCGGAGAAGCTGGGGGTAGATGCCGGAAGGGGGGGGGCGTGGAAGATGGGTGTTAGCGGGCCATGGGTAACCTGGAGAGACAGGCGTGTGCTCAGGGTCTAGGGGTGCAAAAGCTATTCTGGGAGCCAGAGCGAGAAAGAGAAAGGGGAAAAAAAATGCCTTTTAATTAAATAACTGTTGTAGTCTGCTGCCCCCACCGCTTGTTTGGTGAAAGTCTACAGGCATCTGTCATTTCCAAACTACACGGGGAAGTGGAGCTGGAGTCGAGGGAGGGGAGAGGGGGTGTGTGTGTTGTGTATGTGTGTCTGTCTGTCTGTCTGTGTGTACGCGCACGAGTCCAGGCTGGGGAAAGTTAGGGCGGGAGGCGAGGTGGAGGAGCAACGGTGAAAGGCAGCAGCAACTCGGTGGGCGGTCCGGGGCGCCGGGGATTCCCCGGCCCGCAGAGCGAGAGCTGCCGGGGGAGCGGGCTGGAGGGGCGGGTGCCGGGGCGGGGGCGTCGAGGAAAAGAACTCGTTCTGCCCGTCTCTCCCGGCCACTGGGGCGTCTCTTCTTCCCAGCTCGCTCGCCAGCCACGGCGGCTAGCCCGGCTGCCCGCCGCACTCGCCGGCTCTGGCGCGCTCCTTCTTGGGCCCGGGGGACAGCGCGCTCCTGCGAGCTCCGGGCAAAAAAAAAAAAAAAAAAAAAAGCCAACCCCGCAAAGCAAAACAACCGAAAAATGAACTCCGCCGCCCCCGCAGCACCCCCAGTTTCCAAAAAGCTGAAATCGCCGAATTCGTAGTCTCCGGGCGAAGACCTCGCGTATCTGGCATGAGCTTTCCAGAAAGCGCCGTGGCCATCGAGTGAATAATACATAAGAGGGGCCCGGGAGCCTCGCAGAGGCTCCTGTCGCCGCGGCAGCAGCAGCGGGAGACGGCGGCGAGCTCTGGCCAGACTGCCGGGCCGCCGCCGCGGGTGGGGGCATATGGGCAGCTCCGGGGAAGCGCGCGGGTCCCTGACCGGGCGCGGAGCTAAGGAAGGCGGAGGGGCGGGGGGCGGCCCGGGGGCACGAAGTTGGAGGTTCAGGGTGAGGCAGCTGGTAAAGGAGAGGCCCCGCTGTGAGTAGAAACTTGGAGGAACTGCCGAGGTGGTCGGGCGAGCGCCGGGTTTGGGCAGCTCGAGGGGGGCCCCGCTGCCCGAGGCCGGCGCTGGGTGCTTTCTCCAGGCCACCCTGCCTTGTCTGGTGGGGTTCGGGTGCTCTCCGTGCCTTCGCGTGCTGGCTCCAGATTTGCCGAGAGCCAACGACCCCTCCGGCTCCGCAAACTCCAGGTCTCCAGGAGCGGGCGTCCGGGTGCCTGCGTGTGTGTGTGTGTGCACGCGCGTGCGTGTGTGTGTGTGTGTGTGATTGTCGATGAGTCAGAAACCAGCGCCAGCTGGTCTTTGAGGACCGAGAGGTGTAGGATAAGGCTTGAGCCACAGTGCATCTCGCACAAGCCCGGCCGGGACTCGGGATTCCTCGGCCGCGCCGCGCCTTCCCCACCCCCGACCCCGCCTCCCCCAGTCCTGGAGTCAGATGCATTAGGATAAGTTTCCAGGCGCGTCTTACGTCCGACCTGCACCTCCGGGCCGAGAAACTCAGGCACTTGGTTTTCCTCCCAAGGAAGAGAGAAAGGAGACTTGGGTGTAGGGACGCTCACAGTGATACAGCTTTACAGCGATGGGAGGTTTGGCAACATTTTTAACGAGATAGGAAGCAAGTCGTTTGAGAGCGTAGCAAAGGACTACGGCCGGATTTTGCAAGACAGGCAATCACGTGCAAACTCCTTGGAAACCGAAGGAGGTGGGCGAGAGGGGGTGGTGCGGGGCAGGATTGGAGTAAAGGAAGGAGAGAATCAAAGAAGGGGCGGGGGTGGCGTTTAAAAAAAAAGAAGGGGGGAAACTATCGGTCTCTTCGGGTGAAGTTAGTTTAACTTAATTTGGAAAAACCTTTTCCCAAAAGGCAAGATCTTTCTTCTGGAAAGGGAAACTCACGTTGCTAAGAAAATCGGAAAGAATTTCTGACAAAGCAGCTGCTTTGTGCAAGGTGATTAGCTCGCGGGCCGGTTCTGGGTGGCGCGCTACCCTTAGTGCCGTGAATTGCACGGTGGGGAAAGGGAGGTTATCTGAAATATTGATTGCTTCTTCCAGTGGTGCTGTATGAACTTTAAGATAAAGTACAGAAACAAATGAGAGATGTACATCATTAGAAAAAGGTGCCCTCAAAGTGCTACCGAGGCTTTAATATCTGGTGGTAGGGGCAGTCATTCAGGCAGTTCATCCTACCAGGATTTGCGGCTTCTATCGCGGCCCTATCACCTTTTCAGGGATGAAGAATATGTAGGTATAAGGACCTAGTCTCTTATTGATCGCTAGTTTGCATTTTCAGCATTGGAACATGGGCAAAGGGCTAAGAAACCTGCTCCTTGACTGTACCTTCGGAGAAAAAGGATTGATTAAACAAAGGCAGCCCTAACTCCTATCTTGGACTCTGGGCAGGACTGCTAAGGGGAGGCCTGGGCCAAATTTGAAAGAGTGAGACTTATTCATGATTTTTACCTGAATTGCTGCCAAAAGGCTTACAAATCCTCCATTACCTAAAAATAGCAATGTTCTTCAAATATAATTTGTTTACTCCACCTCAATTAAACATAAAACCCTGTTCCTAGTGTTAGAACGTGCTTATGAAGGTAAGGGTTCACTGTACTAAAAAAAAAAGTCAAGCTTTTTATTTCTAGATCAATATGATATGCTCTCAACATTTAATACCATGTAAAAGGAGCCTTTTTACAACGTCAATAGCAGGCAGGCATGTCTCCCTAAGAAGCTCTTTTCCTGGAATTACAAGGCATTTTGATTGCTTTCATTTTCACAAGAAACATGATTATGACACCTCTGGTTATAAACAAGCAAGTGAAAAAAATAATGAAGATGGGGGTTCTTCATATAGAGACCTGGAAATTTGGGAGCAACTGGGGCGTTTATTCATTACTAAACACAAAAACCAAAACCTGGAAAACCCAAACACGAATCACTGCCGACTGGAAGGTTTTTACTTATCCTGTGACATTTTGTTATTAAAGCAGGGGGAGTGTGGGTTGGGGTGAATTTTTTGGAGAGAGCCCAATGTGTATTAGAGCCGAAACTGCATCTGTTACCATTTAAAAACTGGGAAATTCCATCTTATATCTGAAGAGACCATGTTGCAGAAATTTTGCACCCACTTGCCAATGTGCAAAACATACCATAGTGAGAGTGGGGGCGGGGGAGCATCTGCTTAGGTGGAATTTATTTCTTCAATTAGAATGAAAACCCCAGTTAAAGTGTGTGTGTGAAATGTCTCTGATTTGGCTCAGTGTGGCAGACAACAGACCATTCTTTAATTTACAGCTTCACGCCTAGGGATGGCAGTAGTGCAAGCTTCCAGAACCCAGCTCTATCTTTCTGGGTTGTGCTTTTTCACCCTGCAAGTCTCTCCCATAGTTGTTCAAGCTTTCCAACTCCATCATGAAGCTGACCGCGCACTGGTCATTCCTGCTGGCAGCTTGGACCTGGGTCACCTTCTTTAGCTGTCCTGCTATAAGCCCAAATTGAAACAGGCCAGGTCTATTATGATATTGAAGCAATCAACTGAAAGTGAAAAATGAAGCCAATTAGCTGACTGCTTGGGTGTCCACGAGGGCAGACATCTGACTTTATTCACCCGATTGACTGCTTCTTTGGCTACTGGGTAGCTTAAACCTGAGTTTGCGAGAAAACCATCATCACCAGCAGACTTGACTCTGCTTTTGAACTTTTCTTCCTCTCCTGTCCCCTCCCCCCACCACTCCTTCAAATTGCCAGACTCGAGATAGAAAATGGCATCCTTATAAGGACACACACTATCTTCTCAGTGACTGTTTTGAATTCAGCCCTGGACTTTTGTTAGCCGAGACCTGTAATTCTTTATACTCACTCTATCTTTTCAAGCAGGATAGATGTTTCAGTGCAAAATCATTAATGGATTTGGGTAAGTTGTTGAACGCTTGTGCTGTCTATATTTTGGCGGGGGAGGGTGCTTGGCAGTCCTCCCATGAATATGGATAGCTGAAGCAGAAGCTGTCCACTGAGGAACAGTTCTTTTATCCAGTCCATGTACTATAAAGAACTCAATATTCCGCGCCCCCTCCCCCCACCCCGCCACCTCTTTTCTGGGTGTTTCTTAATTCCTGAAGTGATAACACAGCTGGGATTCTTTGAGGTGAGACAGAGCTTGGGATTGTCCTCCATTTGCAAGATTGTTAGAAAGCCAGTATCTTAAAGCTGAAAAAATGTAAACTCCGCTTCTTCTTTTTTTTTTTTTTAAATTTAATTCTCCTGAAGATGAATGTATGAACTACAAACTAGTTTTTAGGTACATTTCTATAGATTTACCTTAAATACACTTTTGAAATCTACCTCTAAATCCAGCTTACCTGATTCCAGTTTTTCCATCCCTGGATGGATTTCTCCTATGTAGACAGAAAAGTAAAAGAGACTTGGAATAACTTGAGTTTGTTGTGGATCTTCCAGTAAAGGTAGCTTTTTTAAGGTACCAGTTTGAAAATATTGTTCTCTTTTCTGTATAAAGTTTTGTTAGCCTAAAACTTGGGAACCAAAGTACAGTGACAATAGCTAATACTGTTCCAAATAAAGTAATGTGACTCATTTAATCTCCACAACATATGAGTAAGATGCTTTTATTATTGTTCCCATTTTATAGATGAAGAAAGTAAGGCATAGAGTTAAGAACCTTGCCTTAGACCTCAGTGCTAGTTAGGGACAAACCTGGGCCGTCTTCTGCTTGCATTGCAGGAGACCTAGGTTTGATCCCTGGGTTAGGAACATCCCTAGAGGAGGGCACAGCAACCCACTCCAGAATTCTTGTCTGGAGAATTCCATGGACATTGGAGCCTGGCAGGCTATAGCCCATGGGGTCACAGAGTTGGACACGTATGAGTGACTTTCACTTAATTAATATATAGCCAGATATAGTTCTGTTTGGGAAAGAGGTGGAATCTTCTCTTTTGGTGAAATCAGCCATAACTACCTGATGCTTTTTTTTTTTCTTGGCGATGGACTAAATGCTTGAGTTTACCATTCCTTTTGGTTTGAATAGTTGATCCAGGTTGAGAGATAGACAGGGTCTTCAGATTGCCAGCTGCCACTAGCAGATAATTACGGTTTGGTGGAGGGCTCCTTTTGAATGCATGTGGGTATCAGGAAAATATAACTTTATGAAGAAATATAATTCTAAGATACTTGAATACAATAATTTTATAAATAATCATTTGGATGCACCAAAACCCTAGCTCATAATATATATGTATAGTTATGTATGTGTGTGTACACATATTTTTGAGGCATAACTCTCCTTTTATCATTTTGGGTTTGTTCTGTATATAGTTGTGCTTGAGATTAAGACTGAAATTTACCTTTCTGGTCACGGCCATGTTATAACAGGTATCTTCTGTACCAATTCATGCACCTAACATTTATGTCCATCATGAACTAATGCCTTTTAGTGGTTCATCCCTTGTATCGTGATCTTCCAAAATATAGTTGTGGGAAGGGGAGGGAAAACATTAAATGTCAGTAGTTACAGCAAGACAGTCTCAACGAAGAGGGCAAAGAGTCTCTCTCTAGTTTCACGTTCTGGCAGCCCTGGCGGAAATGTAAAAGTGCAGGGTTTGCATTGGAATGAGAATGGGGTCACCTACCCTTTGTAGTCATCATCAAGGAAGCAGAACTTCCTCCCAGAGAGAGAGACCATAGGAAATCAATGATCACACTTTGCTGGCGGAAAGGTAAATGTGGACAGCAGACGGCATTAAATAAAAAGGCAGCAGAAAAGTGATTTACTCCAGACGGCAGTGTGGCTTTTTGGTTCCTTCAAAGAAGTCACATCTTTAACATAATTATATTAAAATCTATCTTTCTTTTGAGTTATATTTTCATAAGGAAAAAAAGGAAAGGAGAAAATACCATTAGATGATGCTATCGTCTTTTCACTTGAAGATTGTTTTTTAAGGAAAGCAGAGTGTCTGGAATAGGAGAACTACGTCCCCCCTCCCTTCTTTTTTGTTTAAGAATTGACCTGATTTATTAGAGTTGCCAAATTTCTGTTTGTTTGTTTAGTCCATGTATTCCTTGACACAGAAGGGAAGTTTGCCATGGGGCAAGGCTCACCTTGACAAGGTGTTGCAAAGGATGCTTATTGGGAGAGGCACAGAGAAGGGGGTGGTGATCACTGGGCTAAAGGGCAGTGTAGATGTGGAAGCTTAATGAAATATGCAAAACCAGTTGTGGGGTTCTAACATGCTGGCCCTCTTTAGCTTGCGCTTCTGATTGCTTTGTGAGCACATCTTCCTGTAGATTTGAAATATCGAACTGCAGGTAATAGCTGTGGGCCTAAGAATGTCTGGCTTATATCGGGGAGGAGATGAAACATCCATGTAATCTCTTGCCTGAAAGCGTATTGGAAAGTGTGTTAGTTGTGTAACACCGAAACAAAACAAGTCAAAAAAAGCACAAAGAAAAGGAAAACTCGCACCAATACCCCCTACCACATTTTGATCCAATTTATTATTTCCAGTAGCAGTTCAGTCCCTAAAGTTAACAATGAATGATTATGATTCTGTAGTTTCGTTTACAGCATAAATTAGCATTTTGTTTTCTGTTACAGCTTTTGAATGAGGAATTATAATGTATAATTTGCTGAAAATAGATGTTATCATCTCTTAGGATGAGAACAACCACATAAACTTGAACAAATGATAAAAATGGAATCAATTACATTTCAAATGGAAGTAGTTTACAAACCTCCAAATACAAAGTGGCAGTAGTAGCTGGTTATTGTAACAAATAATTAGTTTTTTTAAACAACATTTATTGAATTCCATTGACGATTTGGTAATTGTTCACAGTCAACGGTAGCCCTCCCTCTTCCAAAATGAAATGTGGCGTGGAATGACTGCATTTTATAAACCACAGTTTGCTTCATTATTTAGTGTTGCAACCAGAATGTATATATATTTGCAGATGTAACCCTTTCTGAGTAATAAGAAAACAGTGAATTGACTAAAATGATGCCACCAAGCCTGGTTGGTGGCTTAAGATAAACACCCAAGGGCTCATGGGTGAGAGTGTTTTCCACTTGCAAAGAAAGAAAAGACGCATACTGTCAGAATGGACGGTGTGTCTCTGCATGTCTGTGTGTAAGGGGAAACTTTTTAAATGATTTATCAAATAATAGATGAGGCATAATTTTACATCAGCAAGAATTCATTTCTCTGTCCCACTCCCATCACTGTACTTGCCATACCTTTTCCATCCTGACTTGTTTTCTCTGTGTAAATCTCACCTCCCTTGCCACTTCAGAAGCTCCATGTGGGAAGAAACCGTGCCTTCTTCACCTCAGGATCCCTCATCATGCCCGGCCTGTCGTAAACAAAACAGATGTGTTAGAAAATGGTTGAAATTTCAGAAAGCTTTTATGCCATTATATGTCCCTTCGTTTATTTTTTATTTCATTTTTTTAAAAGTCTTTATTGAATTTGTTACAACATTGCTTCTGTTTTATGTTTTTGCTTTTGGGGTGCAAGGCGTGTAGGATCTCAGCTCCCTGGCCAGAAATCAAACCTGCACTCCCTGCGTTGGAAAGTGAAGTCCCAACCACTGGACCCATCAGGGAAGTCCCTGTCCCTTCACTTAATTGTTCTTTGCTTCATCTCTTAGGATGATGAGGACAATTCTACAGTGTCATTTTTGAAAATGGGAATTTGACTGGGAGAGTAAATGAATCCTGCCTTCATTGAAGCGTCCCCAGGGAAGAAGATGATTGGTTTACCGTAGGCTCACTAGACCTCTTAATTTTTAAAATGAAAAGTTATGAAGTATATACTTAAATTAATATATTCAGAAAAGATAAGGGCAGAAAAGTGGGAATCTGAGGCATTGTAATTGTAATTTTTTATTTTTTGGTAACTGCTACATGCTGAGTGGATCATTCATTTTTGATTATTTCTAAAAGATTAATCTATTTCTTTAAAGTTAATATGCAAAGAAATATGTTCAACATCACTTTATTTTTAGATCCCACGATTTAGTCTGAAACAAATCAGTGGTGCATTATAAACACACAAGAATGTATCTAATGACAGGAGTCAGGCTGAACAGATGCTAAAAAAGATGCTTCATGTGAAGTCGAGGGAGCTGCAGGAGGGAACGGAAAAAAATCTCTAGAAGTTGGAGGGCTTGTGAGGTGAACACTATAGAGACTTCTCACCCATCAAATCTGTGCTTGTGTAGTTCAAAGAAGAAGGGACTCCATTTGCTTCTGCACAAAAGTAGGAATGATGACATCCATCCTCTAGGATGGTTGTTAAAATTAAGTGAGACCTTGGACCTGGAAAGACCTTTGCTATTGACTAATAAAGAGCTGAGTCAATGTTCAGTCTTATCCGTCAATCCTCAAATATTTATAGAGTACCTTCTGAGCACGCACTGATATGCTAGCCCAGCAGTGTGCCTGGCACATAGTAGAGCCTCGATACATTAGACTGAGTCGATAATAATAGAGTTCTTGCATTGAACACTTACTATAACATTTCAGAAACCTTTCAAAGTGCTTTATGTAGATTAACTCATTTTGTCATCAAAATAACCCTAGAGGTAGATACTGTTATCAGTGTTGCATATTACCTATTAAAAATGAGAGAGTCGAGGTTTAGAGAGGTGAAGTGACTTAACCAAGATCACACAGCCAATAAGAGCCAGTAGGCGGTACAGTAAGGATTTGTATCTATCCTGTCGAGCTTCTGAGCCCATGTTTTAATTTTAACCACCATGCTCGGCTGCCTTAAAGTGGATGAATCGATGGGTGACAAGGAAATCAAAGATGAGTAAAAACCTGCTACCTTCAGCATGAATGTGGGTTTCAGGTAGAGCCTCACTTCTATGGAGAGTAGGCTAGAAGACAGGTAGTACTTTGAGAAGAGAGCAGACAACGTGCTGTGGTCATCTGGATGATGAAGAGTTTCTTTTTGGCTGGAAGAATCACAGAAAATTTTGAGGAGGCAGTTGCATTTGGTTTAGGCTTTGGAAAATGAAGAATTTGGGCAGGTGAGAATGAGGTAGAGGGGACATTTCAGGTAGAAGGAAAGCACAGGAGGAATTTGTCAAGGTTGGGGTATTTTTATTGTAGTTCTTTTTTCATTCAACGAAATTTATTGGGTACCTACACTTTATATTGTGCTTGTTCCTGCCCTCAGGAACTTTAATTTAGTAGGAGAGACGTAGATCACATGACATATGCTATATATATATTATATATGTAATATATATTACATATAAATTTTGTATCTATCTCCGTATGTATACACATACATTAATCTATCATCTATCCTTCCTTCCTTCCTTGCAGCTGTCAATCATTTCCTTTAAATTGTGTGAAGTGCCAAGAAAGAAAAATAAAGAATGTTATACAGAGAGAAGAAGGGGTTTGGGGGGGGCGCGGTCTGCCCTACTCATTATTTCAACTTTAGAAATTCGCAAAGCATCTTCCAAGGGTGAATTCACCTCCTCCCACCAGTCATCTCCCTCCCTCTCTCTTGCTTAGCAAAGGGACAGGGAGCTGGCTGAGTTGGGCTGATGTGAGATAGTAGTCTAAATAGGAGAGCTGCTTTCCATTCTGTTCTGTCAGGAGCAAGTAATAAAGCTTTCAAATTTAGTTGAAAGTTCAGATCTTTACATCAGTTAAGATCTGCTCTGTTGACAATGTCAAGAGAACAGTTTAATTAGTAAATCAAACATTAAGTTTTATTTTGGATCTTATTGCACTTTACTAGATGGCTAAATTTTTTCTGGATTAAAATTAATCATCCAAGCTAGAAAGTGAAATAGCCTCTGAAGTTGGGAATACACTCTGAGGCCCATGTAGCAGTGCTAATGAAATCCTTTACTTCTTTCTCCTTGTAATGCCAAACAAAAAGGGTTGCATAGTGTGCAAAGAGCAGAAAAAAAAAGGTAAAAGAGAGTGGAATCATCTTTATAGTGTCAAATGCTTGTTGTTTTAGGAAGTAGGACTCCATTGCTAATTGATATTTTTACCCTGCTAGTAACAGATTCATTAGGAATCATTTTAAAATTATTTTCCCCAATTAAACTGATCTTAAAAAACAAGTTTCTAAAAAAAATTCAATGAGTTGATTCCTATTTATGTGCATTAAAATAAATATTGGTTCATCTTACCAAAATTTTCTTTCCCAAATTCATTCTTTTACTGTAAGTAGTAAAATTGAGTATGATGATGTTTTGGGGAGTGTTTATAAACTGTAAAGTGTTCTCTTAGTCGTTATCATTATGATGGAAGGAGAGCTTGCCTTCTGAAACCATTTCTTTTTATTACAGTAGCATTGAATACACACCCAGAAATAAAGTAAATGTTAAATAATATGCATTACACTCACTTAGGTAGTTATTTTTTAAATGTTTGTTTACAGTGATATTAAACATTTGCGTTATGGGGCCTCACTCCAGGAATAATGACGAAATCTGTTTTAAATCTCTACCTCTTCTGTAGCTGATTCTGTCATGTGACCTCTGAGGGTTTCTCAGAAAAGCATATACTGAGGTCGTTTTAGGCTAATGAGTCTTTCCTAAACATTACAGAGTTGTTTAAATAAAGTAGAGAATGTCCTGCAATATGAGAGCCTTTAGAAATACTCGAATATCCCTCTTTACAGGAGAATTTTGGGAAAATGCCTATTCTTATATTTGGGCATATATGGTATTTAAGAAGTCTTCATAAATAGTAAGCACTGCTTGAATGCTTGTTGTTCCTATTAGGTTTTATATGTCTGCTGTATTTAAATAGCTGCAGCTTTTTCTTAGTTGATTTATAAATGCCTTGAGTTTTTTAAAAACATTATTTGGATAACCTGCATATTAAATACAGTGCAGGGCACAAAATATGTGCTAAAATCTTTATTGATCATTTGAAAAGAAAAATAACCTTTGACTCCTTCTGGGAATTTACAGATATCAGCCCCTGTTTCAAAAAGGATCAGAACATAGAGGTAGGAACATTCCTTTAACCACCAACCCAAAAAGGACTTTTGCTAAAAAGAGAGTTTTCTCTTCAAAATGAGGACAAATACTTCTTTTGTTCTGCATTTTCAAGAACAGGGAATACTTTCTTCCTTTATACTTCACTGCCTAATTTAAAAAATATATTTAAACCTGATTTTCTAAGGTACTGTTTTGGAATATCTTATATCTGGAAACTGATAAAAGCATGGTATTAATTTTTCTTACTACAGATATGATACATTTTTGTTTTGGGGATTTTTCTTAGGTTCAGAGAAAAGAGGAAAATCAAAACCATATATATTGCAAACGTCTAAAGATAATCACAGATACTATTCTAACGGATATCTTTTCAGTCTTTGTTCTAGGCCTACATAATATTTCATTTTTAAATTGGTATCATGTATAAGAAATTCTTTATTATTATTTTTTGTAAACAATTTTATAGCCTGATTTTAGATCAATAAATCATAACTGACTTGCCACATAATATTTCATATGCCTCTGTGTCCCTTTTACTGTCTCTGTAGTATTTCATTGTATGATTATTGGACCATTTATTTAACTATCTTCCTACATATTGGGTTTTTAGGTTGTTGACAGTTATGGCTAAACCTGAGGCATATCTATGATTATTTCTTTAGGATAACAATAGAACTGCTGGGTGAAAGGGCATGCCTTTTTAAAGACTTTTGTGTTAATTTTTTCTTGGAAGAGATGCACTAGCTTATACTCCCAGCAGGTATAGCTGATGGAGGCTATTAGGAGATGAGTCCTTGTGTGACAGTATTGTCTTTGTCCATTTGAAAACTTCAAAATAAACCTTTTGAATGACCATGTCAGTCAAGGGTCATGCTTATAATAATGATGAGTTTTGTTCATCTTTAGTTTTTCAGATTCTTTGGGCTGCTAGAATAAAACTCTGGTTATCAGATGAGCATTTGTCCCTCTCTTTCTAGGGCATATTATCTCTGTAAAACCACCTGGCTTGTGATCTGTTGTGATCTACACAGAAAAATCTTCCTTGTTCCACTCATGGAACTACTTAAACTTCAAAACAAGGAATAAGTCTGGATGCTTAACGGTATCTCTGGTCATGCCTGAGATAATTCCAAGGAAAGAGGAATGTTGACTGTATACTAAGGCATCATTATTGCTGGTCTGGTCTGGACCCAAATATGACAGATCTTAGAGATATCTGTGAAAACAAAACTCCTATACAAAAGTAATAATGATTCAATTCCCCAGTGAAGGACATATCATTTCTCTCCGACTCTCCCCACTGCCTTTATCTGTTGATCTCCTTCAACCTTTCTTCCATAGGGTTTCTTTGGACCCTTGGTTTATTGCAGTATAAATTCCCTTTCCCTAAATCTTGCCTTTGTTATAAGTGAATTCCTCGTTAAGAAAATACAATTTTAGGGGGGCAGTAGCTGTTTATTTGTTCACACCCCTTAGGCCCAGAGGAACTGTGGTCATTGTTACTTTCAGAACATTACTTGGCCACTATAACACAAAACCATGCAATTCCTATAGCCCCCAGGGAAATTCCCAGAGGCTGTATCCTACTTTTCTTCCTGGCCATCTTATCATCTTCCTGTCCCTTCCCCCTTCTCCTGAAGGCTCATGCACTTGGCTAATGTCTTCCCTCTCCCCCAGCTGTCATCACCAGGGTGATCTTCAGCATTTGTGCATGGAGGATGGACCCAGTGGCTTAGTCTCAGAGTTGCAACACTTCACCTCCCACAATGCTTTGGTGACCCAGTTATCTCACCCACACCCTGGCTTTATCCTTTGGAATAGCTCTGCTCCTGGAACCTTAAACTCCAGCATCATTGTACATGACACCAGCCTCATAGCTTTCTACTCCCTCACCCATTTATTTCCAAGATTGTTGATCCCAGTACTACCCTCCCTTTCTCCGAGCTCATCAGTCATACTTTCCCTCTCTCTCTCTTTTTATTTATGCCAGCACAGAAACCATGATATATCACTTTAACCACTCTCTTGCCAAAACCTCAAAGCCCTTAATCCCTTGTCCTTCTATATTTGTCCTCAAAATCCCAGTCTTGGGTCAGTCTAACCAACTGCTTTGTTTGCTTCTACATACAAACTATTGCAGGCTGTTGGAAAAACCCAGTCACACTAACAAATGTGATTTTTATTGTCCTCAATCTCAGTGCCACTCACCAAGCTCTTTCTGGGTCATCACTGTCTGTATCTGTAACTCCAATCATTGCCCACTGTCCTCAACTCCACCTACCACTGGTTCCCTTCCCAGGTGAGGATTTGTGGCCATGGGCTCCAAAAATCACTGCAGATGGTGACTGCAGCCATGAAATTAAAAGACGCTTACTCCTTGGAAGAAAAGTTATGACCAACCTAGATAGCATATTGAAAAGCAGAGGCATTACTTTGCCAACAAAGGTCCGTCTAGTCAAGGCTATGGTTTTTCCAGTGGTCATGTATGGATGTGAGAGTTGGACTGTGAAGAAGGCTGAGTGCTGAAGAATTGATGCTTTTGAAGTGTGGTGTTGGAGAAGACTCTTGAGAGTCCCTTGGACTGCAAGGAGATCCAACCAGTCCATTCTGAAGGAGA
This sequence comes from Bubalus kerabau, assembly GCF_029407905.1. NCBI lineage: Eukaryota > Metazoa > Chordata > Mammalia > Artiodactyla > Bovidae > Bubalus > Bubalus kerabau. Next base: position 48,208,905 of record NC_073630.1, on the reverse strand, counting down.
TCAGCCCTGGGATTTCTTTGGAAGGAATGATGCTAAAGCTGAAACTCCAGTACTTTGGCCACCTTATGGGAAGAGTTGACTCATTGGAAAAGACTCTGATGCTGGGAGGGATTGGGGGCAGGAGGAGAAGGGGACGACAGAGGATGAGATGGCTGGATGGCATCACCGACTCGATGGACGTGAGTTTGAGTGAACTCCGGGAGTTGGTGATGTACAGGGAGGCCTGGCGTGCTGCGATTCATGGGGTTGCAAAGAGTCGGACACGACTGAGTGACTAAACTGAACTGAACTGAATGTGAGCTCCCTCAGCCTTTTGTCTCATGTCTGGACATCTCCATCTTTTCATTCCCTTCTCATTTTCTCCAGGACTTTGATCCATAGTTATGGCTTTGTGATTCCATACACTTAGGAATAAATTTATCACTCCCATCCTGAAAAATTCCTCCATCAACCTTTCATTTCCCTTTATACAGTACCTGTCTCCTTCTTTTGTTGGATGGCTTGAAGAGCTCAGATGATGTGACTGTACATTTCAAAGTCATGAATTCACATGACTGTGAGGTTGGTTTCTCTTAGTGGTTCACAGATTCCTGGAGCAAAGAGGCAAATAGTGATCCAGGGCAGATAACCTATCTGCCAGCCTCAGCAGGAACCTTGTAGATTAGCATTGTTTCCAAATCCTTCCCTTCTCCCCTACTCTCTTTCTAATGACCTCTGATAAGGGTTCCATCATCACTACCATTATCCCCTCTCCTGGGAATGACTTCATAATTCCCCAATACTGGGACTCTTATTGCAATGGCAGCCCACTCCAGTACTCTTGCCTGGGAAATCCATGGACAGAGGAGCCTGGTGGGCTGCAGTCCATGGGGTCGATAAGAGTCAGACACGACTGAGCAACTTCACTTGCACCTTTCACTTTCATGCATTGGAGAAGGAAATGGCAACCCACTCCAGTATTCTTGCCTGGAGAATCCCACGGACGGGGAAGCCTGGGGGGCTGCCATCTATGGGGTCGCACAGAGTTGGACACGACTGAAGCGACTTGGCAGCAGTAGCAGCAGCAGGGACTCGTATTAGTTACATGAAGTTAAGTGAAGTGAAAGTCTCTCAGTTGCATCCGTTTGCGACCCCATGGACTATACAGTCCATGGAATTCTCCAGGCCAGAATACTGGAGTGGGTAGCCTTTCCCTTCTCCAGGGGATCTTCCCAACCCAGAGATCAAACCCAGGTCTCCTGCACTGCAGGTGGATTCTTTACCACCTGAGCCACAAGGAAAGTCCAAGAGTACTGGAATGGGTAGCCTATCCCTTCTCTAGTGCATCTTCCCAACCCAGGAATCGAACCAGGGTCTCCTGCATTACAGGCGGATTCTTTACCAACTGAGCTATGAGGGAAGTCTATTATGTGTGTATATATACACATGTGCAGATATTTCTGTGACTCTGTTGAGAAGTTCCTTTGACTTCTGTGGCATCTTCCTGTCCTTCATTGCATCTTCTCCTCTCATTGACTCTCGAGCTTTGCTTGAGCTTGAATGTGATGTTGCTGGGATCCCCACCCTGATCTCCCCTCCTTTAACTGTATTCCTGTGGCAATCTCCTCACCCATGGAAATCAGTCCGTCTTTCAGATTTCTATTTCCAGGCAACATCTCCTTCCTGAATTCCATAACTGTTTAACCAATTGGTTATTTGACTGTCCCAAACTTTCCTGGTGGCTCAATGGTAAAGAATCTACTTGCCAATGCAAGGCACAGGTTTGATCCCTGAGTCAGGAAGATTCCCAGCAGAACGGAGTGGCAATCCACTTCAGTATTCTTGCCTGGGAAATCCCAAGGACAGAGAAGCCTGGTGGGCTATAGTCCATGGGGTTGCAAAAGGAGTCGAACAGGACTTAGTGACTAAACAAAACAACTTGGTATTTTAAGCACAGTGTGTCAAAAGAGAGGATTCTTTATCCAGATTGTGTTGCTCTTGAATTCCTTTTTTGGCTGAAAGACAGTTATACTCATCCTGTATATCAGTTAACTTTTGCAGTATACCAAACCACCCAAAACCTTGTGTCTTCAAACAACAACCATTTTAAAGTGCAGAATTATATAGATTAGCAATGTAGGCTGCAATCAGCTGGGTGGTTCTGCTGGGTCCAACTAGGTTCACTTATGTCTGCAGTCAGCTAGCTGTGGATGGCCTCATACATCAGGCAGATGGCTGGCTGTTGGTTGGGGATATGGAGATATGAGCCATGTATCCATGTATCCATCTTCCAACAGGCTGGCCCAGGCTCATTCCTATAGTAGTGACCACAGGATTCCCATGAAAAGGAAGAGAGAGCAAGCTGCAAGATCTCTAGAGGTATAGGCTTAGAACTTATAGAACACATCTCTTCTGTCTTATTCTGTTGGTCAAAGCAAGTCAGAAGGCCAGCCTAGATTCAGGGAGTGGAGAAGTATATTCTGCCTTTTGATAGGAGGAGCTTCAAGACCATATCACAAGAACATGCAAGTGTGTGGTAGGTGTTGGAGGTGAGGTGAGTAGAAGGGAATTAGAGGCTACTTTTATCATTACTAATCTCATGACCCAAGTCAGTCAATATCTCGTGCTTTCCTTCTCCTTTCACTTCTAGTCAGCCATCAAGTTAGGCTGGTTATGCCTTTATGATAACACTCTAATGTATTCCTATCTTCAGCTGCTGGTCTACTTAATTTGTAAGCTTAACCTCTGTGTTAGTTGGCTAGGGCTGCTGTACCAATGTACCATGGGCTGGGTGGCTTAAACAACAGAAACTTATTTTCTCATAGTTTTAGAAGACCAAGATCAAGCTGCCAGCAGGCTTGGTTGCTTCTGAGGACCACAAGTGAAGGACCTGTTTCAGGCCTCTCTGCTAGGCTTCTAGATGGCTGCCTTCTCTGTGTCTCTTCATGCCATCTTCCCTCGGTTTGTGTCTATGTCCAAATTTTATTCTTCTTTTAAGGACACTAGTCATATTGGATCAGGGCCCACCCTAAGGGCCTCATTTAACCAAGTCACACCTGCAAAGATCCTGTTTTCAAATATCGTCACATTCTGAGTTCTGGGGGTTAGAATTTCATCATGATCTTTTTTTTTGGTGGGAGACACAATTCATCCCATGTTAATTTCCCCAGCATCCTCTACCTCATTGTAAAACAGCATTATGATAGTGCTAGGGCTGAAGTCTCAGGTCCTAATAGGCTATTAGTGCCAAGTGATATATTTTTTGCCATGAAAAAAAATGTCTCTCTTAATAGACTAAGCTTCATGAAGGCAGCAGACCTGGTCTTTGTGTGTCCAGCACTTGGAACACAGTAGACCCCCAATCAACAGTGGTAAATTTGAATGTATGACTTTCAGTTTATGAAAAAATAAGTAAAATTATCTTTTAATTCTAGACCCAGGGGGCATGGTTCTCCAGAAACAGTGATCTCAAATTTGTAATTTAGAAAAGAATGGTGAATGATGTGACTTTAGTGCTTTTTGGCTGACCGTGAGCAAGGGAGTGAGACAATTCTAGCCTCCACCCAGTTAAAGTCATGTTATAAGGACTGCAGAATGACTGAAGGATGTGGTTGAGAGAACAGAACTTGTTAGACCCATGTATGTGATTATAATACATTCTGTTAACTAAAGAAAAAAAGCTGAGACTGTATTGCACATGACAGCAATGTCAGACGTTTTTGAAACAATGTGTATTAGGGTTTTCCAGAGAAACAGAACAAATAGACAAACAGTGTATGTATGTGTGTATGTGTTTTGAGAAAGAGAGAAGTACTTTAAGAAAATGGCTCATACAAGTGTAGAGGCCTGGTAAGCCCAAACTTTGTGGAGTAGGTTGGCAGCCTGGAGAGTTGCCATTGGAGCCCCAAGGCCATCTGCTGGCAAATTCTTGTACAAGGAGGTCAGTCTTTGTCTATTAGGGCCTGTAACTGATTGGATAGGACCCATCCACACGGTGGAGGGTAACCTGCTTTACTCATGGTTACCAGTTTAAATGTTAATCTCATCCAAAAAGCACCTTCACAGAAACATCCAGAATAATGTTTGGCCAAATATCTGGACCAGCCAACCTGACTTATAAAAACTAACCTGGTTCCATGAATATAGTGACCAGAATGTAGGCAGAGGATTGGACAAAAATAAATAATAGGAGAGACTCTTGTTGAAAATGCCATGAGGGTCTTGCCCGATGTAGATGTTAGCCAGCATTTGAAAAAGATGTTCTGTAATCTAAAAAGGAGTAGTCATATAATTTTCTGTAGCTTGAGTAGAAAATATGATGAGCCCTGAGTGTTTAAGAAAACTTTAAAATCCTTATTTTATGATGAATTTAATTCCAGTTGATAAGACATAACACAAATATGGCTACTGTATTCATTTTTATGCAAACATGAAATCAAAGTTTATGCTATATGCTGAGAAGGAGTATTATAGATTAAACAAAATCATGAAAATCAAAGTATTATTTGCTGAGAATCCCAAGTTGGAGTGCTGAGTATTATAGCTTAGTTATCATCCTTTACTATTACTCTTAGATCTATTTGTGATTCTAATCAAATCCCCTGTAGTTTCTTGTCTTTAAACAGACTCAGAAGAGTTATGAAAAGAAATAATTATTTTCTTAGACAGTTTTTGGATTCTGAGAAAGTCTTTCATAACAGGAGAGGCCTTTGTGGGTGGTCATTTAAGAGGCAATAACAGGCATGAAGCTATATTTCCATTAAATCTTAAAAACATTTACAAGGGTGAGGAATTTGGAACAAGCTATTTTTTTCTTCAAATGGCCAAATATTCAGATGATGAAATACTGTCTTCAAAGATGTCTGTAGGCATCTGGCCCAGACTTAATATGCAGTGTTTATGAAATCAAGGGAAGCGAGAAAGGTTACTTGTAATGATGAATTCCACACCATAGTTATTAATTCTGTCATCGTTTTTACTAGTGAGTATAATTCAGCCTTCAGATTTCTCCATTTTTACTGGGAAGGAAAGAATCTCTGCAACATTTGTATCTTCTCAGGCAGATTTGTAAAAGGACTCTGGCTTCAAAGTTTTGACCTCTCTGGCTTGAAATCTATCCATATAGAAGCTCTAAAAGGAAACCTAAGTAGAGTGGAATGGTGAAGGTCTGGTATTTTATAGTCAGCTCTGCAAATTTTCTGATCTGTGAAATGGACATTATAACATCTGCTTTCCGAGGTTATTGTAGGAGTTATGTAATATAATACAAATGGAAAGCTTAGTGCTCGTGTGGGATACATCAGAAGCTTCAATGGTCATGTTAGTATTTAAGAAGACAGAGAAAAGTGCAGCATAGGTGAACAGATGCTAACCAGGATTACAAGAGACAATTTTGGGGAAACCATCATATCCATTTGACCCTATTTTCTCTGTCCCCTTCTGTATTTGTCTCCACAGAACATGTTGGTAATGGTAAGTTTCAATAAAATATTTTCTAGAGACAAACATATTTAGTCTTTTGTGGAGAGGCCTTACGCCCTAATAATACATATGAGTCAGATCAGGTATATAAGTTCTGTTGTCTTCTTCAGATTTTCATGTTTTTTTTTTTTTTTCTCCTTGTTTGCAAATAAAATGGAAAAAAATTGCTCATTTATTTTCAGGAAATAAAAACATGTAATACCAAAGAAAATTAGAAGGTGAACCTCCAGAATAACATGATTCTTCAGAAAATACAATCCAATTATAGGAGACAGGTAATATCCAGTTCTTTTTTTGGTTGACCTATAATAAATGCAGATTGCATAGGTATTTAACACAGAGTGGTATTTCAAACCCAAATGGTGACTATTATTTCCATTATCAGGGAAAAAAGTAATGTTAAAGTAGAAATTAGTATTTTGAACTTCTAAATGGGAAAAAATTTTTTTTGAACCAAACTACCTGAAAAACTGTAACTCTTTCCATCTCAAGTTAGAGGATTGTTCTTGCCACAGATATTTTTGGAGGCTCGATCATGTTCCAGACACTGTTTTAGAACCTGAATAGACAGCAGTGAGCAAGAAAAAAAACAAAAACAAAAACCCGGGCTTGGGTGGCAGTTATCATCTTGCAGGTGGAGACAGAGTAAAAACAATAAAATTACATGCAGGCACAAGATAATTTCTGAAAGTGATAAGTGCTATGAAGATGGTAAAGGAGAAAAAGGACAATATGATTGGTTCAACCGTAATGGGGACACAGTGTGTGAGAGATGGAGGGGGTGGTCAGGCTGTGGGTCATCAAGGGCAGACCCCTATGGAGCTTCTGTGGGCTGGCCTCCCGTGGACAGCACTGCTGATGTGGCAGCAGCTAGGTGAATGAGAGATGTGGCCAGAGATCGACATAGAGGAAGTGGAGCCTGGATCCCACCAGACTGCAGGTGGATGTGCGTTTAGAATCCATCCTCAGTGACAGGAGAATTCACTGGAGATGTATAAGCAGGGGAGGGACACAGCATGATTTAAGTTTTCAAAAGATCACTCTGGCCACTTCGAGGAGGAGGAGAAGGGGTCTCTGGCAGAGACGGGTGAATCAGGGGCAAGAATGAACCGTTGGTGGTTCTTGTAAAAGAGAGATGGTGGAGGCAGGGACTGAAGATGGAGAGTCATTTTCTTAAACAAAGAAGAGTTTGGGCAGCTGCCTCAGTTTCCCAGCATTGTAAGGACTTCAGAGTGTCTGGTAAGTAGTTGGATTATAAATCTGAAGTGGGCTTCTCAAACACTAAATGGTGGGCAGAGTTTCAGTGGCACCTGCAGGGCAGATGCCCCTGGATCTCTCTGATTGGCTGGATTCAGAGAGATGAGAAGAATGCAACTCCAGTGGATACACTCTGTACTCTTGTGAACCCTCTGCGGATTTTAGAAACAAGTGTTTAAAATGTTTAAATGGACAGACCTCTGTGCTGTTGGTTCCTGTGGAGAGCAGTTGCCCAATTTGAAGAAGGGCTTGGTGCTGGAGTCTTTAGAAGCTGCCAGTCATTGCCTAGATGTTCTGTGGGGAAAAGTGTCTTCTGGGGCTGTTTCATGCCAATGTTTTCTCCTTTCATTTGCATGGAAGAAAACCCACTCAACACACACAAATATAAGGCTTTAGTTGGAAAGCAGATGTATGGCAAGGATCCAGACACATCATGGGATTCAAGGTCAGAAAGTGAAGTGAAGCCATGTGTAGTGTGAAGCAGGACTGGGCACTGCAGTGTTGGGACAGGGGCCGCATGCCCCCACTGTCTTAGGAGCCCCTTTGTTCCTTGACTTACGTGGCCTAAGATCCTGCCTGGATGGCTGCCAGTCCTGATACATGATCAGCGCTCAGCCCCAGTGCCCCATCCCAGTTGGTGTTCCTTCTTTGCCTCTTGGTTTGGTTTCCCAGGGAGGGGCAGTTCTATTTGGCTCAGGCCCTGGAGTCATCTGCTTGGTCCTGGTTTGTGGTAGTGGCTGGGGTCCAGCTAACCTGGTCCCTCGTCCATCTACTCAGTGGTGCTGGGTGGGACAAGGACAGAGGGGTCCAGGACTGCATTTTGGTGAAGAGCCATCTTTGGTTTCTGTGTATCCTTGGGCCACTTGGCAGGAAAGGGAGGAGATTGTTTCCAGTCATGTCATGGAGAGGGTGAGAAGGCAGTGTTGGTGCTGGGATGGGTGGCTGCCTCTGGAGAACTCGTGATTGTCTCCAACAGAGGGTTGGAGGAAGGTGGCAGCGGGGAACAACAGGCAGAGAAGAGAGTCTACCAGTGGCTGAAGGACCTACTCTAGGGCAGTGTTTTATATGCACTGGTCAGAGTTCCATTTGTAAAGTAAGATAAAGATGTGAGACAGCTGACTAGTAAATTCAGTTTCTCCCACTTGTTTTAGTGTGTTGGGTTGCTATAATGAAGTACCGTACACTGGATGACTTATAAATGACAGAAACTCATTTCTTACAGTCCTGGAGGCTAGAAGTCCTGGATCAGAGTGCTGCATGGTTAGGTACTGGTGAGGCCTCACTTCTTGCTGCAGATTTCTCAGTGTGTGCTCGCATGCCTGAAAGACCCAAACCTCTGGTCTCTTCCTCTAGCTACAAGGGCACTAATTCTGTCCTGGGGGCTTCACCCTCATGACCCGATTACCTCCCAAAGCCCTCACCTCCTCATACAGTCACACTGGGAATTATATTTCAGCAAATGAATTTTGAGGGGACACAAACACTCATCTGTAGTACCACCTTGTCTATTGGGAGACTTTTTCCTTCCATTCTGTCAATACAACCCTCTCCTTAGCAGTCCTCTGTGTGGTTATAATGTTAAAAGTGTTTTTGTCTCGTCCCTTTTCTTGAGGAAATTAAACTATGTAAGGAATTCCTACAACTCAGTAGCAAAATACCAATGATGAGAGTTTTTAAAAATGGGTTAAAGACTTGAATTGACATTTCCCCAAAGAAAACATACAAATGCCTATCAGATATATCAGTGGCTCAGTGTCACTAATCATCAGAGAAATGCAATTCAAAGCAACAGTTAGATGCTATAACACACTTTGTAGGATGGCTATTATTTTAAAAAAACAAAAGTGGTGAGAAATTTAATTGTTCCTTTTCTTCTCATCCCAGCTTTGGTTTATTTCAGGTTCCAAAATCAGGTGTTGTTGGGACATAGAAGCTATGTAAGAAAAAGCTGTTTCACCATTGCCATTGTGCATTCAGGGACTACAACAAAAATACAATAAACAGGGAGGCTTAAAAAACATTTATTTCTCACAGTTCTGGAGGTTGGAAATCTAGGGTCATGGTACTGGCAGCTTGGTGTCTGGCAGAGGGATAGGCTTGCTGGTTTATACTTGGCCATCCTCTCAACATGACCTCATGTGATGAAAACAGTGAGAGAGCTCTCTGGGAGTCTCATTATAAAGGGCACTAATCCCATTCATGAGGGCTCCACCCTCATTACCCAATCACTTTCCAAAGGCCCCAGCTCCAAATGCCATCACATCGGGGGTTAAGATTTCAATATATAAATTTTGGGGAGATGCACACATTCAGATCATAACAATATGGACTGAATCATTTCAGTGATATTTTAATGAATATCATCGAACCAGAAATATTCTCCAGATTATCAGAATGTATTTGGCAAATGTGGGCAATCTTTCCTTGCCCAGTAAACTCAGAAACACATAATGCTGAAATTCCCTGATATTTCCATATCCCTTTTACTTACCCAGGTTTGAAGACCTTAAAAGAGCTACAGAGGCATTCATACGTCTGAAATGCTTTAAGTTCAGGGCTTAACAAATATCAAAACCTTCTTGAGAGGTTTGGAGGAGTAGAATTCTATGGATGCAAATTGTTATGATTTTATATTGATAAAACCCACTGCTGGTATTTTGAACAGAGTCCCCACGAAACATAGTAATCCAGTACCAACAATCTGGTTGTGTCATCAGAGACAAAAAGGAATTGTGAAGATATTGATTTTATATCAACATGGGCCTACGGGTACATGATTCAGGAAACATTTAAATAAAAGGCCAGTCGGAAAAAGGGGATTATATGAATCTTCAAGATAGAGACACTCAGTCTCAAGATCTTATTTAAACTTCACGCCTGTGAATGCCACTGTCTGCACAGGTTTGGACTTACACAATTGGAACAAGTGTCTTAATATGTATGGGGGCCTTGTGTAGAGTAAGTCATTTGATCATAGGGTGTTTTCTGGAGGGGTTCTTAGAAGAAGGCTTGCTGAGCTGACTACTGCTCCCATAAGCCTTGGTGCAGACCCCGAGACCTGCCTGGGCAGTCTGAGCTCTCCCCTCCTGCCTCTCACCACTTCTGCCCCATGCTTTCCCCAGTGGCACAGCTGTTTCTCAGTGTTCCAATGCAGTGTGATCTCTTATTCCACGGAGACTTTGCTTTTACTCATCCCTAACCTAGAGCATCCTTTCCAACTCATACTGCTCTGTAATTTTTAGCATATTATAAAAAAAAAAGTGACATACACTTTGCAACCTAAAATAGTGACATTCAAACTGAGGAAGAGAGGCAAAGAATGTATGTAATAGTGAACGTTATTTGACCAACCAGACAAATATATAATTTGTGCAGGTTAAAAAAGCATATTAATAACTTCATGAGGTTAACCAATTTAGGACTCAATTAGAAATGTGATCCCAGGAACTACATACAAATTATTATAATTACGGTGACAGGAAATGGCACTCCTAGGAAATGGTAGGAGGCAGAAATTTAAAGGGGGAATATATTATTTAAAAGTCAGGCAGCTTGTCTTTGCAGCCCTAAGAGTTAAATTGGGAAAATTAAAGATCTCAGATCATAAAACTACCAGCAGAATGAAGTACTAAGCTAATCCACTCAGCAGAAAGCAGTTCACCACCATAATTGGAAATAAGACTTGTGGTTACTTAATAGAAGTGAACATTTAATCATGTCAGGGCCACTATGTGCCATAGATTTAACATACCATTGCTAACATATTTTGCCACTTGGACAATTAATTCCACACCTGTACTGTCCCTTATCCAGCTTTATAAAACATGTCCTCCCCATAAAAATAAATGTTTGTGGCAAATAATCCTCTCCCTTGTTTCCAAAAAACAGATTACTCTCAGGAAGGCCAAAATATCACCTGCTGTCAACAAACAAATTGCCCAAGTTCAGGTCATTATCACCGCTGGCATTATCTTACGTATGAAAGCTGTTATGTTTGAGCATAGAAATGAAACGGATGATCTTGAATTTATCTGGAGTTTTCATTAGACCTTATAGAACTTCATTTTGCATGTTCGTAAGATTATGGCTGAAAATTGTCCATGCAGCCCCACGTTTTTAAAAAGAGAAACTGCCTCTTTAAATGAAGAATTTTTTCCTTACCGCTAAAGGTTTTAGACAAACTCAGCCTCCCATGAACCTTTTCATGTTGCCGTCTACTGACATTTTTCTTTCTGGATTTTTAGAAACATAATACAAAATAAAAATTCACTTGGAGGTGAAACAGCAAGCGGTACAGATAACAAGAGTATGTATTAAACTTACTCTTTGGCTTTTATTTTCCCCTTATTATTTATGTAATTTATGTTTCTACTTTTTTTTCACCTTTAAAGTCTGCTTTAGTGAACACTGACTTCCTTGATTCTATTTTATTTAATTAAACGTTTTGAAGACTTTTTCCCCCACTCCATTTCAATGAAACATGACTGAGGAGAGAGTGAATATAAACATCTTTGCATAACTGATATGCTGAAAAATGCATGACCGCTTAAATGTCACAACTCCACCAAGCATTTCTTTTTCATTCTAGTGCTACTGAATTTTAAGGACAAGCTGAATTTTGCATTTGTAGCTTTGCTAAAATCAGGCAGTGCCACACTCCTGGGCTCACAACTGTCTCCATGATGAGCATGTTTTTGGGACCTCAGAATTTCTCGCTCTCTCCCTTTTCCCCACCTTTCCCCTCTATCCTTCCTTTTCTCCCTCTCTCCTTCTCTTCTTTCCTCCTTCCCTTTCTTCCTTCTTCCCTTTCCCTCCCTCCTTCCTTCCCTCCCTCCTTCCTTCCTTCCTCCTTTCCTTTGGCAAATAGCCAGGGCTGCGGGCATAACAGATGTGAGGCAACCTTAGGCTGAAGCAGCGAAGTCCACATCCAGGGCAGCTGCCCCTCCTTCCCTTTCCTGTGCCTCCTGGTCCTGTGACTGAGTGAGGTTCTGGTTCTGCCAGGTCCCGCAAGCCTTGGGAATTAATTCTGTTCTGGGCGGTGTAGCTCTTCCCTGACTGGACTGCTCATTTACTTGCTCTCCAGCGGTCAAGCTGCGGTAGGCTGAGACTCCAAGAATGAGGTAAGGTCTGATTCCAATGTCCTACCAGCAGGATCCCACAGGCAGAAAGGGGCAGGGGAATACAAATCTGAAAGGGAAATAAAAGGACACAAGAGAAACAATTAGGTTATTGAAAGACAGAATAAATCAGAGCTAGAAGACGAACATAAGGGCAGGGTAAGTGGGTCAGGAAACTACTGTTTCTGAAGCACCTACTAAAGATGAGACACACACGTGACTATGGGCGCCAGGGGATGCACATGCAGTGCCAGGTGAGTGGTGACTACAGCTTGTCCTTGTCAGTTCGTCACAGGCTCCACCACTCCTCACTGTCTCTCTGACAAATGAGTGATGCCCGATTTTAGGAAACAAGACTCCTTACATTGTCTCAGATCTCCACTTAACATTGTGTTAGATACCTTGTGAATGGTGAGGACCCTGTGAACCAAGAAAATCTCTGCTTCTTCAGAGGAGGCTGTTGCTCCTTGCATTCATGCGTGCTAAGTCATGTCCGACTCTTGTGTGACCCTATGGACTATAGCCCTCCAGGTTCCTCTGTCCATGAGATTCCCCAGTCAAGAATACTGGAGTGGGTTGCCGTGCCCTCCTCCAGGGGATCTTCCTGACTCAGGGATTGAACCCACATCTCTTAGGTCTATTTGCATTGGCAGGTGGGTTCCCACTAGTGCCACCTGGGAAAAGCTCACCAGTTGTGGCCAGGTAGGAAGGCATGTAGAGTGATGAATTCTGATTTCTCAAGTAGTCATTCCATGTTTGATTGCTTATGTGTGTGTGTATATATATGAGAGACATCCCTGGAGGTTTGAATGTTGACAACAAAATTTAAAAATTTAAAGTTGATTAACACTATCAAATGCATCTATGAGATGACTGTGTCTGGAGCTGGTAGTTTCTGACTTATGGCCAGGGCTGGGCTTGAGCTGACCAACTCACTCCTCGGCCTGGCCCCACCAGGTGGGAACTTTTCTTCCCTTTCACAGGATTTAAAGGAAACTGACAATAACCTTGGAAGCACATGGAATTCAGCAAGTGTCTTCTGGGAACCACCTCTGTGCCAAGTGCTATGTTGTTCCCTGTGGGAAGATGTAAAACAGTTCCTGCTCTGCAGATACTTCTAGTCTACCTCGGGATTCAGGAAGGATGTATGAAAACTACCACCACCACAATGACAGTTCAGGGCAACAGTTACAAGGCCTCCCAGGATTAACTGTCAAGTGAATCGCACAGATAATCCTTGTCCTAGGAACTCCTAGAGACCATTCTTTGAGTTTGCTATTGGGCAAGGAATTTGAACAGGCATCCAAAGATTGGGAAGATGCTCCAAAACAGACTGGAGAGAAGGGCGGAGGTCAGAGTGAGATACTGGAGCAGTTCCTCTTTTGGAAGAATTCCTTCTGGGGAAAAAGTCTCCATGGAGGTATGGGATTTGTCCCAGGGGGCTGAGTCACCTGCCCATGACTTGTTGGTAAATTCATGGCAAATCCAGGCTTAGAACTCCAGGGTCTGTTTGAGTAAAGGGGTCATGTTATTGGGGTCTATCTTGGATCTTTGATGAGAAAGTGAAAGTTGCTCAGTCATGTCCAACTCTGTGACCTCATGGACTATAGTCCATGGAATTCTCCAGGCCAGAATACTGATGAGAAAGATCAGAGCAATGATAACAGGATTCTCTGAGTGACTTCGGGGTCCTTGTGCCTGCAGGTTAGAATCTATCTAATCCTGTCTTGGAAAGTTTCGTATTTTCTTCTGGAAATCTTTTTTTTTCATATGAAAGTGGTTATGGGAACACCCAGATTGTGGCTGTATCTGGCCACATTCCTAGGTTTGAGTGTCTGCCTGATAACAGTTGAACACTTAACAGGTCATCATTGGAGGCTGTTTTAGTGACTCCAACCTGGAACCTGGAGGAAGTCAAGAGGGAAACAGGAAGAAATGACAAGTACAGAGAATGGAAGGACCCATATGGATAACTTATAACTGGTGTGCCCAAGGAGTCCTAGTTGCTCTGCAGAGTGGTGGCTTTCAAAATTGGTCTTATGAACTGCAAAGCCCAGTTCAGTTAAACTTCTTACTCAAAAATCTCCCAATTTAGAACAGATGAAGATGGTCTTCCCACATCCCCCTGCAGCTGAGCTTTCCCTGAGAGGGTGAAGAGGCTGAGTCCTAACCAGTGGACCACCAGGGAATTCCCAATATCTTTTTATTTTGTATCTTATCCTCTTTAAGTTCTTTTTGGTTCTTGGGCTATAATATATATAGTATCTTAATGCAGAAGTAATGTATAATTAAATTATAAATTAAAAAACATTCTGGGGATTTGTGCTCAATTTTATTTTTTACTTTACTAATGGCAGTAATGTTTGGAAACCTCAGTCCTGGTCTGTGAGTTTCAAGTGTCAGTATTTTAATTTTCTTCTACTAATGGGGCTAGATCCCATTGTGATATAAACAGGATGCCCAGTTCTTCTGAGAAGAGAGTTTAACTGCTCACAGGCATTCTGCAATTTGTCATTTATGGCAGGTTTTGAGGACATCAACATTGCAGTGGTATTTTTGAGAGGAAATTTTTATCATTATAGCTCCAACACACATCACAAGCAGAAACAATAATTTCATTAGCAGCCAAAAATTGTAATAATGCTGTTGAATATAAATTTCACTGCTATGGTAATTCTAAAACACAAGTATGATGAATAAAAAATTGCAGCAGTATTATTGGGAATAAACTTTATTGCCATGAGTAAGACACAAGTGGGAGGATTGATGAAGACTCAGATTTTGGATGATTATTTTCAGCCAGTGGTGTTCAGTAGGAACATAGGTTACTTTTCCCTCCAGTGTCATACCCTCATCTCTGGTGGAAAATTCCTGCTCCATAGAGAATGGAATAATGCTCCCTTCGCTCAAACTGCAACTCACATCTGTCTTTTACTCAGTCTTTTATTACCTCCGTCATTCGATCCTGTTGCTTAAGACAGAACCCAAGAATTGTCCTCTCTTTCCCTGTTTCTCCAAATGCATCACCAAGTGCTATCAGTTCTAACTCTGAGTCAGTTTGTTCCTCTCCATCTTCTCTGCCTCCCCCTGATCCAATGCTGGACCTCCTACTAAACTACCCACCCTCTGTGCTATTCCCTTCCAACCAGCTCTCTATCATCCAGAGCCAGAGTGAATGTTGCCCTATGGGAATTGGATCAACCAGTTAACGCCCTCTTGTGGCTTTCCTTTATTAACACATTTCAACCCAAACGCCTTACCATGGGTTTCTAGATCCTGCAGGATGTCCAGTCTCATCCCCTGCAGTCTTCTCCCTGGGTCACTGTGTCTAACCACTCATGTATTTCTTCTAATTCTTAGACTCTGCTCTGGCCTGAATTGGGTCACTTTACCCACTGCCCAAGTTGACATGTTGAAGCTCTAAACCCCTAAAGGTGACAGGGCCTTTGGGAGATAATAAGGATTAGATGAGGCCATGAGGGTGGGGGGTCCTCATGACAGAATTAGTGTCCTGATATAGAGACACCAGAGAACCTGCTTCTTTCTCTGTCATGTGAGGACACAGAAAGAAGATGGCCTGCTGAAAGCTGGGAAGAGTACCCTCATCAGGAACCTATCAACCAGCACCTTGATTTTGGACTTCCCAGCCTCTAGAACTGTGAGAAATACATGCCTGTTGTATAAGTCAGACAGTCTGTGGTATTTCGTTATGGCAGTAAGAGCTGATTAAAACACACCAAGTGCTTGCCAGCCCTGGTGCCTTAGTTCCCTCAGCTCTGAGCTGCCTACATCTAGCCTTCAAGTTATGTATGTCCCTTCCTTGAAACATGCCTCCTTGACCACCTAGCTAAAGTGGCCACTATGGGCCCAGGTTACTGCCCATCTCTGCACCTGAGATGTGGCCTCCACTCCTCTAGGGGGCACTGTTCACATAGACTATGGGGTAAGAGATGGCCTTGGAAGCTGTGTAGTGAAAGTGGTCCTTCCTCATCTCCTTTCTTTCCTGCACAGATATTGACCTAATCTGACATCATCTTACATGTTTGTGAACTGCTTTGATAAACAAAAGCTCAGTCTTGAAGTGTAAATCAAAATTAATGAGGTACACCTCATATCAGTCAGAATGGCCATCATTACAAAGTCTACAAATAACGAATGCGGGAGAGGGTGTGGAGAAAAGCGAACCCTCCTGCACTGTTGGTGGGAAAGTAAATTGGTAGAATCACTATGAAGAACAGTATGGAGGGTCCTCAGAAAACTAAAAACAGAGTTGCCATAGGGTCCTGCAATCCCATCCTTGGGCATACGTCTGGAGAAAACTCTAATTTGAAAAGATACATGCACCTCAGTGTTCACTGCGGCACTGTTTCCAATAGTGAAGAATGGACACAACCTAAATGTCCATCAACAGGGACGGATAAAGAAGGTACAGTACATATATAAATGGAATACTACTCAGCCGTAAAAAGAATGAAATAATGCCACTTGCAGCAAGATGACTGGACCTAGAGATTATCATACCAAGTGAAATAAGTCAGAAAGACAATACCATATGATATCACTTATATGTGGAGTCTAAAATATGACATGAATGACTTATCTGTGTAATAGAAACAGACTCACAGACATAAAGAACAGGGCTGTAGTTGCCAAGGAGGTGGGGGGAGGGCGGGGGAAGGGTGGATTGGGAGTTTAGGATTAGCAGATGCAAGCTGTTATACAGAGAATGGCTAGACAACAAGGTCCCTCTGGCACAGGGAGCCATGTTCAATATCCTGTGATAAACCATAATGGAAAAGAATATGAAAAAGAAGGTATATATGTGTATAAATGAATCACTTTGCTGTATAGTAAAAATTAACACAGCATTGTAGTAAATCAACTATACATAAATAAAATAAATTTTAAATAAAGAGCCCAGTCTTTTAAGAGAGCTCTTATAATTTTCAGGTTTGTAGTTCCACGTCTGATGGGGAGGACAGATACCATCACATATTGGCAAACAAAATGCCAGGTGTTCACGTTGCTCTGCTGAGTTCTCCGTGAGGTAAGTCAGGCAGACGTTCCTCGCCAGGCAGACACACTGTGGGGTGGCAAGGAGGTGGCAACTCATCTGCCACCTCTGCTGACCTGTGAGAGTTGCAGAGAGCACTGCCTTGCCAGGCCACACTGAAGCCTGAGGTGGGAGAACAATTGGCAGTACCCAACCTGTTTTGACTTAGGATTTTGACTTTTCGCTCATCATTAACTTTTTTTCTGTCAGTTTTTTTTTTAAACATATTACATTAAAATATTATCTTGGTTACTGAGTGGGGTTTTTTTTTTTGGCTGCACTGTGTCTTTATTGCTATGCATGGGCTTTCTCTAGTTGTGGCGAGTGGGGTCTAATCTCTAGTTGGTGTGTGCAAGCTTCTCATTGCAGTGGCTTCTCTTGTGGAGCACAGGCTCTAAGGCATGTGGACTCAGTAGCTGCGGCCTGGAGGTTCAGTAGTTTTGGCTCCTGGGCTCTGGAGCACAGGCTCAGTAGTTGTGGCACAGGGTCGTCGTTGCCCTGAGGCATGTGGAATCCTCCCGGACCAGGGAGCGAACCCATGTCGCCTGCATTGGCAGGCAGATTCTTAACCTGCCTTAACCACCAGGGAAGTCCAGTTACTGAGATATTGATGCTCCCTTAACTTTGGCACCCAAGGAAAGTCTGCCCCTGTCCTAGTCCTGGCCCTTGCTGGGAGTGTCGTATCGATCATGATTATATAGGTGTAGATAAGGAATCAAAGGTCTTACTTTGCTCAGTGGAAGAGTGATTCATTGGTACTGTGGGCAGTGGTGTGCGTGGAGTTGGATGGATGCAACCTAGGTGTCCACCCTGCTAAATTGACTAAGATATGTCAGAAGCTAGGAAATTGCCTGAGACTCTCATAGCCCAGCATTGACTGAGGCCTGGGAGCTAGGTCATATAAAATGGTAGGAAAGAGCAGGGTTTGGGGGTCTCATGGCCTCAGGTTGCAACCTTGCTTCCTGTTGCTTCTGCCAGCTTATTATCTGTGTGGTTTAGGCCAAGGGCTTTATCTTCTCAGAGCCTCAGCATCCTCAGTAAAAAGGAGTTGAAAAAAATCACCTCCTCATTGGGTTGTGAATATTAAATAGGGTCATTGCTTCATTTGATGCGGACCTAGGAGGTGCCCATGACATATGAGCTCTGTGCTCAGCCCTGGATTCAGAGGTTAAGAGGAGAAACAAGGATGCTGTTTCACCCTGTGGGGGTCTGTGGTCCCAGGGGGTGGTGGACAGAGGTCACATATGCCAGTGTCCGTGCTGTAGGGGCACTGGTATGTGTTGTCCTTCTCAGAGAGAGGAGAGGAGAATCAGTGATGTAGGTGAGATTTGAGGGGAAAAAAGCAGGTGTTCAGTAGGCATAGCAAGTTGGAAGGGCTTCCAAGAAGAGGAAACAGCTTGTCCAAA
Organism: Bubalus kerabau; assembly: GCF_029407905.1. NCBI lineage: Eukaryota > Metazoa > Chordata > Mammalia > Artiodactyla > Bovidae > Bubalus > Bubalus kerabau. The sequence goes on along the minus strand of NC_073630.1, from coordinate 48,190,612 downwards.
GAGCCGGCCTGGGGAAGGGCATGACCTGCGTGCAAAAATGAACACATGCCAGGGTGGCCACCATGCAGAGTTGCTTTATGTAATTTATGTTGTCATTTTTACCAGTATCAGCCACTCTCCTGGGTTATACGGGGAGGATGGGATCCAGAAGGTTTACTGGCCTACTTGTGCCACCTGCCAGAAAGACCATGCTGCCTTCAAAGCAGAAATTGAGTTCCGGGTCTGAGGAACCTTCTAGAGAAGGTTCCAGTGAGAGGTAAGGGGGGAGGACAGTTTCTCAGTAAGGGTGAAGAAAGAGGGCAAAGAGTTAAACCCCAAAGAGCTGACCTCAGGATGAACAGTGGATAAACAAGAAAGGACGTTTCTGTGTCACCAGCCATATTTCTTTGGAATTAAGAATTGTTTTTCCAGAAATAACTTCAGTATTCAGCAAGAAAAAGTCCTGAGCTGAGAAAATTCCCTGGTGAGTTAACATTTATGAGCAGTGTGCAGGCAGCTTTCAGGAGCTCTGCCCATTCCCCCCACGTGGGAGTTGAATTTGGGGGAAATCTTAAAAGTTTCAGCTGCTAAGCTATTTCCACGGGCCTGTCACAAATGGACAAAAATTAGGTGAGAGTAAAACTGTGGAAGTGGAAAAAGGGAAAATGTTAGTTGCTAAGTTGTGTCTGACTCTTTGTGACCCCATGTAACACAGAGGCTCCTCTGTCCATGCTGTTCTCCAAGCAAGAATACTGGAGTGGGTTGCCTTGTGTTCCTTCAGGGGATCTTCCCAACTCAGGGATTGAACCCAAGTCTCCTGCATTGGCAGCCGGATTCTTTACAGTCTGAGCAACCAAAACTGTGGGACATTAAAGTAATTTGAAAAACGGGTGGAGGAGGGATTTGCATTAGGATCGTTTGGTGTTGTTGGCAAAGATCACGGAACAGGTGGAAAAGGGCTGCTACAGCCTCAGCTTTCAAGCCCGTGTGACCTCAGAGAGCGTGAGTTTCCAAGCTCTTCCCTGAGATGCTGTGCAGTGAGTGCTTGTCACGCGAGCGTCATTCGTGGCAGCTGATAGTGCCTGAAAACATTCCCAGAGTCCATGGGAAGATAACGGCTCTCCATGGCCTTTTGCATTTAAACTAGTGACCTGGAGGTGAGAAATTCCGTATTCCATTACTGACTCCCTCAGCTCTTCCGGGCACCCTGATGTAGCCCGACACTCAGAGTCATGTGTGGCATGCTGCATCGGCTCATGATGAAAAACTACACCGACAGAAAGCGAGTCCTCCATGCAAATCCCACGAGGCCAACTTCGCAATTAACAGCTCTGACTTTCCTGAGAGTGGCTGCTGAGAGCTTCATCATTGCCAAACTGTTCAAAATCCCAAAAGAGGGGCGGTGAGTTCCTAGCAAGCCCCACTCTGTAGTCTGTTGTTTATGCTTCTCATTAGCTTTGAGCGCTTGCTTTGGCTTTCTTTCCTTTTGTGGGGGAGAGAATGGTTCTTATCAATGCCCTGCAAGGGATTGGAAGGACGCGAGTGAAGATTCAGAGCAACTCGGAGGTCAAGAGATGTTTTGACAACAATGACAAGCACAGCAATCAACAGGTCGTCCTCCCATCCAGGGTCTTCCGTGGGAGGGAAAAGGCCGTCATTATGGAGGCCAGTGAGGCTTGGTGTCATTTTGTTAATAAAGGCTTTATAAGAATCGGGAGAACACCATCTGGTCCTGGGGCTCTGCCAGGTTGAGGAGACTTTAATAGCTTCTTGAGTTTCAGCAATAGAAATTGGGCTATCCAGGGAACAGAACACGTGCTCAGGAATAGGAGGAGTTAGAACTTATTTAAAAAGTGAGGGGGCCCTAAGATCGCCCTCTGTATTGGCACAAGAGAGGGATGGGCTGTGTGGTCACAGCAGCTGCTCCAACGATGCAAAAAGGAATAATTCAAGGGTGCAACTTAGTGTCCCAGGTGACCCTGTTGTTTGGAATCTGTGAATCAACAGAAGAGGAGACTCATTATGTAAAAGGCTGCCAATAATCCTTTTTGGAAAGACACCTCATTCATAAACTCAGTGTCTATAGACAGGAACATTTAAGACGAGGGTTTATAAGTTCCTTTTGTAGATGATGGTGATCAGCACTGGTTAAAGCAGATATGGATTTCCTAGTTTATGAAACTTGTGGGCTAAACTGAAACACAGTAACCTATTTCATGAAGTAAACTGTCGAAGCGTTGCCACAAACATTCCAGAGAATCACTTGTCCCCCTCCTAGAGTGAAGGCAAATAATATTTATTCATGGTATTAAAATTTTAAATTAAGTTATCCAGTAGCAGCCTCCTGAGAAAGAAATAAAAATGTACAGGGACACTGGTTAGAAATGTTACTATAGATTAAGACTGTGGAGGCAATTAATATTAAGAAAAAGTCAATCTAGCAAGGTAAGAAACTGAAATATTTATATAAAACGTTAAAAAAAATTCCATGAGCTATTACCCAGGTGGACACATCTCCATGTAATTATGGAGTTCGCTAACAAAAGCAAATTTCTCTCTCCTTCGTTGTGTCTCTAAGGCATTAGAGTTGGCCAAAGTTCTGTTCATGGGGAAGTAATTTAAATAGATACTGAATGAGTTGAGAGTCTACTATGTAAATTGTCCATATTCTATAGGTCAAAGGGCTTCTCAGGTGGTGCTAGTGGTAAAGAATCCACCCGCCAATGCAGGAGATGCAAGAGATGCAGGTTGGATCCGTGGGTGGAGAAGATCCCTTGGAGTAGGAAATGGCAACCCACTCCAGTGTTCTTGGCTGGAAAATCCCATGCACTGTAGAGCCTGGTGGGCTACAGCCCTTAGGATTGCAAAGAGATGGACACAACTGAGCAATAAGCACACATAGATCAAAAATAGGACTCCCAAGAGGCAGGGGAAATAGAGAGAAGGAGGCTGTTGGGTGCCTAGTAGGTGTTCAATACATCCTTGCTCAGCTAAATTAAAAAGGATGGTACAAGACTTATTCAGAAAAACAGCAAGGTTGGTGACCTCAGTATTACTTAGGAGTTGGCAAAAGTTGTTCAGATAAATTTTCCTAGTTAGGCCCCTTCCTACGTTGGTGAGACTAGAACAATACTATGATCCACAGTTATTGGTAAGAAGCTCACAGAGGTATAATGATGTGCTGAGGACCCAGCAACCTTGAAGGGACAGTGAGACTAAGACAGGGACTGCTCCTGTTGGTACAGGAGGATGGCTTTCTTCCAGAACAGTCCTCACTAGTCCACCTTGTGGATGCATGGTGAACCCAATTTTTTTCTGCTTCTGCCCTGGGCTTTCAGCATCACGAAAGGGAGATCCAAAACCATGCTGATGGACACCATAACCATGACATTATGGTTTCCAGTTTTGGTTAGATCTTCAGTGCTTCTTAAAATCTCTTTGCTTTCCCTGAATTAGCTGCCTATTGATTCCCAATGGAAGCCCATTCAAAACAAGCTATTCCTCACCTTATGCAGATTATGCAGTTAATCTTACCTCATCTTTCACAAAGGAAAAATGAACCCAACTAGGGGTTCCCTCATTTTCTTTGCGTATATCTGAATATTTACCTGTGGCAACCCACTCATTTTCCTCTCCTTTTCTGTAACAGATAACGCTAACTAAAGTCAACTTCTGCTATGGTCTGAATGTTTATGTCCACTCAAAATTCACTGTGATAGTCGTATGGTGGGGCCTTTGGGAGGTGATTTGGTCAGGAGGGTGGGGCCCTTAGGAATGGGATTGGTGCCCTTGTGTGGGAGACCCCACAGAGATCCCGTGGTCCTTCTACCATGTGAGGTTACAGCTAGCAGGTACTGACTATGAGCCAGAAAATGGGCTCTTACCGCACACTGAACCTGACGGTGCCTTGATCTGAAACTTACTAGACTTCAGAACTGTGTGAAATATATTTCTGTTGTTATAGGCCACCTGAATTATAGCATTTTATTATAGCAGCTATAATGAACTAAGACAACCCCTTCACTTGTATGCCTGTCTCCCTAATCCCTTCTGCCTTTTCCACTGGCTTATTCCATTTCCTTTTTCTTTCTTTATCTTCAGTTTCTTCCCTCTGGCTTATTCACCTAAGCCTATACATGATCTCATATTGCTTCCATCTCCTCTCCCAAATTGAACTTCTCTTGATATTCCCTTCTATTCCCTTGCCCTCACCCCCATTTTCTTTGAAGCCATACTAATTTAGCTTTTATCCCAACTCTTTATTAAAAGGGCTTTTGCTAAGATTACCAATGACCTAATTTTCAAACTAATGACCTATTTTCAGTCTTCTTTCTTGATTCTTTTAAGTAATTGCCCTTGTTGACAATTCCCATATTCTGAGATATTTTCCTTCCTTGGCTTGTGTTCCTTTCTTTATTCATTCAGTCCTAAAATGTGCTGAGGACACTCTTCTAGATTCTGGAGATACAGAAGTATATCATATTCTGGTGGAGGAGGCAGACAATAAATAAATATGGAAATGGATGTAAAGTATTACACTGGATAACGATGAGGCCATGATGATGACCATCTTTCCCTGACTGGCCACTGATCTTTCTTCCAGTGCCTTTGACAGTCTCTCTGGTTCTTCAGTTCGGTATTTCCATGTTTGTTCTCCTCTTTGCTGTTTCTAAGACAGTGCATCCCCCTCCACAAGGCTTTAATGATCATATCTCTGCTAATTACATCTGTTTCCGTGTTTCCATCTCCAGACATAGCTTCTGAAGTTTGGAGGCATCTTTGCAGCCATTTCCTGGACATTTCCGCTGGGGATCATCCCATCAGCCTTTCCAGCTAGAAGTTTTTCTCTTGTCCCTGTAATAAGTCACTCAGGGTGGTTGATTTTGTGACTCAGAGGCTCCAGAACTTTGTCCTACTTTCCATCTTCAGGGTCATTACCTTAGTTCAGACTCGGATCATGTCTTTTATGGGCTCTGGCTTCTAGCAGGCTTTCCTAATCCCAAGGTGCCCAACTCCAGTCCACCTCCCACCTTGCTGCCCAAATTACCATCCTAAATATATCTGATTTTGTCAGTTCCCAGTGTTAAAAACCCTCTTGCTTCCCTGTGGCCTGTAGCAGGGTTTAAAAACGGTAGGATAAAACTCCTGTGTGGCTTAGGAAGCCATTTTATGTGGTTTGCAACAAACATTAAAAAAATATGAAGAGGAACAGAATGAATTTCACGTAGAAAAGGTGCGTCTTGTCTTGTAAAACATTTGTTTCAGCTGCAGATCTGGTCAGGAAGGACTCAGTTGTGATAGAAAATGTGTATCTTATCTGGGCAGCCCCAGAAAAGGTGAAAAGGAAAAGAAGTGCCTGCTTTTGGGGTATCATATGAATTCCTTTGCTTAGCCTATGAAGCTTTTCTCAGTCCCACCTCCGTCTCCCTCTGCAGGTTCTCACACGAGGCCCATCACAAGAAAACCTTCCTCAACTCACACGTAAGGAAAACACCTCACTGTCCCTGAGCAGGTCTGGTTCTGTCGATCCCATGCCTTTGTCCATGCTGTCTCTGTACTGCTCTCCTTTCCCACGGGCAAACCTCTCCTAGTTTTTTTTGTTTTTTTATGTTTCAGCTTCCGGTCGCTCCTCTAGGTGGGGCCCTTCCTCCATGGGGCAATCCCCAAGCTTCCTGATCTTCCAGTGTGGTGTTGGTCTCCTTGGATAGTGACTCACTTGTTCAAACGTCTGATTTCCTACATTAGGGCCTGTGAAGGATGAATGTCAGGCCAATTCATCTTTGTGTCTTTGCTACCTAGCACAGGGTCTGGGACACGAAAGAATTCAGGAGATGGGGGAGAATGTATGTTTATGAATTTTACGGCAGTTATGAATATATGAGTGCATGTACCCACAGCTGACTTTCAAGTTCTTTGACTACTGTTATGTATTTGCCACCTCAGCCCAGTGCCCCTGAGGCCAGACACTGCCCACAGCTGTGCTGTGCCACTTGGTCCAGGCTCAGCAGATGGCCGTTTGCAGTGAAAGTCCATGTGTATTTTGTCATGTCCTGCAGCAGGTGTGACGCTGGTCTCTGTCCCTGTGTTGGGTCTTTCCATACTGATGAGGTCAGTGTCTTATGGTTCGGATCTCATAAGGCCTGGGACTGCCCCATGGTTTGACGCATTTGTATAACTAATCATAAGGAAGACATGCGTTCATTTTTTAGCCCCTGAATGCATGTGGCTTACAACCACCACAGGATAGAGGCGGGAGGTGTTGGTTCAAAGTAGAGTTGGTCTATTTCCTGTCACATCATTCTTCCTCTCCGATTACTTAGGAACATTTTGGAGTTCATCTTAGACCACGGGTCAGCTTCCACTCTGCAGCATGGCCGGGTAGTACCCCAGCCTGTCCTTTGCTGGGAGAGCACTCTCAGAGCTGGATACACATCCGGTTTCTTCTTTACAGTAAAGTGACCTGAGTGACCTTTGACAAATTACTTGCATCCTGAGAGCTTTACTGTTACCCTGTACTGAGTAAGGATGTCATACCGCCCTTGTTGGGTTGTTTTGGAGATCACATAGGCTAAGCTGCTTTGGCAACTGTGAAGCACTCTGTACATGTAGCTGTTTGGGGGCAAGAGAAAGAACAACGGAAAAGAAATGGGACATAGAAAGAAGACAGAAGAAACTGGAGCATTGGGTGAGGTGGGAAAGAGGGGCCCACGGCTCGGGTCTTTTGCTGTGGATTGCCTGTGTCTCTACCAGTGAGGGTGGAGGACCTTCTGTGTGTTTGTTACTGGGGAGGTGCTGGGGCTTCACGTATGAGTCAGGGGGACCCCTGTTCTATTCAGCAAGGCATCTAGACCTGGGTTTCTCAACCTCGGCACTGTTGACATTTGGGACTGGATAATTCTTCCTTATGTGTGTGTGTGTCTTTCCTGTGTGTTTCTTGGCCTCTAACCACTCGATGCCAGGAATTGCCAGCCCCCATTTCTCCAGTTATGACAAGCCAGAGTGTCTCCAGACAATGACCAATGTCCCCTGGGGACAAAGTCACCTCTGTTGAGAACCACTGTCCCAGACAGGTATTTGCCCACCTCCCTATGGCCTATTCAGCTGTGAGGCAGCCCTGATTGACAGCATTGGGCAGAATACCACTGGCGTCAGCAGAGACCCTGAGCTCTCCACTGGAAAGATGAAGCCAATAGAGCTTCAAAAGAAAGTGGATGTTCAGTTTCTTCAGTAAAGACCCTACCAAAAACCAGCTGAGTGAGATTGTTTTGCAGGAGGGCAAGGAGAGAGTGAGACTGCTAGCAGTAAGAAAACTTGGAACAAAAGAGGCCCTGTGTTTCATTAGTGAGCTGGTTCTCAGCTTTAGGCATGAAGTTGTGATCAAGGGGTGAGAACCGTGGCTCAGAGGAACCTGGGCAGATGTCCCCTTTGGAGGAACTAGCTCCTTGGAGTAAATGGAGAGAAGGAGAGAAGACAGGGTCACTGTTTTCCTTCTTTTGTGCTACTGAAAAAAACAAAAAAACAAAAAAACCTGCTATAACTAGTTTCATTTCATGTTTTCTAGGAAATGCCCAATTTTCTGTACTCTCCCCACTACTGCTTTGCCAAGAAATAACGAGGGGTAATTCTTGATAAAGCTTGAAACTCTTTTCTCAAGTTATGGGATGGAATGTCCGAGAAGGCTTTAGAGCAAGCATGGTCCCCAGATAGTAGTTTCTTCTGTTTTGGCCACAGATGCATTTGCAAAGATTATTGATGTTAAAAAAATTGTTGAACAGAAAAATTACAAAAAAGAAAACAGATGCAACATTCCCCATACATCTGAAATAACATTTTTTTTCATGTGCATAATTCCCTCATTTATAGGCGGCAGGAAGGAAATACAAATAGATTTGTGATGAAGGCATTCAAAATTGTGAAAAATTTACCTTAATGTAGGAACCCAGGCCTGTGTATGAAGCAGTTAATTCTCAGAGCCATTACCTTGCATCCTCCCCTAACAGACCATTTGGTTTACCTGGGCCTCAGTGTTTTGACCTGCAGAATGGGAATATTAATACTATACCATTTCATAGAGGGGATGAATATATTAACTAAGATCCTTGCCGGTTTCCTGACAGCTGAGACTTAAAAAGGTCAGAGTGTTCTCCCTGAGACTTCGTGTTATAAAAACATTCACCTGCATTACAGGAAAGCTGTTTTCTGTGTGTGTTTTCGATTACGTCGGTCTGGGCATTTATCTCTTCAGTATAGCACTATTACCCTAAGGTACATATTTTTCAGATCATTATAAGATTCCTGGTGTGATAATGCTGGGGAGGGAAAAATCCATGCATGCAAGGCAGCCTTGGAGCAGTTTGAGCATTTACTGTTTATTTCTAAGCTACACATCTGCAATGAGCACTAGACCATACTTAAACCATAATGTATGGTTTGAAGGTCACTGCCGGTTATTATCTGACCGGTAATGACCGCAGAAGTATACATTATTGCTATTAGGAGCCATTTTTGTACTATTTTCAGTTTTCCTTTTTATTGAGTAGCTGCTGACACCCCCAGAGCTTCACAGAATTGGGTTATGGTCACGGAAAATCCTCAGTCATTTCACGGGGTTTTGTTTGGGGGGAGAAGCTGGTATGTAGCTGCTGCTTTTGTTTGCATGCCATCAAGGGGATTGAAGTTTATATGAAATGTTCCTTTTATTTTGAGACGGCGCTTGGGACTTCCCATCCTGTGAAGCCTTATTTTCTCCTTTAAATTAGGGATTATGGTTGGAGGAGTTGGATTGGTTTATTTTCTTGCTCTTTCTGAATAATTAGTTATTATGTCTCTGAAATAATCACAGTGTCAATATTATATATTCTGGAATCATAAAGCGTTATATTAGGGGCTTTACTTACCTAGGATAAGACATAAGAATGGAGTCCAAAGTTAACTGACTGCTTCCCCAGAGTTGTAGTTTTATTTTATTTTTTGATGAATCTATGAGATAGAATTTTCCTTTAGATAGGAAAATGGGTACAAAGAAGTTAAATCACTGTGCAACATCATACAATGATCATGTGTGGTAGAGTTGCAAAACTTCTAAGACTGTGCTTTAAATATTTATACCAGGGTTGTAATCTTAAATCACATTTATGATTGTTTTTGTTGTGGTCTTACTGAGAAAACTGTAGTTCTGCTATTTGAACTGGTGAGATCTTTATTTTTCCAATGCTTAAACATTCCTTTTTGAAGTATTTACTGTTAGAGAAAACACCACGGAGTGGCTTTTCTGTGTGTAGAAGCTTGTTATTTTGTGGTTAGTTTCAGTCAACTTTCATTTTCTGTGGAGATTCAAATAATTATTCAGAAAATAATACCAGGGGAAGGAATCAGAAATGCGGCACCATGACAATTTGATTCCAGATGTGAATTCTTTCCCTGAAAGTGCACAAGTGATATGAAAGATTTTATTCAGATGAACAGTTGGATATAAAGGTCTTAATAATAAAACCTCATTTTGACAGCTTTTACTGTTGGACAGCAGGCTTCATTATATTTGCCATGTTGATTTATTATTTTTAGTTTCTTTTACATATGTATGCAGGCTATGTAGCAATTTCATCTGTATCTTTTTTCCCATCACTATGTGGCCTTATGAAAGGATATATTAACATTTTTAATGAGAAATTTTATGTAGGAATAAGAAACAACAAACTAACATTAATTATTATACTTGTCCAAAGTAGAGAAGAATCTCCACCATATATCTTTGTCTATTTATGTAACTGTCTAATGGTGGATAAATTATACCCTTGTTGCCGCAGTAAATTAAAAAATAATAATAATCCGAGCTAGAGAAGCAGTTTTATAAATCTATGGTTCTACAGAAATATTTCAGGAGATGATGCAGTTTCCCCAAGACTTTGTTGTTTTGGCATGTACAAACCTTTGCTAATGGGTGTCATTGTGGTCCAGTTATTGAGATAATAATTATGGTCTGTGATATTTTAAGGTATCATTTATAATCTTACCATCATAGTTTTTCTTCCATGAGAGAAATGAGATGGGTGGGGATTGATGCTCCCTGTGATTCCTTGCCAAGCTAGAGCAATTTTGAGTGTTTGGAGGATGACAGAATGATCTCTTTTATACTCTTAAATACATAATCCCAAGAAGGTTTAAATCAATGTGTTAATTGGTAAGTGATACTGTAATTATATGCATAATCAGGGAAATTTCGAATCCAGATTATTTACTTGCTCTCAGGAAATTAATCTGCAGAGGCCATATCTTAGATTGCTTGTTTATTAAGTGGGACCCCTGTAGTTACACAGTGCCGACTGGCTGTGCCCTCCATGAAGCATTCTTCTAGATGTTCCCAGCAGGTGTCAACGGCACAGAGCCTCGAGTGCTTATTGATCCAGATTCAAACAGTTCATTAATCTAAGCGCACATTATATAGATTTTTCAATGTAATTTTGAAAGGGTTGAAAAACTATATTGAATGATGAGAGATGATACTCAAATTATGCTTTTTATAGCACTTCTCCCTTGGGATTGTGGCATTCTAACTGGGATGAATACTGGAATACATAGTATATAGTTCCCTCTGGGCTTAACAGTTCTTCTGCTCCCCTATTACTAGGTGGTTACTTAAATAGGTTGCCCAGCCAGCACAACTCATTGATAGTTTTTTCTCCTATCTTTCTTATTTGGTATAATCAGTGAGGCTTCCCCCAAAATATCTAAAAAAAAAAAAAGAAAAAAAAAAAGAAAAAAACAGCTATAGATGTGTAAAGGCTAAAAAAAAAATTACATAGAGAACATTTTTCGGATGTTTTTGTCTTTCTCATAAAAATTCCTTGGTAAAATTTTCCTTGCTCTCTATTCAAGGTCTCTACTTTCAAACATGTACCAGATAGTTTCAAACAATATATTATTATATTCTGAAGTATTATTATATTCTGAATGCTAAAAATCATCACTGTATGTATTTGAATCTCCACCATCATGGTTGTCATTTTGTAAATCTCTGTTTGAGGCAAGGTAGCATTCAATTGTGCTGGAGAAGACTCTTGAGAGTCCCTTGGACTGTGAGGAGATCAAACCAGTCAGTCCTAAAGGAAATTAACCCTGAATATTCATTGGAAGGACTGTTGCTGAAGCTGAAGTACAGAATGTACTAAAGCATACAATACTTTGGCCACCTGATGCAAAGAGCCCACTTATTAGAAAAGACCCTGATGCTGGGAATGATTGAAGGCAGGAGGAGAAGGGAATGACATAGGATGAGATAATTGGCTAGTATCACCAACTCAACGGACATGAATTTGGGCAAACTCTGGGAGATAGTGGAAGACAAGAAGAGGCTGGTATGCTGCAGTCCATGGGGTCACAAAAAGTCGGACACAACTCTGCAACTGAACAACAACAACAACAACAACAACAACATTCCATCCAAACAGGCTTGACTTGTAGGCAGAGTTGGGTTGTGTTTGACTTTTCCTTGGCCTGTTGCACATCTTCCCAGTTCCTTTAATTTGGGATAATGACTTTACTGCCTTTGTTAGAAGTGAGGCTGGGAGAGGTAACTGATTATCTTATTCATACTAGTGTGCAAATGACTGATACTGGCTTATTTTTCTAAGAGAAAAAGAGCAGCAATAGGCAAATGAAGAGAACTTGACAGAAAGCATAAAAAAAGGGAAAGGCTAGAGGTCATCAATCCAGCCCTTCACCAACATGGCTTATTTTGTATCTTGCCTTGATAGTCAACTTGTCAACCAAACTGGGTTACAAATAGAATGTTTCTTTGATTACTACAGAAATATTCACTTAGGTGTGTTTTATTTTGCTAGTTTAGTAGAAACTTGTTACATTTTCCTTGGATCTCATTTGGAACATCTTTGAGGGCTTCATTCCTTTAGCCAGAACTTAACAAACCTTATCATGTGTTAAGCTGGAGAAAGCAAGTTAAATATAGGCCATGATTTGGATACAACCAGGTCACTGACTTGTCAGCAGATGCACGATTATGGCACGTTGGTGACTATTGGACTTTCGAGAGCAACCAGAGTGAATAGATATTCAGAGGGAATGGCAACAAATTTTGTCTGGGCCAGCATGGAAAAGTTTATCGAGGAGATGACATTGAGCTGGAATTCATGTTATCTATCTATCTGCATTTTCTAAGGCTGGGAAACTTTCTAGAAATGTTCAGTGTCTATAACAGCACAATAGAGGCTGTATTTTCTATTTCAAACCTAAGGTGTCTGTCTTGTCATCTTAGTGAATTGACTTGAGGTCCTCCAATACTGCTGACCTGTAAGATCAGAATGCTATCATGCTTAAGGATGCTTAACTTAGTGGGGTACAGTTATGCTTACTCAGACATTTGTAGCTGATTAAAGCTTTATTTCCAGAGCCTACCCATTTTTTCAGAAGTAATTTGTGCATGATTATGGAAGTTACTGTGTTACCTATTTAGGTTAACTTTAACACATTCTGTACTAAAGTATTGAGTTGTTGAGTTATTAAAAAGGGTTTTCCTTATATGGCCATAGATCTCTATAGGAACAGATGGCTTTTTTTTCTCCTCTTTGCATTTTAAGAACCGAATAAAAGGCATGTTGGTGTATTTCACTTACCATTACCTAGTTCAGAGTGTAGGTGGGTCTGAGTTAATAAGGGAAGGCTTACTGGAAGAAGCAGATATTATTCTGAGTCTTAAGCATGAGAATGAAGGATGAAAGCCTCCCCAGATCTGAGCATGGGAAGGAGGTTAATAAAAAGAACCTGAAATGGGAAACGGAGTACCACATTGGCTTTAGGCTGGATTGTGCCATGTATACGCTCTGTCCAAAAATATCTCTGTCATGGGGACTTTGCAAGTTTTATCTTTTCCTATGTCTGTCTTGGAAGAGTTGATATTTTAGAGCAGGGTCCCAAACTTTTTTTTGGCAAAGGGCCATAGAGTAAATATTTTAGGCCTTATGAGTGATATGGTCTCTTTTGCAACTGCTCAGCTCTGCTGTTGTTGCATGAAAGCAGCCATAGGCCATACATAAATGAGTGACTCTGATTGTGTCCCAATAAAACTTTATTTACAACATGGGCTTCAGGTCATTGTTTCCCAAATGTCAGACCTTCTGTTGCCACTGTTGTGATATACTGTCATGATACCACTTCACCTTGAATAACATCTGTGCTGTTGTTTATTTAATTTTCTCCCTTCTATTGTTTACCTTTTTGTTTTAATTTTTGAATTTATTTTAAAAGGAACTTTGTATCGTGACCATAAATGGGAAAACAGTAGTAAGTTTTTTTTTTTTTTTTTGGTTGTTCAGAAATACATGTATTTAAAATTTTTATATTATGTTGAAGTATAAAGCCTGTTAGGGCTTCCCAGGTGGCTCAGTGGTAAAGAACCTGCCTGTCAATGTAGGAAATGCATGTTTGATCCCTGGATCAGGAAGATCCTCTGGAGAAGGAAATGGCAACCCACTCCAGTATTCTTGTCTGGGAAATCCCATGGACAGAGGATCCTGGTTGGATATAGTCCATGGGAGTGGCAAAAGAGTTGGACACAACTTAGTGACTAAAGAACAATAGCTGATTAACAATGCTGCAGTAATTTCAGGTTTAAGTGTTACTAATAAGAGATTACCAAAAAAGTAAATACAATGGAAATGAAAAAACAAAAAATATAAAAGTATTCAGTCATGTACTACTGATTGCACATACACTATGTTTTGGGAACTATTGATTAAGGCTGCTGTCAGAACCAAGTAAGGGAGCTTCACATTAGCCTCTCTGATTTGATGACTGGTCACTTGAACGTTTTAGAAGAATGTAGACAGGTAGGCTTCATCAGGAAGACGGGGCTGAGGAAAAGATTCTTGCATTGAAGGCCAGATCACTATGAGATACACCAAGAAGGCTCCTAACCTGGGGATGTGAATCAAATACAGAACACCCATTACATCTAAACTTCAAGTAAACAACACATAATATTTTAGTATAAGACTAAATACCTTACCCTTCTTTCCTTTACCCTGGTCCAAAGCATGGGGTTCGTGCAAGGGCATGTGAATGGCGGGAGGTGGATGGTACGGTGGGGGAAGAAAGGTTGCAGGAAAGAAGTAACTTTTCCTACTGAAAATTTGCTCTGTGGGAGGTCTCAGCAGAGGACAATGAGTTGGTCTGACCAGGAGGTCTGGGTCAGAAATTAAGGCAACTTCTTGTGACTCACTGGGCGTCCCAGCCAGGAGTTTTCACGCGATCCATTTCTGTGCCAGAAAAACCACTGAAGAGCACATGGGATAGGATAGAAAATAATCTTGCAGAGAAATTTTACTGTTAGCCTATTTCTGTAGCTATATTATGCCTACAATGCTTGGGAAAAATCATCAAAGGAGAATTTAGAAGTGTTCTCAGATTGTCAGGTTTTCATCTAAAAATGTTAATGTACATTAAACTTTTAATTAAAAAAAGCATATCCCATCACAAACTATTTTTAATATGGAATATTCAGTGGCAGTGCACACATTCTGTTCTGTGCTCCATCAGGGCATTAACTGGAATAGTTTGGGTTTAAAATGAACTGAACTAGGTTGCATATCCCCAGGTTCAGTCCTGAACAAATTATGTTAGTTAAACTGCCATCTTTGCAATGTTCAGGCGTGCTTTTGGTTGTTCTCTGCAGGGTAAAGTTGCAATTCAGTTGTCAATTTCTGATGGCATCAGAAATGCCAGCAGCCGAAGAGCCATTTGTGGAAAAGAGAAAAGAGGAATATCATTACAGGTCTTTAGAGACCTATTTTTCATCTTCCTTTTTGTTTTTAAAAGATTTTGTCTATAATTGCAGGCCTTGAAGACTGCAGGCCACAAAGATGCCTGGATTTAGACTAAACATTTGTGCAAGTTTGTGAGTTTGTATGAGTTTGCATTTGGACATGAAAATCTAATGCTAGCAGGAATTTTCTATTTTCTGGTCTCTTCTCAGTGATTTGAATGTGATTATAATCAGGAAATAATTTGAATATGATAGAACCCTGGTGATTCCTAATTCTAGCCGTCCTGTGAAGCAGCCACATTCGTTTTTTTCTGGAAAGGACGGATGTTGCTTTTTCACATTGATGAGAATGAGTGCACGCCTTGCTCACCTGGCCACAAGGTGGCGCTGCAGTCATTAGGAAGTGTGGTCACAGTTACATAGTTTGGCTGTGGCATTAAGGAAGTTCCACAAGGCTGGAATTGGGAGAGAATAAGCTTTGGTATCTCTGACTTCTCTGGGTTGTAAGCTCTTTGGATTTTCCTGCATACTTTGTGTATTTAGAATGCTGCTGAAAGAGAGAGGATTTTCTGATTAGGATGCGGTGTTTTCTGCATTTGTAGTTGAAGATTTGTTAGAGATTGCTGTTGGTTGTGGAGTAGGAAGTGAAAGGAAATATCATACTTCCATGGTTTCTAAGCAGTATAGTTGTTCCAGCTGAGCAACAAATGGTGTCCTGAGTGAGAAGGAATGCCCTTTTCTTTGGTGTTCATCTGCTCAAGGGGGAAGTGTTCTCTTAATAGAGACACGACCCAACTTCTGGACAATCGTCCGTCTCACAGCATCTCTCTTTACACCAGCCTCCTTTTTTCCTTCTTTCCTCTCTGTGTTTAACCACCGGGGAAAAGAAATCATTTTCCAAAAGAATATATATATATTTTATTGTTGTTCTTGTTTTTCCTCCAACAGAAGCCAAGTATTTGAAAACTAGACACCCCTCTATGGCCTCAAAGAAGAAAAAAAAACCAAGTATGAGTGTCAAAGAGTGAAAACTGAATTACACAACCCAAGTTGCTCTCTAAAATAAGAATTCTGGCAAAGAATTAGCAAAACTAATTCCTAAAGAGTGGAAAGTGCGGTATTGATCAAAACTGAAGTATGCCTAGTGAAATTAAATTTGTTATCGAATGGCTTCAAGACATTTTCTCAGGGTGTATTGGCAATTAGATCAGCAAACAAAGGGATTCATCATGAAATAATAGCTGTTTTTTGAGGTCCTACTCTGTGCCAGGTCCTATGCCAGACACTTGTGTATAATTGCTTGGTCTTTAGGTTTTTAAAGTTTTATCTATCTTATTTACTTACTTTAGTCTCTGCTGTGTCTTCGTTTGGAGAAGGCAATGGCACCCCACTCCAGTACTCTTGCCTGGAAAATCCCATGGATGGAGGAGCCTGGTGGGCTGCAGTCCATGGGGTTGCTAGGAGTCGGACACGACTGAGCGATTTCACTTTCACTTTTCACTTTCATGCATTGGAGAAGGAAATGGCAACCCACTCCAGTGTTCTTGCCTGGAGAATCCCAGGGATGGGGGAGGTTGGTGGGCTGCCATCTATGGGGTTGCACAGAGTCGGACACAACTGAAGCGACTTTGCAGCAGCAGCAGCAGTGTCTTCGTTGCTGAGCGTGGGCTTTCTCTGGTAGTGGTGAGCAGGGGCTACTCTCTTCTTGCCATGCGTGGGTTTCTCATTGAGGTGGTTTCTGCTGTTGCAGAGCACAGGCTCTAGGGTGCAGTCTCAGTAGTTATGGCCTGCAGGCTTAGTTGCTTCACAGCACTTGGGATCTTTCCGAACTAGGGATCGAACTGATGTCCCCTGCATTACAAGGCACATGCTTAAACACTGGACTACCAGGGAAGCCCTAGAAAAGGTTTTTGGAATGGATATTATCACTCTTCTTTGGCACATAAAGAAATGGCAGTGTGGATAGGTTAAGTACCTGGCTTGTGTCCTAACACCTTTAAGAGCTCTAGTTAGAATTCAGTGTGTTGGGCTTCAACACTGTATCTTGGTGTCTAGGGAGTGACTTGATAATATCACATTAAGGTGGACAGAACGTCTATGCCACTTCCCATTGCATACCTAGGACCTGGCATACTGCCCAGTGCATAGTGGGACTTTGGAATTCATTAGCTCAGCCAACAGATAAATACCAGAGGACTGAGAGTAGTCCATGGCGTTGAATTAGGAAACCATGTGTCCCTTGAAGTTCAAGATGTAATAATAACTTCCTATTTGGGTGGCCCTTTACAGTTTAGGGCTGGGTTGCTTCAGACCCTTGGACCTTCTCATGGTAAAATCTGAAACTGGTCCTGTACACCAAGGGCAAGGAGAGATGGATGAAAGAGAAACCCACCCCAGATGGGTCGGTGGTGGGTTTTATAGGAAAGGAAACTTACAAACAAAGATTGTCTTGGGCAGCACAAGATGGTAGATTTCTGCCCCCACCCACCCACCAGAATCTTAAAAGTTTACAAAGAAGCCTTCATTGGTGTTCAGTCACACACACAGTCCAGATGGTTTCAGTGATACTTTACTTTTCAAGGCTGCATCCTTGAAACAACTCCTAGGGTGGGAATGGTGGGTGGAAGGTCCATGGACAGGGAAGGGGTGAGGCATCTCTGATTGCCTGGGTCCAGCCCGGTCACCTGGCAGACATGCCCGCTCAATGCCTGCCTCCAACAGCCTGACATATACTTTATTTCACTCAACTTATCTCAGACTCTGAGTTCACTGGGATGTTGGTTTAGTTGCTAAGTTGTGTCCGACTCTTGTGACTCCATGGGACTGTAACCCACCAGGCTCCTCTGTCCATGGAATTCTCCAGGCAAGAATACTGGAGTGGGTTGGCATTCCCTTCTCCAGGGGATCTTCCTGACCCAGGGATTGAACCCATGTCTCCTGTATTACAGGCCAATTTTTTTTTTTTTACCAATTGAGCCACCAGGGAAGCCTCACTAGGGTAGGAAGTATCATAGAATTTTACTGAAAGAAGAAGTTAGATCCCTGGGGATAAGCAAACTTTTTGAGTTCAGATTTTCTGCTTGGGACCAAAGGATCTTTATTGCAGCCTCATACTCCACGGATGGCCACATAAGTTTTTATGAATTAAAATCATAGATAAGGAATAATATTCCTGTTATTTTTTTATTATGTGTATATGAGTAAGCATTTCTACAGAAAACTTGAAACAAGTAGTCTGAGGGAGAGGGGTAGTGTTATAACTATATAGAAGCAATTTCACTTAAAAATATCTTTTAAAAAACTATTACCTATAATAAATACTTGTTCTACAAAGCTTAGAAAACACAGATAAGCAAAATGAAATCCAGTGACAATTGTCTATCATTTCTCTACTTTAGATATAGAGACAAGCATGCCATCTATCCTTTTTTTCTATGCATATATGTTTTTTTAAAAAAGCAGTCTCATAATTTCTTTTGAAGTTTAATATGGTACACATCTTTATGTGTCAGTAAATTATTTCTATATCATCACTTTTAATGACTACAAAGTGATCTGCTGTATGAACAGACCATAATGTATTTTACCAACCTCTTATGGTTGGACATTTGGGTTGCTTCCAAATTTTTACTGTAACGAAGCAATATTACAGTGAACGCCCTTGACCATATATATATATATATCTTTGTGCAATTGATCTTGACCGATCATTTCATAGATGAATCTACAGAGACCAGAGAGGTTATGAAATTTATCTGAGAGGCAGAACCAGGCAGAACCAGGACCAGATTTCCGGGATTTTAGGTCCCTGCCTAGGAGGACCTGTTTCCCTGTTACATCAGTGGAGGCTGCTGGGCAATGTCTACACCTTCCTGTGAAAAGGGAGGAATCTGTGGCCGGTGCTGAGGATCATGCAGCATCAGGGCTAAGCTACCCTCAGAAGGAGAAAGTCAAATTAAAAACAGACAGATAACATTACTTTATTGCTTTAACACTGTTAGTACAATTCTTTAAGTCCTTTCTTCCTGTTCTTCTATTATGTTGTATTCCCTGAGTTTCTTTCCTTCTTCTCTGATCTTCCATCTCCCTCCCTCCTTCCCTCTGTTCCTTCTTTTCTCTCTCCCTTTCCTTGCCTTCCGTTCCCCTCCCCTCCCTTCCACTCTTCTTTCCTTTATCCTTCTATCTGACAAGTATTGATACTACTCGAGTTTCTATCTTCACATTTCTTTTCTACTATTTCCCTGTTTTAATGGCTTCATCTACCACTTCTAGACAAATGATTCCCAAATCTGAAGCTTCTCTCATGATGTCTCTCCCAAAGGCCAGTCCTAGACTTCCTACCCACTGTTAGAACTTTGTATCCCTGGACCCCACACTTCTAATGAAAGCCACTCATTTCCCCAGGCTGGAATGTCCTGCCAAGTCTCACTAGTCCTATTTCTGGCACTCAGCCTCCCTCTGCATTCCCACTCCTTCTGCCCTGATTCTGAGGCATATTACCTCTTGCCTGGACTGTGACCGTGGCCTCTTACATGGTCCCCCGGCCTTTCTTCTCTCCCTGGGTAATTCATCCTGCCTGGGCTTGGTGCACGAATCTTCTGAGGTCACTGCTCTGACCTGCACTATCTACTGAATAGATTCCAAAACTGTTAGCCTGGCCTTCAAGACTTTGTGTAATTTGACCCTAAACTACCTTCCTAGCCTCATCTAACCTCTTTCTCTCGAATGGACATTGTGTTTCAGTCCAGTTGGGCTCCCTGTTAACACACTTACCTAATAACTGACTTTGAGCCTTGATTGGGCCAGTTCCTGGACCTGAAGTTCCTGTTCCCGTCGGCCTCTTGAGATCTTAAAAAGATGAATGCCACCTCTTCCCTGAAGCCTTCCCTGGTTCCTTGAGTCATAGGTGATCCTGCCCTTATTTGACTGATCACAACGCTTTGTGGGCAGCGCTAAGCAGCCACTGTAGCTATGTCCCACTTGGATTTTCAGCTCCTCATGGGGAAGAACACGTGTCTTCCTCTAAACCCTACTTTCTCAAACCCTTTTCCTATAAAATTAGTGTCTCCTTTATAGTAGGTTCTCAGAAAGTATTTGTTGATTAATTAAAGAGTTTGGGGTTTAAGAAATTTTACATACATTTATCAGAAGTATAGCCACAGTACAAAACAAATTTTAAGGGCTTGCTGTTTTTAAAGCAAAACAAACTGTGTGTGTGTGTGTGTGCTCAGTTGCTCAGTTGTGTTTGACTTTTAGCTGCTACTTATCAAATCTTCTCCTTGTTCAGTGTTCTGGAAATACATATGATTGGGATTCAAAAATAAGTGGTCAGAATGTCAGTAGAGTTGTCTGGATAGATACACTTTTGAAAGTGAGAACCCTTTTCTCTGACCCTAAAATATACTCTGTTCCATTCCTTCTAGCAGAAAGGTCATAGGATTGAAGTCATTACACTTGACTTCTGTTCCTTGTAAACTGTGTGACCCTGAGCAACTTTTTTCACTTGTGACATAGTGATGCCTACTGTATTATTTCAGAGTTACATTTGGCGGTTGGTAACAGACATTTGATACGGTGGCTTGAGAAAAGATTTTCATGTTCTATAGCTGTCAATGACCCCAGCTTCTGCTCTCTGTTTTCCCTCTTGGTGTGTGGTGTTCATTTCCAAGGTAGCCTCAGAGACCAAAATGGCTGCTTGAGCTCCAGCTTTCTTATCAACATTCCCAGCAAGGAGGAGGAAGGGACCAAGGCCACCTCTTCCTAGTTGAGTAAGCTCCCTTTAAATAGTTTAAAGGAGTTTTCTAGAAGTTACACTCAACAATGTTGGCTTAGAGCTGGTACAGTACTTTTCAGCTGCAGTTACATATTTGAAACACAAGAGGACTTTTTAAAAGTACCTATGCCAGTGCCTCACTGCAAATAAATCAGAAGCTTCATGGTTCAGGTCAGGACTCAATATTTTAAAATAATCTCAGGTGATCCAGTTGCATAACTCAGGTTGAGGATCCCCGAGGTGGGGTGACTATATAATTGATAATCCAAATGGGGACACTTGAGCATAAAAGAGGGACAACTGGCTTAAACTGAGCTTGTCCTGGGCACACCCAGAGGTACAGTGATACATATTATAGTTTATCCTCTATCCTTATCTGCTACGTGGCTAGGCATGTATTTTCCTACTGATCTGGAAGGAGAAAATGGAAGCGGAGAAAAGATATTGGTTAAAGGCTCTCAGGGTTCTCTCCGGTTCTTACTCAAGTTTTTCGGCAGGGTTAATGAGATGAATGTACATAAAATCACTTTGTAAGGTACAGGATTTCAGAGATGTGGTTATAAATAAAATGATCGTAATTTAGGACACATAAGTATATTTCATGGCCAGAAGGAACACAGTTGGAATTGACTCAGCATATGTTTAATTTAGAGCCTTAAGACCATTTTCTTAGTTCACTGGGAGTCAGTGCTTCATGGAGGTTTTAATTTTTTATTTTTTGACTGCAGCATGCAGCATATGGGGTCTTAGTTCACCAACCAGGGATTGAACCCTCAACCCTGCGTTGTAAGTGCAGAGTCTTATGAACTGCCAGGAAAGTCGTCACAGAGCTTTTTGAGTGTGGCCTTGGGAGGCTGATAAAACCACTGAGGTTTGAATCCCAGCTTCTTCCCAGCCTTGTCATTTGACGTCTCTAAACCTCTTCAGTCTCCAGAATATTACTTAACTCAAAGGGTTGTTACAGGGATTAAAGAAGTTAATATGAAGAAAGGATTCAATTTGAGGCCTGGCTTATAGTAAACGTTCAATAATTGGCCATTCTCTATTATTCAAAAGATTACTTTGGAGGGTGCAAAAAAAAAAAAAAAAAAAAAAAGCCCATCTTTTCTGCCTTTCAAGAGCCTAAACTGCTAAAGTGTCAGGGGTGTTTTTAGTTGATCACTGCCCCTGAGCCCTTTCTCTCCTCCCCTCTGGCTGGGAGGTGAGCTGCAGAAAGAAGGAATTGCGAATGCAAACCGTCTTTCCCCTCCCCGTGGTCCCCTGTTTTAACTGACTCCCCAGCAAGGGTCTGGATTGAACCACCAGCGGGGCTCCCAGCTGACTAGAGCAGCTAATCGCCAGAATTAAATTCATTATTTCAGCAACTTGATGCATCGGGAGATTTGTGCATTTGAAATAACCTTTGCCTGTGGCGATTTTGTCTCCAGTGATTCTTCCTTCTGGCCACTGTGTTTCAGGTATAATCTCCCTTTCCATCCACTCCGTGCTAACTTGTAAACTTTCTTCCCTGGGGCTCGCTCCTCTAATCTTGCCTTCTCTGTGTTTTGCTGTACCCTTGTCTTCCTTTATTCATTCTGCATTGCTTTTATCTCCTTACCTTTCCTCCTGCTGAGTGTAAACAAACCTTAAGGCAAAAAAAAAAAAAAAAAAAAAAAAAATGAAGGCGGGCAGGATGTTGTTCCCTTGAAGGGGAAAAGAGTCTAAATCTCAGAGATGGTGCCCCTTACTGCTGGCAGTCAAAATTCTGTACTTTCTACTTGTAGCATCACCGCCCCAACAAGGCTAAAACGTCTGGAAGAAGTAGCAAGGGGAGTTCTGTGGGGAGGAGAGCTGCATATAGAAACTATTTTTGAATAAATTTTTGAGTTTGTTGATAGAAAACCTTTACAAAGCCTGATTGGCTTTTTTTTTTTTCCTGTGTCACTGGATATGCTTTAATCACTTGTTTTCCTGACTGCTTTTTTTTTTTTTTTCCTGACGGTCTTAAGAGACATGATACTTGTAATTGGGTCTGATTCTTCTGGGCAGAGGTTGGCAAATTTTTTTCTGTAAGAGGCCAGCTAGTAAATATTTTAGGCTCTGCAGGCCATTCTCTCTCTGGCAACTACTTGACTCTGCTGGCAAGGTGCCAAAGCAGCCACAGATAGTGGAAAAACAACAGGTGTGACTGTGTATCAATAAAACTTTATTAAATAGACACTGAAATTAGAATTCCGTATAATTTTCACAGATCATGGTATTCTTCTTTTTCTTTTTTCTTTTCCTCTCATTATTTGAAAATGTGAAAATAGTTCTTAGCTCACAGGCTGTGGAGTAACAGATGGTGGGTGGATTTGGCTCTGGGGGTTAGCTTTTAGACTCCTGCTCTAATGAATTAGAAAAAGCACAAGGATTGGACTTGTGCTTGGTTCCAGTCACTTCATTTGGAGTCTAGACTCAGTTTCTTCATTAAAAAAAATCAGGTTAAATGATACCACCTGCTAGAGAGGATGTGGGCTTCCTGGGTGGCTCAGATGGTAAAGAATCTACCTACCTGTGCAGGAGATGTGGGTTTGATCTTTGGGTTGGAAGATACCCCGGAGAAGGGAATGACTACCCACATCAGTATTCTTGTCTGGAAAATTCTCTGGACAGAGGAGCCTGGTGGGCTACAGTCCATGGAGTCGCAAAGAGTTGGACACGACTGAGCAAGAAAACATGCACTGAGACGACGTGGGGCAACAAGAACTCTCACTCACTACTGGTGAGAATGCAAAATGGTACAGCTATTTAAGAAGACACTTTGGCAGGTTCTTACAAAACATATTCTTGCCATACAATCTAGCAAGTCACGGTTTTTGGTATTTTCTCAAATGATTTGAAAACTTATATCTACACCTACACAACAAAAAACCCTGTACATGATGTTTATAGCAGCTTTATTCATAGTTGCCCAAACTTGGAAGCAACCAAGATGTCCTTCACTTGGTGAATGGATAAATAAACTGTAGCACATCCAGACAATAGAATATTATTTAGTGCTAAAAAGAATTGAGCCATCAAGCTATGAAAAGATATGGAGGAACAGTAAGTGACTTTGCTATATGAAAGAAGCCAGTGTGAAAGGTGTACGTACTGTGTGATTCCAACTATATGACATTCTGGAAAAGGCAAAACCATGGAGACGGTGAAAAGACGGGTGGTTGCCAGGGTTAGAGGAGAGCGAGCAGATGACGCACAGAGGGGTTTTAGGCCTGAGAATTATTCTGTATGCTATTACAGTGGTAGATACATGCCAGTGTACATTTATCAAGACCCATAGAATATATAATATTAAGAGTGAGCCCTAATGTAAACTATGGACTTTGAGTGGTTATGATGTATCAGTCAGTTCATCTAATGTAATGAAGTTTCCACTCCGTTGATATTGGAATAGGGGGTGTCCTGTCTAAGCATGTAGAGATAGGGAGTATATAGGATTTCTCTGCTCAATGCTGCTGTGAATCTAAAACAGCTGTGAAAAATAAAGTCTATTAAAAAATAAGGTTAATGATATCTGCTCAATCTAACTCATAGCCCAGTGATCTGTTGAGTTAGTTGTAAAGCACTAAGGAAACAGAAGTTGCTACCACAAAGCTAGTTACTGAATAGAAGTCAGCTCCCTTCTTCCCTTTGAAATGTTCTGCGTAACAAGAGTCTGGAGAGAGATTTCCAGAATGAAACGTTTCTGGGTACTTCCTGGAAATGCACAATGGAGGCGTTAACTTCTGGGTTCTAGGAACTCAGGTGGGGCTGTTGACCCTTTAGTTTCTGCACATGGTCTCTCCATGTGTCTTGGGCCTCTCCTAGCATGGCTTTCTGAGAGGGACTGTCCCAAGGCTTGTCATTAAAAAACTACCACCATGCTTGCTTCGGCAGCACATATACTAAAATTGGAATGATACAGAGAAGATTAGCATGGCCCCTGCACAAGGATGACACACAAATTCGTGAAGCGTTCCATATTTTTTACAGGAAGCTTGGGGCTGCTGCACTGGGATGACACAGAGGGATGGTATGGGGAGGGAGGTGGGAGGGGGTTCAGGATGGGGAACACGTGTACACCTGTGGCGGATGCATGTTGATGTATGGCAAAACCAATACAATATTGTAAAGTAAAATGATAATAATAATTAAAAAAATTAAAAAAATAAAATTAAAGGCATCTGAACAACAACAACAACAACAACAACAAAATAAAAAATAAAAAACTACCACCAAATGCAAAACCTGATTAAGGTTATTCAACTCAGCATTTCCCAGACACATGCATGACTTCAGAGACCATTAACCAATCCAACAACAATAACATTAGGGTCTGTGGGAGTCTACAGATGCTCTTTGGAGGATGCTAGTCTAAGGCATTTCAATTAATGCCATAGGGAAGCTAAACACATGAGGAATTTACCTTCATGAAGCTTCAAATCTTGCTGAGGAAAAAAGGCAAATAATTGTCTTCTACTGACATTTGTCTTATTGCTGTTTGATACTACCTGTCGCACAGAGTCGGACACAACTGAACCGACTTAGCAGCAGCAGCAGCAGCAACAAGGACTGATGCTAAAGCTGAAACTCCAATACTTTGGCCACCTCACGCAAAGAGTTGACTCATTGGAAAAGACTCTGATGCTGGGAGGGATTGGGGGCAGGAGGAGAAGGGGACGACAGACGATGAGATGGCTGGATGGCATCACCTACTCGATGGACATGAGTTTGGGTAAACTCTGGGAGGTGGTGATGGACAGGGAGGCCTGGTGTGCTGCAGTTCATGGAGTTGCAAAGAGTCGGACAGGACTGAGCGACTGAAGTGACTGAACTGAACATCGCTTCATGGGAAATAGATGGGGAAACAGTGTCAGACTTTATTTTTTTGGGCTTCAAAATCACTGCAGATGGTGACTGCAGCCATGAAATTAAAAGACGCTTACTCCTTGGAAGGAAAGTTATGACCAACCTAGATAGCATATTCAAAAGCAGAGACATTACTTTGCCAACAAAGGTCCATCTAGTCAAGGCTATAGTTTTTCCAGTGGTCATGTATGGATGTGAGAGTTAGACTGTGAAGAAAGCTGAGTGCCGAAGAATTGATGCTTTTGAACTGTGGTGTTGGAAAAGACTCTTGAGAGTCCCTTGGACTGCAAGGAGATCCAGCCGGTCCATTCTAAAGGAGATCAGTCCTGGGTGTTCATTGGAAGGACTGATGCTAAAACTGAAACTCTAATACTTTGGCCACCTCATGCGAAGAGTTGACTCATTGGAAAAGACTCTGATGCTGGGAGGGATTGGGGACAGGAGGAAAAGGGGACGACAGAGGATGAGATGGTTGGATGGCATCACCGACTCGATGGACATGAGTTTGAGTGAACTCCGGGAGTTGGTGATGGACAGGGAGGCCTGGCATGCTGCGATTCATGGGGTCGCAAAGAGTCAGACACGACTGAGCGACTGAAATGAACTGAACTGAACTGAACATGTTGTTATATTTTATTAGAAAGTTATGAGCTATTGGCAAATGTGTGGATTTAAGTCACCTTTTTCAGTTAGACTTTGTTAATTTTTCCCTCATTTATTTCAATAGTAACAGATTATTGAAATGAAAAGGCAAGTTAATGGAGAAGTCTGCCTCAGTTACAATTCTGTTTCCTCCATACTCACTATGTGTGCTTCCCATGTAGTGTCTCAGTGGTAAAGAATCTGCCTGCCAATACAGAAGACACGGGTTTGACCCCTGGGTCAGAAAGATCCCCTGAAGCAGGAAAGGACAACCCACTTCAGTGTTCTTGCCTCAAGAATTCCATGGCAGAGGGGCCTGGTGGGCTACAGTCCATAGGGTCACAAAGAATCGGACACAACTGAGCATGCATGCAAAAAATACTCACTTTGTAAAGAGAGATGTACATAGAATTCTGGTTCTCAAGATAGCAGCATAGATATTTGTGGATTGATGTATTAGAGAAGTTAATGATGCTGAAGCTCAAACTCCAGTACTTTGGCCACCTGATGTGAAGAACTGACTCATTGGAAAAGACCCTGACGCTGGGAGAGATTGAAGGCAGGAGGAGAAGGGGATGACAGAGGATGAGATGGTTGGATGACATCACTGGCATGATGGACATGAGTTTGAGTAGGCTCCTGGAGTTGGTGATGGACAGGGAAACCTGGCGTACTGAAGTCCATGGGGTCGCAGAGTCAGACACGACTGAGTGACTGAACCGAATGACTTGTTAGCCTCTTTGGTGTTGTTTGGGAGAATAATCAAGTATTCTGAAATTGTTTCTGAGCTGCCCACACTGCAGGATGCTCTTTGGAGTTGCCCATAGCAAGAAGCAATTTGACTGACCTCTTCTTTGCTGTACACCTGATTTTCTGCTCCAAACATAGCACCACATTTCTGATGCCCTGGGCAATGAGTGCATATCTCTTCAAGATGCGCGCCACCACCTAAATGAACCTTACATACCCTGCATGGCTTCTCTTTTAACCAGGCCATTCCAAATGCATTCTCCAGCGTGAAGAAAGGTCTGTCCAGCTCTTGAATGTGATGTAATAAAAGAACGGAAATTTATACTGGTAGGCAGATAATCTGTACTGATATAATATTCTCAAAGCCTTGAGAATAAATGATTTCTTTTCCATTACAGCTGGCAACAATAATATCTATACTTTTATAGCATTTAATAGGGTACATTGTCCCTTTAACTGTGTGTAAGTGTTTAAGAATGGGGCGACTTGGTCAGGAGAAAAGTGTTTGCAAATAAAGCAGTGAAGCCCAGAGGTTTTGATGAACAGGCCCAAGGACTCCCAGAAGGAGGTGGAGCTGCAGTTTGCATTCCACTCTTGACTCCAGGTTCTTTCAACTCTTATTTGCTGCCTTCTGAGAGATGGACATCCTGTAGTTGGACAGGGAACAATGAACTTTTTAATACTACACATTTAAATGACATCTGTGATGCCTACTACACAGAATCACCTAATAGCTAATATTCTTTTTCCCAGTAGTCTTGAAACATAGTTTGGATAAATCCAAGCTCTTAAAAATTTTTTCATTAGAAAACATTTTGAAAACATTCAAGAGTAGAAAGAAGAGTATAATTGCTCCCTATGATCCAAGTTTTCAGTTTTAATAATTAGCAGCACATGGGCAAGCTTGTTTTAGCTCTTTCCCCCACCTCAACTGGATTAAATGAAAAATCCTAAGTATCGTATTATTTCTTCTGTAAATACTTAAGGATATGTCTCTAAGAGATAATGTTTTCTGATTTTTTTTTTTTTTTTGCCGTATAACAAACCTCTTCTAAACTTAATGCTTTAAAACTATAGTTTATTATTCTCTCTCACAGTTCTGTGGGTTCATTGGGTTTAGCCGGGCAGGTCTCTAATGCATCTGAAGATACATCTGGGTTGGATTTGCAAGAGGGCTCACTCATAGGGCCGTCTGCGGGGAACTCAGGTGGCACTGTTGATTTTAGTTCATTTCCATGGTTTTCAATGTTGCTTGGGCTTCTCCTAGTATGGCTGCTGGGTTCCAAGAAGGAATGTCCCAAGAGCAAGAGTTCAAGACATTTGAGTAGAAGCTGTAAGGCTTCTTATGACCTAGTCTCAGAGCTTACGGTCATGCTTCCATCACATTCCATTGAAGAAGGGAATCACTGGGGCCACCCCAGGATTAATGGAGGGGATTTAGACTCTACCTCTCAATGGGAAGAGATGGTAAAAAACTTAAGAATAATTCCTGGATATCACAAATATCCAGTCAGTGTTCAAATGGACCCATTTGAACTACTGGTATTTTACATTTGGTTTGTTCAATGCAAACGAGAATCAAATGAGGATCAAATGAGTTCCACATTTTATGGACTTTTATGTTTCTTTTAATCAAAGATACTCCA
Source organism: Bubalus kerabau (assembly GCF_029407905.1). Classification (NCBI taxonomy): domain Eukaryota; kingdom Metazoa; phylum Chordata; class Mammalia; order Artiodactyla; family Bovidae; genus Bubalus; species Bubalus kerabau. The sequence goes on along the minus strand of NC_073630.1, from coordinate 48,162,177 downwards.
TCTCTTTTTACTCTTTGCTTGAAATTTATTTGTTGAAGAGGCAGGTAATTTGTCCTATTAAATTTACTACAGTCTGAATTTTGCTGCTTACAGACCCCGATGTTCCTCTTTCTCTTTTATTTTTCTCTTGGAAACTGTTAGGTACAGAAGCTTGATCAAGTTTAGGTTTAACATTTCCTAGGTGGTGATGTGTACTTCTTGTTTCGTCACACCAGGAGGTGCAAAATCAGTTTTATCTCTTTGGCGATGTTGAAATTGGCTTGTGGGTTCAGGTATTAAATCCAGAGCACCTTACTCCAATTGTGCCTTTTTAGGAAAAGTTTTTAAGTAGTTGCCTCATGTTTTGCAGTTTCAGGAAATGTAGTGTCTACATTTCTGTATCTCTGCATTTACCCTGAGCTAACCATGGTGACTGCAGCCATGAAATTAAAAGACACTTACTCCTTGGAAGAAAAGTTATGACCAACCTAGATAGCATATTCAAAAGCAGAGACATTACTTTGCCAACAAAGGTCTGTTTAGTCAAGGCTATGGTTTTTCCTGTGGTCATGTATGGATGTGAGAGTTGGACTGTGAAGAAGGCTGAGCACCAAAGAATTGATGCTTTTGAAGTGTGGTGTTGGAGAAGACTCTTGAGAGTCCCTTGGACTGCAAGGAGATCCAACCAGTCCATTCTGAAGGAGATCAGCCCTGGGATTTCTTTGGAAGGAATGATGCTAAAGCTGAAACTCCAGTACTTTGGCCACCTCATGCGAAGAGTTGCCTCATTGGAAAAGACTCTGATGCTGGGAGGGATTGGGGGCAAGAGAAGAAGGGGACGACAGAGGATGAGATGGCTGGATGGCATCGCTGACTCGATGGACTTGAGTCTGAGTGAACTCCGGGAGTTGGTGATGGACAGGGAGGTCTGGCGTGCTGCGATTCATGGGGTCGCAAAGAGTCGGACACGACTGAGCGACTGAACTGAACTGAACTGAACCATGAGCTGGACATCATATCAGATTCTTTCTATGAATTAAGTTTTCATAACATTTATTTTTTTTTATAGGGCTGATTTATTTTTCATAACAGCCCTATAAAGGAGGTGCTATGAGCATCCCCATTTTCCAGAGAAGGAAACTGAGACACATACCCCTAGTGCCTGACATCCAGACAGTGAATGCTTTCTGATTAATTCTCAATCACAAAAGGGATTCATCCTCATTTGCGGGATTCCTGAGAAAGGGAACGAGGTCTTATAGGAGGGCAAAATGAGGAAGTCACACATTCAGTTGCCTCCACTTGACATCCAGTCATTGAGTCCTGAGGCTTGTGAGGCAAATTCTGCCCCAGCTTTCTAGTGCAGGAGAATGATTTATTGAACAATAACATTTCCCTCTTTTGCATTATTCATTGTGCAGTAGGGTCAGGAGGGCGTGGCCTGCTACCTCCGCAAAGGATGCCGGGATGTCACCCTGCTTTACATTTGTGTTACTTGCTTTACCCAGACACTGGGTGCCAGCAGGAGGCTCGGAAACGACAATTTTATTTTAAAGAAAATATTTTCAAATGCAATTTGCAGTTTATACATGAAGAGTAATGAGCAAAACAGATGCAGCTGTCTTTTAAATTAACCCTGCCGTGCCACCCAGTTTGCTTTCCTACCGAAGTGATAATGTAGGCAGCTTTGGTGCGGTTCGTCGGGATTTTGGAAACTTCTGGAGCTTCAGAGGCAGTGGAGTTTGGCTAACAGACAGATGCATGCCCGATATGCCGGGTATCTAGGGCTGCTGTGTTGGGGGGGAAAAAAGCCTCAAAAGAACAGAATTCAAGAAAAACATAGGGAAATGGCTTATGAGAATGAACCGCAAGGACCGGATGACCGAGCCCGGAACGGCACTGTTGGGTAGCGGGAGCGCTTCACTTTCTCCGGGGAACTATTCCTGAAGGACACAGCAGCATTTCCTGCATCTCTGTGGAGCTATTTAGAGCCGTCTTGGTGCGGCTGCCCAGTCTCATGTGGTCTGAAGCAGAGTCCACGCTCTGTCACCTTGGAGAGGTTGTCCTCCGCGCTCTCAAGCAGGCACCCGTGCGCCGTTGGGGGCCAGCTCTGTCCTCCCTGGAGGATTCCCCATCTGGAGACCCTCACCGCCCACACCCAGTGGTCATAAATGCACCCAAGCTGTGTGGGTCTCTGGGCTCACCAGTCATGCATGTTGATAAAGCCGATTTCTTAACAGTGCTTGAAAGGGAGAGACTAGTTCCAATTTAGAAGATACAATTTCTTTACATTCCTGGGCATGGCTCTTGGTCATTTTGAAGGACACGAAGTGACTTAAATCAAGGTGACTTCACACCTTGTTATAAAGAAAGAGACACAAGCACACACGCAGACACACCCACAATTTAATGTTTTGATATACTGACATCACTCCCAAGCAGACACAATGATGGTGCTGTTTGACTCAGGGAAAGAAGGAGGCGGCCTCAGGTGTAAGACTGAGGCACAGACTCCCAGGAAGTTTCCATGGTCTGATGAAGGAGATAGGCTTCACTCTGAGGCATATAATGGCTTTAATCCATCTGCTGCCTAATTTCTTTTCTTGGGGTTAAGGGCTGAACCTGGCCTGTAGAGACTCCAAGTTAAATTAGCCACTCAGGGATAGAGCATTTTTAATGACCAAGCAGTTATCTCATTAAGAGCACGAGGACGTTTTATGTAGAGCACTGTGGTGGTTGCTTATTTTTAAAATACTTTTTGTCCATGTGCCTTTCCCATGGGCAGAGTCCTTAGTAGTATTTCCTGGGCTGGTGTCTTATGACTCAGAAATAGAGGCTTATATGAGATCCGCAGGAAGGAAGAGGAAGAAAGAGAGGAAGGAAGGAGGAAAGGAAAAAGGGAAGGAGGAAGGAAGGAAGGAGGGAAGAAAAGAGGCAGAAACAATGATCCTCAGACTGGCCAGTTTGCTGGAGTTGAGTTGAATATATCACTGTTGAAAGAGTTGTCTTTTCGCTTCATGTTTTCTACCTAAATTAAGGTGATTGGCTACACTGAGTGGTTGGAGGCCACCATCAGGTCCCACTCCATCTATCTTAGAGTGGTGGTGCAAAGTCTCCGGTGGGGCAGCATCCTTAGCCGTGATGTAATGAGAGTTTCTACCTCATGCTTGTATGTCATTCACACGAGTGGAGCATTATGGGAGCTGGAATAGATTGATGTCCCCTCCAAGAATAGCACTGATTATAGAACAGATTTTCCCATATACAGAGCCATTTTTAATTCACTGCCTACCACAGCTGCCAGCCTGCAGAGATAATTCCTTCTAGCAGAATAGCTCTAGATTATTATAGGGAAATCAAATTTGCATAAAAGCTCCCTCCCTCTCTCTCTCTCTTTCTCTTTAAGTTACTAAACAGATATTGTCAATTGCTTTTGTTGGGAGAGCTTTGCAGCGGGTGGCGGGGGGGTGGGGGGCGGTAAGGGGAAAATACATTAATTTTGGGGGAAATGACACAGAAACTTTCTATACAGTTTTAAATATTTTGACGACGTATTTAGTGTGACATGACACTTGATGGATGCTTCACAGTTTTCAATATGCTTTTTAGTTCAACAAACTTTTAATATATTTTAAAATTTTATTTTGAATGAACATAGGCCCTGGGGACATAAACATGAATGGCCTTTGCTTTTGAAAAGCTTATTTTATTTGATTCATGGGGAAAATTATGTGAAATAAATAAGGTATTAGGTCCATTAGGTCCATTTTGCATATGAGGAAACTGAGGCTCAGAGAAGTTTTTGAAAGTGTGCTCAGCTGAAGAATGAAAGATTGAGAACAGGTCTTCAGAGTCTTGTTTGGACTTGTTTGGGGTACCATGATGTCACTCAGGAGGGGAAAGGTTGCTGTTGCAAATTGGCAGCTTAAAGGTGTTGGCCAAACCTTTTAATTTGTCTTTGAAAAATCAGAAAGTTTTACCCCTGCATCTTCCACCCCTCAAAAGAAAGGACTTCTGGCTTCTTTTTAAAACATATCTTAACATCTGACAACACAAGCCTGTATTCCATCAAGGTAAGTCTGCTCCATCAGACTGGGTATGGCCCACATCCTTATGCCCAAGTTGCTGACTTAAGTTACCAACTTTGGGCAAAAAAAGCTTTGAGTTGCTCCCTCTGCTGAATCTGGCAGAGACCAGGGATGTGGGTGCATTGCCCTGGGAGTATCATTCTTGCACTTGTTTTTAAAATAATCTTTTCATTTTTCCCTTGCCTCAATTTTTCAGCTTTAAAAGAAAGTTGGTAATTTTTCAGCTTTTTCAAAAAAGATTATCTCCTGTAGGCCCCCAATCCTGATGATTTAGGATTTGGAGACTCACGAGAGATTTTTACTCTGTTAGCCACTGTAGGCTGATATTCTGCTTGTATTCTTTAAAAGGCTTTTGTAGATATTATTTTATTCAGTTGTGTTCTGTTTTCTGATCTGTTTTAAGCTATCTTTTGGGGGATAAAGAGTGTGAAGGTAGAAGTCTATCTAGCCTTCACTTTGGCATGTGGGCTTCAATTTTCTGATTTTGTTGAGCAAATTTCTATGCTGAATATCCAGTTCTTTGCGACCCTATGGACTGTAGCCTGCCAGGCTGCTCTGTCCATGGAATTCTCCAGGCAAGAATACCAGAGTGGAGTAGCCATTCCCTTCTCCAGGGCATCTTCCCGACCCAGGGATCAGACCCAGGGATCAAAGCCAGGTCTCCTGCATTGCAGGTGGATTCTTTACTGCCTGAGCCACCAGGGAAGCCCTCATGCTGAATATAGGTTCTTCTTAAGAAAATGAGGATAAGGCTACTGTAAGAAATAAATTGAGAGATAATCATGGTGTTGAACACTTAGATATAAGGTGTTGCTAAATTCTGCTTTACTGCAGAAGTGTAATTAAATCACTTGATTTAACCATGGAAGCTACAGGTTAGACAGATCATCCAGGAATCTAAAAACAGCTCTGGCGCAGGAGACCTTCCGGGAAGGGATTGTATGCAGCAGGCTGAGTATGTAAAGTGGGCTCTGGGCCCCGCCCCCAGTATACCTCTTCCTGGTGTGATGCCGTCACCTACTTGTTCCATCACAATTTAGGTGACAATCTGTTGAGGGTTCCACGTTGGGTGGAAGGTTGTTTGGGTGCCCTTTGCATAACTTTGCAACTCTGCAATTCCAAAGCTGGGTTTCTGCCCACCGCCCACCTCCTGAGAAGGTGGAGATAGACCTGCGGTATGGGGTGACTTCCAAGCTAGTGACAGTTCACTTGCCCCTCAAATATAACTCCTTTCTTCTCACTGCTTAAAATTCCATTTAAGTTGTGCTGTTTTGGCTTTAGGCTTTTGATTTTATGTTAAAAATTAGTTATCAACCTTTTCAAGTGCAGAGTTGGCAAAACATATTCCTACACCTTATCCATGTGACCTTCGTAAAAGCCCTGTGAGGTAGGAGAGTGGCATTGTCTCCTTTGGGGAAAAAGGAAATAACAGAGGAAAGACTATGATTTGGGAGCTAGAGATGCTGGTTTTGAGCCTTAGTTATAACTCAGAAACTGTGTGGTCTTGAACAGGAATACAGTATCTCTGAAACTGATTTCTCTCCCTACATACAGAAAATTAAAATATTACTTTACAGAATGATTATAAGGATTAGAGAGAATATTTTCATCCATCCACCCATCCATCATTTATTTATTTATTTATTCTACAAATATTTTTTCAGCTCCCACTGAGAGCCAGGCTCTGTACTGGCTCTGGGGATACATTGGTGAATATGACAGACCCTGTTCCTGCCCTTACTGGGCTTATGGTCTAACACCAAGTACAACATGGAGCACACAGCAATTTCTCAGTAAACGGTAGTTCTTTCAAAACTACCAGCCTAGTGGTTCCTTAGTGAGTGCAGAGCAGAGGGGGGGCTGAGCTCAGATTTCGGAGTCTTTGGCTCTGTCCAGTCCTTGGGGAAAGGAAGCTCGCTGTGGCTGTGACCTGAGCCGCTTTATTCCGGTCATCATCTCTGGTGTGCCCTGTCAGAGAGGAGCGTCGGCAACAGATATTTGTTTCTTCCTGTTCTGGAGGCTGGGAAGTTTAAGATCAAGGCACTGTCAATTGGATGTTTGCTAACAGCCCACTTTCGAGTTCATGGACAGCCTTTCCGAGTGAGTCCTCACTTGGCAGGAGGGATGAGGGAGCTCTCTTACAACCTCACTCTTGAGGACTCCATCCTTACAACCTCCCAAAGGCCCCAACGCCATCAGGTTTCAGCATATGAATCTTGGGGGCGGGGTCACAAACATTCGGTCTACATCAGAGTGTAGTGAGGTGGATTATGACCCACTGACTATGGGCAATTTACTTCATTTCACAAATCCTCAAGTTCCTAATTTGCAGAGCGGGCACCATGACAGCACCTGCCTCAGCAGGTTGTCATGGAGATCAGATGAAGTTTCTGGTAAGTAGTGAGCTCAGTACCTGCCACATCAGGAAGTGTTTATAACACAGTGGATGTTATTGTTGGTTGGGCTTTCAAATGGCATATGCATGGGTTGGGAGGACATATTCGATCCTGCTTCTCATTCTTCGCTGTCCTTTCTGTGGCCAGGGGATCAGAACACAGCCGCAGATGTTGAGTCCAAGAGGCTTGTGTCCTCTTTCCACCTGTCTGCTATTTGTCCATATCGTCTGTTTAAAAACTGTGCTGGGCTGAGGCTTGTCATGAGGCGGGCAGGCCATTAGGACAGGTCTTCTTTTGGTCTATTCTGTCCCCTCTCAACCAAACAGTTCTGTTTAACAGTCCTGCCCTTGGCTGGCGGGGTGAGACCACTTATATTTGAGGAAGAGGCTTCAGAGCTGCTATGGAGAGAGGGTGCTGTATGTCAAGTTTCTGCCTTATGTCAAGTGTCTGAAGTCAGGCTGCCTGAGTTCAAGTCCCAGCTCTATTTCTTATGAGCTAAGTAATTTGACTGCTGTTAACCCCAGTTTCTTCATCTGAAAAGTAGGGGTAATAATAGCTAAGAGTTAGAGAACATTTACTGTGTTCAAGGCACCTCCCATATACCAATTCATCCATCCCCAACCAGCTCTGAGTTAGCTGTTACTGGTACACCTGTTTGAAGACCAGGAAGCTTGAGGCTTAGAGAGATTAATTAACTAGGTTTGCTCAAGGTAAATGACAGACCTGGGGTTTGGACCCAGGCAGTTAGAACCCAGAGTTTTGTGTGCTTAACCACTCTACTGTATCCTTCCCTGATGGGATGGGATAATAAGCATGAAGTTTGGCACACAGTATGTGCTTAGTAAATTTTTTTTTTTCCAAGTGAAAAATTTAATTTTGTGTTATCCAGTGTGTACTTCTTTCTTTATAATTTCTTCCTATTATTTAAACTTGGAAATCAGTTACCCTTTTACATTTCAGCTATATTTAAAAATTCCTTTTTCTAACTGATGTTTTAATCTCTTGAATGTTTATATTTAATTATTTTTATATTTAAAAATTCCTTTTTTCTAACTAATGTTTTAATCTCTGGAATGTTTATATTTAATTATTTTGGTCACAAAAAGCAAATTAAAATTTTAATTATTTATTTGTTATTTTGTAGTAGTAAGAACAGTTGAGATTTACCCACTTAACAAACTTTTAAGTGTGTAATATGTTATGATTGATTATAGGTATAATGCTGTAGAGGAGCTCTCTAGAGCTTAGTCATCTTTTTATTTTTTAATTTTTATTTTCAGTTTTAAGTTTTTAAATTGAAGCATGGTTGATTTACAATGTTGTGTTAATTTCTGCTGTACAGTGAAGTGAGTCAGTTACACACATATATATTCTTTTTCTAATATTCTTTTCCATTTTGGTTTATCATAAGGTATTGAATATACTCTGTGTTATACAGTAGGACATTGTTGTTTATCCATTCTATATGTATAAAAGCTTACATCTGCTAACCCCAACCTCCTGCTTCATCCCTTCCCAACCTCCTTCCCCTTGGTGACCACTAGTCTGTTAGAGCTTAGTCATCTTGCTTGACTAAAACTTTATACCTATTGATTAACCTCTCCCCATACCCTCTCCCCCAGCTCCTGGTAATAGTATGTGCAGAGTAGATAATAACCGTCACCCTCAGCTCTGAAGGTGAGTGTGGGTCTCTCTTTCTGGAGCAGTAGGGAGCAGGGCCTTAGGACACTGGCTGGTGGGCATTCTTCAGAGATCTCAGACTCATTGGTGCCTGTGTTCATCTTGGCCTTGTGATAGAAATTTGAAACCTAATTAAAAATTTATTTATTTATTTATTTATTTTTGGCTGTCCTGGGCCTTGCTGCATGGGATTTCTCTAGAGGTAGCAAGTGGGGGCTAATCTCTAGTTGTGGTGCCTGGGTTTCTCACTGTAGTGGCTTCTCTTGTAGTAGAGGACAGGCTGGAGGGTGTGTGGGCTTCGGTAGTTGTTGCACATGGGCTCAGTAATTGTGGCTCCTGGGCAAAGCACAGGCTCAATTGTTGTGGTGCATGGGTTTAGTTGCTCCATGGCATGTGGGATCTTCCTGGATTAGGGATCAAACTTGTGTCTCCCACATTGACAGGCGATTCTTTACCACGGAACCACCAGGGAAACCTGAAACCTAATTCTTATGAGTTGCCCTCATGAGACTGTGATACCCTCATAGCAACACTAACATTACCGTAAATATGGGGTATTTATTAAGTGTCTACTTACACCTGATGCATTTTCAGATGCTCCAGATACAGGTAAGCAACCCTGAATCATGCCCCTCTTGGAGTTTTAAGACCAAAACAAAGAATGCTCCACTTGTTTTGCACTGATGTTAGTTTTCAGTCAGTTGGTATATCTACCTCAAATTCACATGAAAGCTTTTAAAAATCATTATTATCATCACCATTATCATCATCCTCCCCACCATCATCATAACAAGTTCTTACTATGTGCTAACTGCTATGTGCTTTGCCTGACTCATCTCATTTAATTCTCACATTAGAGCATAAAATGAAGATTTCTGTTAACGTTAGTCACCTACAAATTAAGGCAAATGTTGTGAAAATATCAGTTGCTTAGCGATAGTTAAAACAGAAGGAAGGGGAGATAAATGTATCTCAGCCTTTGGAATATTTAAGAATTGCAACAAAAACATTTTAAGAGATTCCTTTGGTGTAAATATCTGTATGCTTAGAAAAATAAGATAGGATAAATATAAAATTATTAACAAAACTGCTAGTATCCATTTCCAAAATATTGCCTAGTGGGCATAGGTCTTTTCAGTTTGTAATAGAATTATGTAATGAGTGCCTACTATGTTCTGGCACCTTGGTGTTCCCCTATACCCTGCTTACTTGTGGAAGTTCTTGAATTTTATATAATGTCTCGTTGTGTTAGTAATGAATTAACAGTTAATTTCAGTCTCATTGAGGTACAGGGATTTTCCTAGAGCTACCTCTCAGTGCCAAATAATTTTTAGCAGCTTCCTTTGTAAGGAAAGTTTCCAGGATAGTCAGTAAGGAAGACTCTCCCCATTTTATCGGATAGATTATTTTGTACTTAAAATTTTCTTTTTTTTTTTTTTGATCATGAAAGTAGTATCAGCCCACACTTCCAATTCTGGCTACATGTTGGGTAGACCAGATGCTCTAATAAATCTTCCTGCTCAAATAACCTAAGAATGATGGGTAAAGTATAACTAACATCTTCTAATGATATCTACAAAGAAAGGGAGCAGAGTTTCCAGGGCATAAAAATAAAGAGAGAGATGGAAAGTGGGTGTAAAGCATAAACTGAGACTCTGCCCTGAGGGTGCTTGCTGAGAGCAGAAACTAGGATTCTCAAGCTCTGAGTACTGTACTGGGGCTTTCCAGGTGGCACTAGTGGTAAAGAAGCCACCTGCCACTGCAGGAGACACAGAAGATGCAGGTTTGATCCCTGGGTTGGGAAGATTGCCTGGAGGAGGAAATGGCAACCCACTGCAGTATTCTTGCCTGGAGAATTCCATGGACAGTGGAGCCTAGTGGGCCCCCATCCACAGGATCACAGAGTTGGACATCAGTGAAGCGACTTAGCACCTAAGGACATTCTGTGCTGGGGACCAGAAACCAGTCTTTGGGCCGGTGTAATGTGGGAAGTTGAAAGTGAGAGCCTACTGTAAAGCTTGGGCACTCCAAGGACAACACTTTCCATGAAAAAGGGAGTTAGGGAAAAAATCCTCCTTTTGGCCAAGAGAAAGACTTAGCTCTCTCTGGGGGGGAAAATGTCTTCTTCCCCACATTTTAACAACAGTCCTGCTCTCCTTTGGCTTTGGGAGCTGAATTTAGACTTGCTGAGTCATCTTAAATTTAGAGGTCCTCAGTGCCTGGAAGATGTGGGGCAAATGCTTTCTGCAGAAATGCACCTTAATCCTAGACCCTGAGGCATCTTCACAGTTTCAGGTTCAGTTCAATTCAGTTCAGTCGCTCAGTTGTGTCTGACTCTTTGTGACCCCATAAATGGCAGCATGCCAGGCCACCCTGTCCATCACCAACTCCTGGAGTTTACCCAAACTCATGTCCATCGAGTCTGTGATGCCATCCAGCCATCTCATCCTCTGTCGTCTCCTTCTCCTCCTGCCCCCAATCCCTCCTAGCATCAGGGTATTTTACAATGAGTCAACTCTTCACATGAGGTGGCCAAAGTACTGGAGTTTCAGCTTCAGCATCAGTCCTTCCAATGAACACCCAGGGCTGATCTCCTTTAGAATGGACTGGTTGGATCTCCTTGCAGTCCAAGGGACTCTCAAGAGTCGTCTCCAACACCACAGTTCAAAAGCATCAATTCTTTGGCGCTCAGCATTCTTCACAGTCCAACTCTCACATCCATATATGACCACAGGAAAAACCATAGCCTTGACTAGATGGACCTTTGTTGGCAAAGTAATGTCTCTGCTTTTTAATATGCTGTCTAGGTTGGACATAACTTTTCTTCCAAGGAGTAAGTGTCTTTTAATTTCATGGCTGCAATCACCATCTGCAGTGATTTTGGAGCCCCCCAAAATAAAATCTGACACTGTTTCCATTGTTTCCCCATCTATTTCCCATGAAGTGTTGGGAACGGATGCCATGATCTTAGTTTTCTGAATGTTGAGCTTTAAGCCAAATTTTTCACTCTCCTCTTTAACTTTCATCAAGAGGCTTTTTAGTTCCTCTTCACTTTTTGCCATAAGGGTGGTGTCATCTGCATATCTGAGGTTATTGATATTTCTCCCAGCTATCTTGATTCCAGCTTGTGCTTCTTACAGCCCAGCATTTCTCATGATGTACTCTGCAGTTATCTCACAATCCAGAGTTACAAACACATGAAGAATGTAGATGTTATGTATTTAAGAGTCAGGGGAGAAAACAGAGTGAGATCTTCAAGTGCTTCAAATATTGGACCTGTGATGATACAGAAAAAATATTCAGAAATAAGTTAAAGATGTCCAATTAAATGATAGAACTGAAAACATGAGAAAAGAGCAAACTGCGTGCATGCTAAGTCACTTCAGTTGTGTCCAACTCTTTGCGACCCTATGGACTATAGCCCGCCAGGCTCCTCTGTCTGGGTTCTCCAGGCAAGAATACTGGAGTCGGTTGCCATGTCCTCTTCCAAGGGATCTTCCTGACCCAGAGACAGAACCTACATCTCCCATGGCTCCTGCATTGCAGGCAGATTCTTTACTGCTGAGTCACCAGGGAACAGTTATCCCCCATTATCCATTTGTTGTTGTTCAAGTAGCTCAGTCATGTCTGACTCTTTGTCACCCCATGGACTGCAGAAGGCCAGGCTTCCCTGTCTTTCACTAACTCCCAGAGTTTGTGCAAACTCATGTCCATCGAGTTGATGATGCAGTCCAACCATCTCATCCTCTGTCATCCCATTCTCCTCCTGCCTGCAATCTTTCCCAGCATCAAGGTCTTTTCCAATTGAATTGGGTCTTTGCATCAGGTGGCCAAAGAATTGGGGCTTCAGCATCAGTCCTTCCAATGAATATTCAGGGTTGATTTATTTTAGGATTCACTGGTTTGATCTCCTTGCTGTCCAAGAGACTTTCAAGAATCTTCTCTATTACCAGAGTTCAAAGCATCAGTTGTTTGGTGCTCAGCCAAACTCACATCCATACATGACTGCTGGGAAAATCCATAGCTTTGACCATACAGACCTTTTTCAGCAATGTGATGTCTATACTTTTTAATACACTCCAGGACATTCCTTATCCATGGGGGAATACATTCCAAGACCCGCCAGTGAATGCCTGAAGCTACAAATATTATTGAACCTTATATATACTATGCTTTTCTTGTACTAATTAGCAGGTGTCCCTTACAGTGTGAATATGGTGGACAGAGGGATGATTCATGTTCTGAGCAGGATGGAGCTGGATGGTGCAAGATTTCAGCAGGCTACTCAGAAAGGCATGCAGTTTAAAACTTATGAATTGTTTATTTCTGAAATTTTTCAGTCAATATTTTTGACAGTGGATAACTAAAACCACGGAAAGCAAAACTGCAGATGAGGGACTTCTGTATCAAAAGTTTATTGAAAAACCTAGAAAGATTTTTAAAGAGCCCAAGTAGAACATCTAGAAATGAAAATAGAATTATTGAAATTAAAAGTAAAACATGCTCTTTGTAAGAAATTTGGAAAGAATAAAGGAAAACCCATAAATTAAACATTATTCTATCATGAAGGTACAAGCAGTGTTAATACTCTTCATGTAATTCATTCATCTTTTTTCTATGCATTTTTACAAAATAGACATTATATATGAATAGACATTCCATATGAATATTATTTTATGCCATCATTTTCTTTCTATATAAGCATTTCCCAATCATTGTACTATATAATATATGTGAGTAAGGAAATGTCATAATGTAAATATTCCTCTGTAGTTGGATTTGGGCTTCCACAGTGGCTCAGCAGTAAAGAATCTGCCTGTAACACAGGAGATAACAGGATACACAGGTTTGATTTCTGGGTTGGGAAGTTCCCCTGGAGAAGGGCATGGCAACCCACTCCTGTATTCTTGCCTGGAGATCCCATGGACAAAGGAGCCTGGCGGGCTACAGTCCATGGAGTTGCAAAGAGTAGGATATGACTGAAGCAACGAAGCAGGCACATAGTTGGACTTATTTATTTATTTTTAATTTGCAAAAAACATCTTGGCAGAAGCTGCCAGGCCTTCTTAATGCTTAGGCTAGGGACTGGCACAGTGTCACTTTTCCCCATGTTCTCCTTGTTTAAATAAGTCATGTGGCAGGTTAAGATTCAATGTGGGGAAAATCTATGTAAGGGTATGGATATGAAGGGAATGGTTCATTAGGGACCTAGGTTCCATGTATATAATGTTTTTGTTTTCCTTTATAATACAGTGGTAGGGTATTACACACTGTTCTGTATCTTATTTTTTTTTCAGTCAAATATTTTGCAGTACATTTGGTATTAATACATATATTATTTGGGATTAGAATTGGCTACAAGTAAAACTCCAAATATAGTAGCTTAAACAAAACAGAAATTTGTCTTCTGAATTTATAGATGTTTGGAAGTGGTTGGTCCAACTCTTTCTATTTTGTCGCCCCACCACACGTGACTTCCATTCTCAAACCACCTCAATATGTAAAATGAAGTTTTACATTTTACAATATGTAAAATGAAGTTCAACTGAATTCTAACCAGTAGGAAGGAAGGATAAGTGCTGAAGAAGTCATTTCTTTACCTGGGATTTGTATTTCTCATTTCTATTTCTTAGGCAGGACCACACCTAGCTGCAAGGAATGTTGGGATATATAATCTTTATTACAAGTGGGCATGTGCCCAGCTAAACAAACTGGGGATTCCATTCTTAAAGAGGGAGGGAAGAATAGATATCAGAGGACCATTGTACATTAATAATTTTCTCATGTTTTTTACATATTAGTTTAAATGAGACTTTTTAATATATTCTACTATATTGTTTTCTGGAGAAGGCAATGGCACCCCACTCAAGTACTCTTGCCTGGAAAATCCCATGGACGGAGGAGCCTGGTAAGCTGTAGTCCATGAGGTTGCAAAGAGTCGGACACGACTTTCACTTTTCACTTTCATGCATTGGAGAAGGAAATCGCAACCCCCTCCAGTACTCTTGCCTGGAGAATCCCAGGGACCGGGGAGCCTGGTGGGCTGCCATCTATAGGGTTGCACAGAGTCGGACACGACGGAAGCGACTTAGCATAGCATAGCATAGCATATATTGTTTTCAGGATGATTATACCAATTAGAGTGCATGACTGAGCGACTTCACCTTCACTTTTCACTGTCATGCATTGGAGAAGGAAATGGCAACCCACTCCAGTGTTCTTGCCTGGAGAATCCCAGGGACAGGGGAGCTTGGTGGGCTGCCGTCTCTGGGGTCTCACAGAGTTGGACACGACTGAAGCGACTTAGCAGCAGCAGCAGCAGCAGCAGAGTAGGGAAATGGCTATCTTATGTCACTCTCTTCAGCACTGAATATAATGAATTTTATAATATTGGCAGTCAGTTAAGATTATGTCATGTTTTAATTTATTCTTCTTTGATTACTAGCATGAATTGACATTTTTATTCTATTGTTTATTAGCCATTTATATTTTACCTTCCTGAACTTTTTGTTCATGTCCCAAGTCCAGGGAGCAATTTGGTTTGTTTTTCTTAACTGTTCATTAAACATTTATATTAAGGTTATTTATCCTGTTAATTATAAAGCAGAAATAATGTCTCTGACAGTCCTGGAATAAGGGATATATGAGAGTATCATTTTCTGATTGTGGTGGGTAGTGAAGAGCTCTCTTCTTCATAGTGGATGGGGAATAGGATTTGCATAAGTTCCATGTTTGAGTTAATATCATTCTTCTGCAGCATTAAAAAAAATTATTTTATTTATTTTAATTGTCAGATAGTTACTTTATAACGTTGTATTGGCTTTTGCCATACATTAATATGAATCAGCTGTGGGTATACATGTGTCCCCCCTTCCTGAACCCCCTTCCCACCTCCCTTCCCTCCTTATCCCTCCAGGTTGTCCCAGGGCACTGGCTTTGGGTGCCCTGCTTCATGCATTGAACTTGCACTGGGCATCTATTTTACATATGGTAATGTATATGTTTCAATGCTGTTCTCTCAAATCACCCCTCTCCTTCTCCTAAAGAGTTTTAAAGTCTGTTCTTTACATCTGTGTCTCTTTTGCTGCCCTGCATGTAGGATCATCATTACTGTCTTTCTAAATTCCATATATATGCCTTAATATACAGTATTTGTGTTTCTCTTTCTGACTTACTTCACTCTGTATAATAGGCTTCAGTTTCATCCACCTCATTAGAACTGACTCAAATGTGTTCCTTTTTGTAGCTGAGTAATATTCCATTGCGTATATGTACCACAACTTCCTTATCCATTCATCTGCCAATGGACATCCAGGTTGCTTCCATGTCCTATTTTAAATAGTGCTTCTGCAGTGTTTTAATTGCTGAAATAGAGTGTCTTTCTATGAAGGAATCAGAAAAACCAGGAAGGGCATGGAGAAAGGAGTGACAGGGAGAGTTACATGTGCTATGTTTGAAGCACGAGCCGTGGGAATGAATGCAGTGCTCTTTGACCTCTAAAAGGATTGCCAGGGCTTCCTGAATCCTGCATTGTTAGGACTCAGAGGGAAAAACCTGAGACCCATACTAAGATATGTATTCTCCTGTTGTTTCAAGGTAGAGGAAGCTGTAATGATACCACCTATCCATTAGAGGGTGCGCTACAGATAGCCATCTTGGCTTTCTATCCATTGAGAGCATTTTGTAAACCCTGTCTCTGTCACCTTTAACCTGCATAGGCACTCGACACACTGTAAGAATACTATCAGGGTGCTTTAGCACTAGACTGTAGAGGTTGTGAGTCAACAGCAGCTTATAAACAGTGTCTGTTCTTAGAGATGACTAGATCAGACATTGCCCCCCCACCCCCAATCTAACAGACAAGGGAAGCAACTGACCTAACATTCCCCAGCTTGGTGGCTGTGGAAGCAAATGTAGAACTCTCTGTTTGTAACTCCCATATAAGCTGCCACATTGTCCATGCCTAGCTGCCTCTGCACCGTCACCAAGATCCTGCACCTGCCCTAAAGCTTTGGACTGCACCATCGTTCTGGAGCAATCCACCTTGCCTGATGTTCCAGGAATTCCAGGCATGGCTGCATCCTGAGTCATCTGCCCCCTGTGGCTTTACCTGAGAACAGCACTCTCCTGCCCACTCAGGTAGCCGCGTCTGCCCTGCTCAGCCTCAGAAAGTGCTGAAATGATCAAAGTTTGAGTCTTCTAGAAACTTGCTTCATCTCCAGGGCACTAACAGAAAGATAGCGAGATATTTAGGAGCAGTGTAGGAGCTTGGAGAATCAATGAAGAACAAGTTATGAGCGAAAAAAGAGAAGATAGAATGCAGATGAAGAGCAAAGTGGTGTGGTTACATTTTTTAAAATGCTGTTTTTATGATGTGAAAGCATGGAGTGAATAGAACATTTGGAGCCAGACTTGGGCTTCCTTCCATCCTTATTACTTACAATGGTGTGACCTTAGGCAAATCCTGTCGTGACCTCTCTGAGTCTAATTTTTTTTTGGTGTTGTTCAGTCACTCAGTCGTGTCATACTCTTTGTAACCCCTTGATCTGCAGCACACCAGGTTTCCCAGTCCATCAGTATCTCCCAGAGTTTGCTCAAACTCATGTCTATTGAGTTGGTGATGCCATCCAACCATCTCATCCTCTGTCGCTCACTTCTCCTCCTGCCCTCCATCTTTCCCAGCATCAGGGTCTTTTATTTTTTTTTTTAATTGGAGTATAATTGCTTTACAATGTTGTGTTAGTTTCTGCTGTACAACAAAGTTAATCAAATATATGTGTATATATATCCTCTCCCTCTTGGACCTCCCTCCCCAGTGTTTATCGCAGCACTATTTACAATAGCCAGGGCATGGAAACAGTCTAAGTGTCCATCGACAGATGAATGAATAAAGATGTGGTAGATATATACAATGAAGTATTACTCAGCCATAAAAAGTAATGAAATTGGGTCATTTGTAGAGATGTGGATGGACCTGTCTGAGTCTCAATTTTGACTTCCATGATTTGCAGCAATAACATCTGTCCTGTTAAAAGTCCAGGTCTGATATGAGGTTCAGATTGTACTGTAGTTTAAAAGCACCTAATAAAATAATGCGCAAACTAAGGAGATGCTGCTCTGACAATAGGAGAAGCACCTTGCTGTTCTCAGGAGTTGCATTGGAGAAGATCATTCCACATTTTTTCTTGAGGACAATTCACATTTGCAGATTTGGTGTCTTGGAGGAGCCTTGGAAGAGAAGACCACAAGGAACTGGAATCTGGGGTTGTATAATAAATTGACCAACTCAAAGGAACCTACCTCTATGCGGCACAACACTATTTGTGATGACCAATCTTCAGGTACTGTTGTACGTGAATGAGCATCAGTAAAGTGTGCAAATGATGATCTAAAACCAGCCTGGCACCATGGTTCTTTGGGTCTAATAAATGAGAGGAAAATTTTTTTTACTAAGTATATTGCACTGATACTATTAGTTACAAATGATTCTTAGCTTTTATTAAAAATAAATTCTGACAAATCTGGGCAGGAAAATATTCAGGGTTCTTATTTTAAGTTTTCCATTAGGGAAATTGTTGTTCAGTCACTCAGTCATGTCCGACTGTCTGACAGCCCGCCAGGCTTTCCTGTCCTTTACCATCTTCTGGAGCTTGCTCAAACTCATGTCTGTTGAGTTGGTGATGCCATCCAACCATCTCATTCTCTGTCATCCCCTCTCCTCCTGCCTTCAGTCTTTCCCAGCATCAGGGTCTTTTCTAATGAGTTGACTCTTTGCATCACGTGGCCAAAGTATTGGAACTTCAGTTTCAGTATCAGTCCTTCCAAAGAATATTCAGGGTTGATTTCCTTTAGGACTGACTGGTTTGATCTCCTTGCTGTCCAAGGGATTTTCAAGGGTCTTCTCCAACACCACAGTTCAAAAGCACCAATTCTTCGGTGTTCAGCCTTCTTTATCATCCAACTCTCACATCCATACATGACTACTGGAAAAACCATAGCTTTGACTATATGGACCTTTGTCAGCAAAGTAATGTCTCTGCTTTTTAATACACTGTCTAGGTTGGTCATAGCTTTTCTTCCAAGGAGCAAGCGTCTTTTAATTTCATGGTTTCAGTCACCATCTGCAGTGATTTTGGAGCCCAAGAAAATAAAATCTGTTACTGTTTCCACTTTTTTCCCACCTATTTGCCATGACATGATGGGACCAGATGCCATGATCTTAGTTTTTTGAATGTTGAGTTTTAAGCCAGCTTTTTCACTCTCCTCTTTCACCTTCATCAAGAGGGCTCTTTGGTTCTTCTTTGCTTTCTGCCATAAGGGAAATGTTAAAATATTGAAAATACATGGAGTATTTTACAGATGAACCAATGAGAACTTACAGAGTTTGTTATTCATTTAATGTGTCACTTCTAGTAAGTGACAGAAACAGGATTTGAACCCAGGGTCTTCCAGGCTCTGCTCTGAATCACTGTTCTATATTGTCTTGTCCTAAAAGGATGACAATTTGCTGTTCTAGTTACATCAGGTAGGACATTGTACCAGATATGCTTTTTCATTGTTTTCTGAAAACCAATTAACTTCCAAGCTCTATATTATTTGCTTCTAAGCAATAGTGATTAATAATGTGTCTCATTTATTCCAAAACAAGCATTTCCCCCCACATTTTAGCATCTCTGAAATTGGATGCTTCTTATAAGTGATGGTGTATTGTTTAATTGACAGCATTTTTCTTTCTCAGTGGCACATAAAATAATGGTGCATCTCACAATTGATATTGTCTTAGATCTGATGAAATGCAGTAATGATGACTTAGCGTATATAAAGGATAGGGCAGTGTGGAGAAACATAGAGATAACCACAGGGTGTACAAGGGTGGGGTCAGGTCTTTGTCTATTTCAGTGTTTCCCAGGGTGCAGGACAATGATTCAAAATGACTAGTTAGGTGGTACCCACTAACATGGGTGAAAACCCTGAGTTAGCCCATGAGTGATTCCCTGCTCCCCGCCCCCAGAATTTAGAATGTTGAAGAGTTTAGAGCTCTTTCAACCCTTCAGAGAAGCATAGGAGAAAGTTTGTGTTTAATGCTGAGGCATCTTTAACATCTTGTCACACTAACTTCCCTTTGTGATAATGAGAGGGCAGGTTCCAGCAGTATTTAGCTAGAATTTAATTGTTTTGTTTTCATTTATTTACTTTTGTAGTTATCTTGTCCTTGGGGCAAGCAGCACTGGTTTTCCAATTATAGTAGGAACAGAAAAATTTCCTTTGAAAAAGATAAATTTATTTCAGTAAAAATGGAGCCAATTAAAGAATATTAAGCAAATACTAGTACAGATGGTATGTAGATATGGCAAGAATTGTGAATGTGGTCCTCATGTGACAGAATGTGTGCAGCGTGATCTGTTCTGATTACTTCACTTCTCTTTGTGTCTGTGCATGCTGTTCCTTAGTTGTAGGGACTCTTTTCCCTACTCACTAATGATGGATCTCCTTTGCTTTCTCCTGGAAGCCTTCCCTGATTTCTATAGTCAGAATTAATTGTGTGTGCCCATAAGACCTTGTTTAAAACTCGATTTAGTTCTTTTGTTATTCTAATCTTCTTATCATAGATATTCACATGACCATCTTTGTTGTAATTGGAAGCCTTTTATGGGTAGAAACCACTTCTTAATTCATCTCCGTGGCTTCTTAAAGGCCTTATATGCAGTTATAGAAAAGAATGAATGGATGGATTCAAAATTCATGTTAACAATTATTTTATGCAATTTCCCCCATTCTGCAGAAACCTAGCCTGGTTTTAGACAGCTCATTTGTTCAGCTTACCTTTCAGCTTCAGTGTAAGTAGTAGTTACTGAGGCACTTGTAGAACTTGCATTGTTTTTCAGCATAAATATTTTGCAAAGGAGGTCATAGAATCATCTGAAACTATTCATGAGGAGGTTAAGCCTAAAGTAAAGCCAAAGAAAGATTGGAAGGAGGTGTGCCTGTGTGTGTGTCTCTGTCTGTGTGTGTGCCTGTGTGTGTGTGTGTGTGTCTGTCTGTCTGTGTGTGTGCCTGTGTGTGTGTGTGCATGGGTGCCGATGGAGCAGTAATCCGTTGACTTGAGAGCTGTATCTTCTGGTTGACTTTGCTCTCCATTTGAAGCCCAAAAGACAAAATTCAGTGACCAAAGATAATGGTAATCTAAGCAGAAAGATAAATAAAATACTTGCAGTTTTTATACTTGAGCAGTCCTGTTATCCTTTTCAGAGTCTTAGATAAGAAGCTTTGCTCAGCCTGCATGAGCCAAGGCAATGGGAAAGTGTACAGAATTATAAAGATAGGTGCTGTTTCTGGAAGGAAGTCCAATTCCTCTACCAATGTCGTCTTTTGAAAAGAGAGAGCAGAAAAAGACCTGGTACCACTGCACCATCAATCAAGTTGGATTCATTGACTTTCTAAACAGCTCCTAATAAAACCCAGTGTTTGCTAATCTTATCTCTGTGAAGGAAGAATGAGGCCAGAGTGCATCAGAGGAAGGGGAGATTGATAAAAATGGGAGGCAGCTCTCTGGGATACATTTTGTATCTTCTAAGACTTTCAAAGGGTACCTGGCTGTTTCCATCAAAAATAGCTCTGCTTAGTTCCTAGTATATTCTTAAAGAGTATAATGAGGGAGGCAGTGGTGCAAGCCTCTTGGTTAACCATCTGGCTTTTCTTTTCCTCCTTTTAGGCGTCAACATCATTGAGGTGCAATCAGCATGATAGTTTAATTGTACTCCAGGAATGCTCTAGTTCAGTCATGACTGACACATGATGATCTCTGGACTGAGAATCTTTATTAAAAAAAAAAATCTTCATCTAGCTGTCAGTCGTTTACAAAAGAGAGTCCAGTTTTAATGATTGATGGCAATTGGACACATCTCACTGTCCTTCCTGGGCTGACTTTTCCTTGGGTTTCAGTTGGCAGGTAGGGAAGAAGGGAACAGTGAAAAACAAACAAACTCTTAGGTTATCAGGTTTTCCATGGATATCCCTAGTGTTCTGGCAAACTGAATTGGAATAGTGATTAATTTGATCAATTTTACATTAAAAGCTAATTTCTGCTTGTATCTTCTGTATCCTTTGCAGGGTATGACCCTGTGGTCTGCTGATCTTTGAAAGAATTTATAGCAGATCTGTTTCAGAGTCCATTGAAAGCAATTTACTATTCACATGTTAAATATATGGGACAGTTGGTCTTGCTACAGCAATACAATTATTCTGGAAAAGAATTTTCAATGATGAAAATGAAAAAAAGTTAAAATAGTCATAATTTACTGCTCCGGAGTGCCGGGCAGCTGTTTTCTGCCTCGATCTGTATTCTAATAAGTCTTTTAAATGAAGAGATTTATGAGATTATTTTAATTTTGATGTCTTTTTAATGCTTCATGCATTTTAAATACAACCTTTTAATAGTTTTTGAGATTGAAGAATTTAATTTTGTTTTATGCTGCAGAAATAAATGTATTCTCAGGAGACCACACCATTATTGTAGTTCTTTTGCTTTCCTTTTTTTTTTTTTCAAAAATCAGCATATCTTCTACACATAGCTCGAATGCCAACCAGATTGGCAAAGGCTTTCTTTAGTTGGGGAGCCAGGAATTAGAAGAAAAGTGTGCATAAGTGTGTTACAACGTAACTGGTGCTAACGGAATTTTTGTAGGATTAGATGTTTATTTGCCCCCATTAGGGAAACAATTTCTGGTGAACATGACCCAACTTTACTTGGATGAGTAGTCAGAGATGTATGTAAACTGAATGCCTATGTAATACACCTCTTGCGATGAGGCATGGCCAAGTCAAACTCAAATTTTAGAGTGATCCTCGTTCTGTGTATATACCTATTTACTGGTTTCAAAGTACAGTATTATGGACAATATTCACTCAGAATTGTATTTTAGAAAAGTAATAACAGTCTGGTGCAATTCATTTTTTAAGGCCTTGGCGAAGTCATAGAGATGGATTGAGAAGTGGTCTCTGTCCTAAAAGGCTCCCAATCACAATAAAGAAAGGCATATGAACTTCATAATAATATGTTGCTTTTCCCTTTTCTTTCTAGGCAGGGAGAAACATAAAGCTGAGGAAAGCTGTTATACCCAAAAGATTTGAAATATTCAAAAGAGGTCTGTTAAAAGGCAAACATAAGGAGTTACACCTAAGCTTTTCCCAGATATTTTAAGATGAAATTATTAAATTCCTAAGTTGCTTTAGACAATTTAACGTGTTAATTGAAGTTAGCAGGAGGTCATGAAACTTAGATCTCCATATTATGTCAGAGAGGTTTGAATTGCAGAACATTCTTGAATCTATGTGCTATTTTTAAAAGGTGGCATATCCAAATCTAAAAAATCAGTAAAAGTACAATTTCAAACAGTGTTTAATAACATAGAAAATGCTCTTGATATAACGTTAAATGAAAAGCAAGCCAGAAAAAACTGCATATATAGTACATCAACAACAGAAGGAGCAGTTTTTGTGTGACATTAGAAAGTTATAATATGAGCTGCAGGAAGTTGGAAATAAAATTTTATATTGAGGGCATGTCAAGAAGTGGTTGTACACATATGCATATCACACAGCTACAAAACATTATAGCATCTAGGATTTATTTAGAAGTTTGTGGAATTTAGGATGATTTTTTTCAGCTTCTTTTTCATAATTTTCCACAGTAAACATATGTTTTTATGTGGGACCAAAGACTAATAAAAATACATCTGGTTGTGCAAAGTAATGCATAAAAGGAGCCAGAATTTATTATATAAATTGCTAAAAATGCTACCTTCTTGTTGCAAGCATGATTATTTTTGAATAGCAGTCTTCTCTTAATTCATATTTGAAAGGAAAAAAGGGCTAAACTTCCTGTGTTGTGACTCTAATCTCATTTTGAAGCTGGAAGCATGGACTTGTCTGAGGAATGGTCATATTCCATGAACTTTTAGGGTATTGCTGCTAAAATACAGTGCTTTATCATGCTGATTTCAGTGGCTTTTTTCATTTTTCTGAAAAAATAAGTTACTTGTAATTCATATTTTGGGTAATGATTAGTCAAGTTTTACTATACTATTTAAAACTGTAAAGCTATCCAAATTGCTTTGTCAACAAAAAGGCAGACTATAAACTCTTAACCAGTCTCTCTCACTCCCTGGGTTGTATTATAAGCGTTGATACTTCTAGTCTGCAGCTTTAGAACAAGTCCTGCATCCACCCTTATTAACCTCCTTATTTGTGGGCAGTCAGTTGTATTGCTCGCCTGGACTTCCGTTTTTTGAGTTTTATGATGGGTCTAAGACCTGTCTTAAAGAGTGGTAGTGAAATCAGAAGAGTTAATAGATGGAAATGATGACATGCCTGTGAGAGTCCCTTGGACTGCAAGGAGATCCAACCAGTCCATTCTGAAGGAGATCAGCCCTGGGATTTCTTTGGAAGGAATGATGCTAAAGCTGAAACTCCAGTACTTTGGCCACCTCTTGCGAAGAGTTGACTCATTGGAAAAGACTCTGATGCTGGGAGGGATGGTGGGCAGGAGGAGAAGGGGACGACAGAGGATGAGATGGCTGGATGGCATCACTGACTCGATGGACGTGAGTCTGAGTGAACTCCGGGAGTTGGTGATGGACAGGGAGGCCTGGCGTGCTGCGATTCATGGGGTCGCAAAGAGTCGGACACGACTGAGCGACTGATCTGATCTGATCTGATCTGACCCTTATCTGTTGTTTAGTCACTAAATTGTGTCTGATTCTTTGCAACTCCATGGACTATAGCCCACCAGGCTCCTGCATATGTGGGGTTTTTCCAGGCAGGAATACTGGAGTGGGTTGCCATTTCCTTCTCCAGGGGATCTTCCCGACCCAGGGGCTGAACCCGTCTCCTGCATCGCAGGAAGATTTTAGTGACTGTAATTATAGAGTTAGGATTCTGAAGAAAACAGGGTTATATACCAACAAAGCCAATAAAAGCATGTGTTCTGTTTGACCAGTTTGATTTATGTAACCACAGTGGAGCTGGGAATGGGATTATCTTCACTAAAAATACCAACGTTTGCACACGTCACCGGTGGGAAAATGAAGTGATATCGCTGCGACTTCACTGAAAACACTAGAACGGGTCAGTAGCAAGGAATCCACATTTGTGCTTTTTGACACAAAAATCTTATTTATGTCATCATTATTAATATTAATAACACATTCCCTCATGACCAGAGCACTGATGCTTCTGTGTATCATTGCAGCATCTAATAATAATAATGGCTAATATTATCTATGTGCTTATTACGTTCCAGGCATATCTCTAAGTACTCTGTGTACATTAATCTCACTTAATATTCACAAAACCTCATGAGAGAGCTACTGCTATCATCCCCATTTTGTAAATGAGGAACCAATGGCACAGAGCATTCTGGTAATTCACTGAGGGTCTCCAAGCTAATAATGTTGGAGCTGGAATTCAAACCCCTCTGACTCTGGAGTCCCCCTTCTAACTATTACAGTCTTTGAAATCATAAGCAAAATGAATAATGGTTATCTGAAGCAGTAATATAGGCTGTAAGATGTTCAGTTCTCATGGAAATGTTGGGAAATAGCCGTTGTTAATCTAAATTGCTTAAAATGGAAGCAAGGCCTGTGAGCAACTTCAAGCTGACCCCACTCTGCCTTAGTGTTGTTATTTGAACATATTCAAAATTTTACTGAAAATACTTAAAAAATAAAATTAAGTTTGTTGTAGATAGTATTCGACTAAGAAAGGAGAGAAACTTGGTAACTTTAGCACTTCATCAACAATTTACTTATGCTGGAACTGTCTGTCATCTTTCTTTCTTCACTTTCAGTAAAATTGGTCAAAAATATATATTTAACATTTCTAGACTCGACTGTAGAGATGACAGTGTACCCATCGGTATCATTTAAATGAGTCATACTTGCAAGTGGGTAACTCTGTTTAACCTTGTATAAGTTCTAGACGGCGCTTCAGAATCTACAAATGAGTCACAGTCGACAAACAGTCTGCAAACATGTCAAGATACGTTTTAGAATTCTTTTTTTCTTATTTAACTTTTCTTTCCACTGGTTTTGATTTTTGGTTACTTCCTCCCTTTCTTCCTTCCTTCTTCCCTCCCCTCCTGTCTTCCTTCCTTTTAACTTTTGAAAGTTCTTATAGGAACTTTAAAGGAAAATTTGAAGAAAGAAACAAAAATCTTTCTTTTCCTCCTTTGTGTGTGTGTGTGTATGTATTACATTACCCTTAAGGATTTTTTTTTTTTTTTGGTTTGCACACATAATTTATAATTATATGATTGCAGTCAAGTGAACAATTTTATTCAGCTTTGTTTCACGCAATTAATGACTGTATATGATTCCATTAAGCAGATGTCCATAATTGATGTAGTTTTCTCCCCATTGTTGAATTTTTAGGTTGTTTCCATGTTTTTGTTCTTCTGGATAATATCGTAGTGAGCGCATCTGTGCAAATAGCATCCCTTCCTCATTATATCATATGATAAATTCCTAAGAGCAGAATTACTGGGTTAGACATAATGAATCATGAATCTTTTTTGTGGATCTTATGCATATAATGAATTTGATATTTTTAGATGAATTGAAGGAAAGAACGGTAAACACTTTGACCCCGATATGGGCCAAAGTTCCTAACACTAAATTAACCCAGTAAGAACCACAATGAAAGTGAGGTTTCTTAAATTTCGATGCAAACTTCTTCAACTACACAAATGGATTTTTATCTAATCAACCTCAAGTCTACTTAATGTTGAAAGAGCTATTCAGTTAACCCAAAACATCTTGGTCATTTAGTAGATAATTTAGCCCCAAATGAATTCATTGCTGGTCCCAGATTATTTATAGCTATCAGTTGTATTCCTCATGGTAGCAAACTCTTCCAATGACCTGAGTAACAGAAAAATTTAAGGTGAGACTTTGGAAATGATATCTCAGGAATTTTTCACACTGACAAAAGATCTTGCCAGTGTAAATTTTAGCTGAATAATGTTATGTTTTAGAGCAAACATTTGGACATGTATTGTCATATCTTTGTTTTGTGGCTGTATGACTATAATGTTTATTTTTTAGTTTAAAAATATTTTATTGGTGTATAGTTGATGTACAGTATTGTGGAGGAGAAGGGGGTGACAGAGGATGAGATGGTTGGATGGCATCATCAACTCTGTGGACCTGAGTTTGAGCGAACTTAAGGAGATAGTGAAGGACAGGGAAGCCTGGTGTAGTGCAGTCCATGGGTCACCAAGACTTGGACACAACTGATGACTTAACAACAACAACAACAAAACTGTGGAAGTTTCAGGTATATAGCACAGCAATTCAGTTATACATACATACATACATATATATTTTCTTTTTCTTATAGGTTGTTACATAATATTGAATATAGTTCCCTGTACAATACAGTAGGTTCTTATTGGTTATTTATTTTATACTTGATAGTGTGTACATAGGACTTCCCTGGTGGCTTAGTGGTAAATAATCTGCCTGCCAATGCAGGAAACACAGGAGACACAGGTTTGATTCCTGGGTCGGGAAGATTCCCCTGGAGAAGGAAATGGCAACCGACGCCAGTGTTCTTGCCTGAAAAATCACATGGACAGAGGAGACTGTAGGCTACAGTCCATAGGGTTGCAAAGAATTGGACACAAGTGGGCAAGTGGGCACACACACAGTGTGCATGTGTTAATCCTAGCCTCCTAGTTTATCCATCCTTCCACTCTCCTTTCCCTTTTGTTTTTTGTGTCTGTGAGTCTCTTTCTGTTAGAGAAATAAGTTCACGTGTGTATTTTTTGTCTTTTAGATTCCATATTTAAGTGATATCATATGATATTTGTCTTTCTCTTTCTGACTTAATTCACTTAGTATGATAATCTTTGGGTCCATCCATGTTGCTGCAAATGGCATTATTTTGTTCTTTTTTATGGTGGAGTAATATTTCATTGTATTTATGTATCACATCTTTATGCATTCATCTGTCGATGGACATGGAGGTTTCTTCCGTGTCCTGGTTATTGTAAATAGTGTTGCAGTGAACACTGGGGTACATGGATCTTTTTGAAGTATGATTTTCTCCAGATAACATGCCCAGGAGTGGGACTGCAGGATTGCAGGATATGATAGTTTTAGTTTTCTAAGGAAATTCCATACTGTTCTTCATAGTGGCTGCACCAATTTGCATTCTCATCAACAGTGTAGGAAGGTTCCTTTTTTTCCACACCTTCTCCCACATTTGTTACTTGTAGACTTTCTGATGGTTGGCCATTCTGCCTAGCGTGAGATGATATCTCATTGTAGTTTTGATTTGCATTTCTCTAACAATTAGCGATGTTGAGCATCTTTTCATGTGCCTCTTGGCCATCTGTGTATGAATGACTGTATTTGTATTAGGTGAAAAAAGATGACTGTATTTCCTGGATCGTCATTTCTGCAGCTGTTGTGGTCACCTGTCCATGGGCCATCAGCGTCCTTCTCTCCTAGTCCTGCCTTCATCGCTGGTTTTAGTGCTCCTTTTCTTCATGGCTGAATTTGCTGAAGAAGTTCCTATCCTCAGGCTCTTTTTAAATCTGAATCATTTCTTGATCTTTTATAAAATTCTGTCTGTACCACCCACTGAAACTGCTGCAGCAGTGGTCAAATGACCATTCTTATTGTTCAACCTAAGTGATGCCTTTTAGCCTTTTTCTGTTTGGCCTTTGTAGTCGTTCACTCCTTCTGTTCCTCAGAATCTCTCTTCCTCAGCTTCCATGACCATCCATCTTGGTTATTTTTTCTGACTGTGTGTTCTTGTCCCCAAGTATTGACGTTCTCCAAATTTCTAGGCTCCACAATTTGGCCAGTCTTCTAGGAAAATTCCATCCATTCCTAATTTTTTAAGCCTGGAACAATATGCTGAGTGTTTTCAAGTCTGTTCCTCTATCCTTCACCTGTGACTTGAATATGAATCCATTGAGCCTTTTATTTGTTCTTATCTGAATATCCAGAGTCACCTTTAATTCTATATGTCCCAAATAAAACTCACTAGCTTTTTGTAGGTTAACTTTATTTAGATAAGGGTACCATCCACTTATTCCACCTAGAATTCTGGGAATTACCATAGACACTTTTTTTACACTCAGTCACATCTGTCTGGCTGCTAAATTATATTGATTCTATTCCTTAACTCTTTCTGGAACCCCTTCTCTCCTTTCTTTTCCACTGTTGTTTGAGGAAAAACCTATCAGAATCTCCTGTCCTGGATCCCTGACTCTAGTATTGCCTTCCTCCAGTCCTCTGATTGCTATAGCCAGTGATCTAAAAGAACTCCTCTATTCTTAAGGCTTTCTTGACTTAATCTCTCTCCACATCTCCTTCTCCAGCAGGCTCTATCCATCATGTGTAAAGATTGAAGTGGGATCCTTTTCCATAGTACTCAAAGTCTTCTGTGATCTAGCCTGTGCCATCTCCATCATCATCTTCTGTGATTCCTGGCTGTATTCTTTGCCCCAATAAAGTTCTTTGTTTTTCTTGCTGTTTCCAAGTGTCTCATACTTCTGGAAGTGGAAGTGTTAATCGCTCAGTCGTGTCCAACTCTTTGCAACCCTATGGACTGTAGCACGCCAGGCTCCTCTTTCCATGGAGTTCTCCAAGCAAGAATACTGGAGTGGGTTGCCATTCCCTTCTCCAGAGGATCTTCCCAATCCAGGGATCGAACCATGGTCTCCTGCACTGCAGGCGGATTCTGTACCATCTGAGCCACCAGGGAAGCCCCTCTCATACTTCTAGGCCTTTGTATATGTTCTATATAGACTGCTTTCTCTGTTATTATTAAATACCTTACCTTGCAAGAGCCAGTTCAAGATTCTCCTCTTCCTATTCTGAACGTCTACTTAGGGCTACTCCCATGGTTCTCTGAGCTGTCTACTCTTAAAGAGATGATCACATTGACTTATAATTTCTATCTCTTCAGTGGAGTGTGAGTTCTTGAAGGCAGGGATTGTGGTTTTGTTTTGCTTTAAATAACATATATGTGCCATTAAAAATATATCTTATTGTCAAAATCTAAATAATGAAGTTCAAGGGAGGGACTAAAACCATAATGCCCCATCACTCATTTTTATTTCATCCAATTTGCATATGTGCCTGTGTACAACTATTTCTTTTATAAAATTGGCATGATAGGATATAGATAATCTTGTAGCCCTTAAAATACTAATATATTGTGCAAATTTCCTCATGTATTTAAATATTCTTCAAGAATATAATTTTAATTTTAATGGCTGTATTGTATTTGATAATATTATATCCTATAAACATACCATAATTTATTTAATCATTCTCCAAGATGTGTGTTTACTTTTTTTCAGTTTTATTGTGTTATAGCATTGTCAAACATTGCTTTTTACAGATATTTAACAGATTTTGTGGGAGAAGGAAATGGAAACCCACTCCAGTGTTCTTGCCTGGAGAATCCCAGGGATAGGGGAGGCTGGTGGGCTGCCATCTATGGGGTCACACAGGGTTGGACATGACTGAAGTGACTTAGCAGCAGCAGCAACAGATTTCATGAACTAGAAGAAGGGGACAAAGAAGATCTATCATAATACAAGTCCAATTTTGTAAAATTTAAAAATTCAGTAAAAGGGAGATATTTATAAATAGTAGTAGTTACTTTGATATGGTGAAGGTCTGTTAATCTTTTAGATGGTTTTGTTAACAGTATTTATAATTAAATATGTTTTAAAAACATAACCTTCATTGTAGATTAAACATATAGAATGTGTAACAACGACTGTTACTGGGAGAACCTTAGCTTTTCCATTTTCTGATTTTGCAGTAATACAGCTTTTTATGTAACTAGTTCATATTTGTGAAGTACTTTGAAGATGAAAGCTATTATGTAAGGGCAAAATCACTTCATAAAAATGTTACATATAAAATACGAAAATCCATAGACAGACTTTAAGAATTTCAAAGTAACATCAACTCTTTCATGTAATCATTTATAACCACCATCTTTAGACTAGTAATCCAGGATTCATTTATAGATTATCCTTGGAGTATTTTAGTGCTATCTGTTACGGTGAAATTGTTTTTATAGTCAAAGGCAGTGGTTAGGAATGACATTATTCTTTTTAACCATGGCTATTGAAGTTCAAGCCCAATTTATAAATAGGTGAGAATAAATAAAAATTGGCCATAAATATAAATCTTTCTTTCTGCCATCCAGCACTGCAACTGCACAGATAGGTGTCCTAAAGAAATCGATTTCATCACGTGTTGTTTATGTTTTAAAGTTGTAGCAACTGTAAATTATGGACATCTGATTTCTGTAGCTTATTTAAAGAGAGAGTGTACAGACTGTGGGAGAAATGGGCCTTGAGAGTCAGTCAAGTATTAAAATAAGGATTTTCCTTGTGTGCATCTTGAAACAATATTCCACACAAACAAAATGTCCTGCCTAAACTGATGGTGTCCCAATGTTAACATTTGACCCTATTATTCACAGAATGATTTTCATTTTAAAATATTGCCTTGACAATTTCTCTTGATCTTCCCCTGCCCCCACCCCATTCCTTCCTAAATACGTATTAATAAAATGAATTATGGGCTTCCCAGGTGGTGATAGTGGTAAAGAACCCGCCTGCTCATGCAGGAGACATAGAAATGCAGGTTCGATCCCTGGGTTGGGAAGATACCTGGAGGAGGGTGTGGCAACTCACTCCAGGATTCTGTTTTTTTAATTAATTTATTTTTAAATTGAAGGATAGTTGCTTTACAGACTCCCAGAATTCTTGCCTGGAGAATCCCGTGGACAGAGGAGCCTGGCAGGCTACAGCCCATAGAGTTGCAAAGAGTCAGACACAACTGAAGCGACTAAGTACAAAATGAATTATTATTGCTGGCCCTGCAACTGAAGCTATAGATTTTCGATGATTGCTTCTAATGACAGTAGTACTCTTCATGGAGACACATCTCAATGCACTGAGTCCAAGTGCCCACCACACCGTCCTATGAGACGTGTCCTCTTTGGCCAGAATTGAGACACAATTCTGGTTAAGACAGGGGCCCAGAACTATTACAGTGTTAGGAACCAAAAATCCTAACTTTGAGTACCATGGGAATGTCATGGTTGAAGTCCAGTAACTTCACTTTTGCTTTTCTGCCTTTCTTCTGGTATTGATGTGCATTGATGCAATAAAACTTCAACTTTGGAAATTGAAAACAAATGAAATATTTTTATGACTTTTTATTTTTATTTTTAGTTCTTCTTTCTATTCTGGGCTTCTTTTTCCTACCTTTCCCCAGCATCCCCACCCCTGCCCTCGTCTGGATCTGGCTGGTTTCTAGGGATATTTAAGCTCAGGCATACATGAGGTATGAGAAAATTAATGTTATTCCTGAAATCCTTTTTTTCTTTTTGCCTTCTGACCTTTTTGTGCACTTGAAATTGCATTTAATATTTCATTACTACAGGTCTTTCCATTTAATTTCCTGGATTTTTTTTCCACTTGAAAAAAAATCTACAAATTTGGTTTTGCAGTACAGAATTATGGGAGCTAGTAATTCTCCAACCTATGACAGTTCAGTAACGGGTACCCTCTAGCATTTTTATTGCACACCATTTTATTACTAAAAGGTTAGGCCATTTGACCATTTTTAAAAGATGTATCCATCAAATGTTGCTCAGAGAGAACTAAAATCATGCACAACTTAAAATGTAATCAACATTTAGTCATTTCTTTGAAAGGAGTGTCCTTAAATTCATTATAAGAAGAATACTCCTCCTGTCCCCCCTGACAATGCCCCACACCTAAGAACATAACCGATGGGTTTGTGAACATGGAAAGGTGGATAAGGATGTCAGGTGTGTCTAGTACCTCATTCAGCTAACCATGCAATAGTGAGAGTAATGAATAAGCATTTCCCTAATAGTCTTTCCCTTTTAGTCACCCATAAATATTTCTAGAACATTGACCTTTAGTCAGATGTTGAATTGTTTCATCCTGACATGACAAGGAAAGATCAGTGAGCTAGTTAGGAAAACTCTCCTGCATTTATTTTATTTTCCAAATGGCTTAAAATCAATCAAGAGAACTATATGATTTTCATAAAATTTATAACTTTCCTGGTGATTGGGAGATGGAAGGATCCTTTGTATACAATCGTACATATCCTTTTGTCTTTCTGAGGGCTGACCTGTATCCACAGAGCAGATTGGGTTCATCCCAAATGTGACAAGTTTTCATGGTGATCCAATGGCTTCTATGATCTCTCTTCTTTACCCCACATGGGACTGAAGTGCCCAAGGTCCATTTGCTCCATAGGACATGCAGTAAATACCTGACTGATTTTGCAGTTAACTAATTTGATGGGGGGGTCTTCCACTGTTGGTGGTGGGAAATTGATAAGCTTATGTGCTAAATGCATTAAAGGACTATGTATCACGCTTACAGGTTCCTTAGGGAGGCTGATGATAGTATTTAATAGTGATAATTTTCCAAAGAAGGTGACATGTATGAGCTGTTAGTTATTATTTAATGTGTGAATGGAAAATCCTCAAAGAAAAGAAAGAAAAAGTGTGTAGTCTTCTTTCAGGCATAATGTCTCCCATCTTATATAACCCATACAGATGATTCTGTGACAGTGTTACTCTTAAGATCACCAGTAACCATTTGGCATTGCAAGTCATGGTGGGCCTGCTCTGTGTCTCCTCCTCACTGTCTGGTTCTCATCTGACCATGGCCATGACAGGTCTTGCTGAGGACCTTGGGGTTTGCTCTTTCTTGTGTGTGGATCACTCGTCCTAAGCTCTTAATACAGCTGCTTCCCTCTCATCCTTCCATCTCAACCTAAATACGTCCCTTTGGAGGAGGCTTTCTTGCAACCCTGTCTAAAGTAGGCTTTCTTCATTTTTATCTATCATTGTTCCCTTTTTAGTTCCATGATGACTCTAATCTCAGTTTTTAATGATTTTATTTAATTGTTCCCTCTCCTACCCACCATAATATAAAGTCTACAAGGGCAAAGACTCTGTCCCGTGATTTGCATATCCCTGGCTTTTCCTGCAGTATGTGACATAAAGTAGGTGCTCGATAAATATCTGTTGCATGAATGAGTACATATACAAGTTAATTTTAATTTAAGCACAATTCAAGAACAATTCCCACTTCAATTAGTTAACATGCCATTTTCCTTTTTAACTGTCTTTTTTGGTCTATCCTGTGTTCAACTCTTAAGGAAGCTGACTGATTTTGACAAAACTTGGTACACTGCTTGGTGTAAGTCTCATCTTGTATTGGATTTATAACTCACTCTGTCATCTTGAATACAAATGGTGGCAGATAAAACTTGACAAATTGGACTTGGAGCAGATTTCAGTACAGTTTGGTACATGGGTCAATGTACTATTTAATTGAAATGTGTGGAGTCTGAATTTCATGAACCCTTAATCCTAACCTTAACCTCCCACAACTCTATTTCCTTTTTTAACAACACTGCTTTCTTCAAAACCTAACCTATGAGGCTAGGATAGAAGTGTTTTATAATATTGTTAATATGAAAATGATATTTTTTAAAATTTTGTTTTATTAGTATTTATTCATGTCAAGAATATTTAATATTTTGTAGAACCTCTTAAGAATTTTTTAATTGAAATATAGTTGCTATACAATATTATATAAATTATAGGTGTACAGTACAGTGGTTCACAGTTTTTAAAGGTTATTTATTCTCCATTTGTAGTTATTGTAAAGTATTGACTATATATCCAAGGAGTTTTAGTGATGGCTATTTAGCTGTTTTTCTGAAAGTCCCGCATCCCCTAGCTGGACAGGGTTGATGATAGACATGAGGTTTCTTCATGACTTCCGGCAGCCAGGTCCCATGGGAAGACCTCTAAGGACAACGCGAAAGAGTAGGATTGCTGTTGTGTGTTCTCTGAGTGTGTCTGTGCCAGCAGACTAGAGGTAGAGGCAGGTAGAAGGAAAGCAGGACTGACCTTGACTTGGTGACCACGGAGGCTTTCCCACACGGGGGCCTGCCCTTCCCCAGGGATGTTAACTGTCTTAGTTTTGCCATAGGAAGCATTTTGAACGTTGTAGGAAAATTTTAACTCTGACATCTGGGATCGCCTCTTTGAAACCCATGACATCCTGCGTGAGGTTTCATGTATTTTTAGATTGAAAAAATCCTGACAAGTGATGTTTTATGAACTACAAGCATCTTGTTGGTTTTGTTTTGGTTTCTGCAGGTCTGTGCTCAATGCTGGGTTCTTTTGCTAGAGCATTTGCAGCAGCATTCCTCAGTGATTTATTTGTGTTTACTATTCCAGAGCAATTCCCAGGTTCCAAAACACTGGAAAAGCCAGTGTCAACACTGCAAGCAAAAAAGGTTAAAATATGGACTACAGCCTTGTTTGCTACTTGCAGTGGTAAAGTCTGATCCCAGTCTCCTAGAAAATAAGGTCTCATGAATGGTTACCCCACCAAATTTTCATTCGCTCTCTTCTTAAACACACAGCTCTCTTTAAAAATTGTTTAAAAATATTTTTAAACAATTTTTAAAGGTTACTTTTCATTTACAGTTATTACAAAATATGGACTCTATTCCCCGTGTTTTACAATATATCCTGGAGCCGATCTTATACCCACAAGTTTGAACCTTCCCCTTGACCCTTGTGTCACCCCTGCTCGCCCCCCACTGGTAACCACCAAGTTCATCTCTGTGTCTGCTTCTTTTATGTTATATTTGTGAGTTAAAAACCCAGCTCTCTTTTTTGATATTTTAATCTTGTGTCCTCCTCTACCCCCAGCCCTCGCTATCTTCACTTTTTGTCCCTCTCATTATAAACTTGCATGACATGCTTCACTTATTCCTTCCAGTTGTTTCCCTGAAAATAAAAGACATTCCTATTCATTATAGATATGCAATCTGCAGACATGTATATGGAAGAGACTAGAAAGGACCAACAGGTTCACTACTTAAAGACAAACCCTATAACATTTTTCTGTTTCCTTTCAGTCTTCCTCTGCCCTATATGCATGGGAAGGAGAAAGCTAATTTCTCACAGCAACCTTGCTTACAGCAGCGCGAAACATTTCTCCCGCCGCTTATTCTCAGTGGTATGGGAAATACATTCCCTGGCCCTGCCAGTGCTGCAAAGGGCAACTCTCTTTTCTTTTTCTCATCTTTTCCCTCTTCCATCTGTTGCGGACAGCTCTTTGCCCCAGTATCGCTAGACTCCACTGTTTCCTCATTACATTCCTTTGACTGGTTGCCTCTCTCTTCCTGCGCTTTTGGCTGCAGGAGTCCAGGACTGGCCTACTTATCTCGTGGCCTGCAGTTCTGTTCATTCACACTTGTAGCTTCCCCCTTCCAGGGCGGAGGACCGGATTGTATTTCTGCCTCTCTGCAGCTGACAGGAGGGAAGACGGTGCTGCTCATGGTGGGAGGCAGGGCTTTGAAGCTCTAAGTGTCTCTCTGGCTGGCGTTGATCTGCTCAGCCAAAGACTGCTCTTGGGGTTCTGGAAATTCAGACTGGCCTTCATCCAGCTCTTTCCTCTGTGAGCACAGAACCCCTGTCACCTCCAAATGGCAGGAAAGGAGGGGTGACTGCCACTTATTCACTGTTTCCGTACTATGTATTGCATATGCATTCACTCCTCACAATGGTCCATGAAAGGGTATCAGCCCCATTCAGAAGATGAGAAACCTGGGGCCTAGAAGATTAAGAAACTTGCTTAAGGCCACCATACTGGGATTCAAAATCAAGTCTGCTGCTGCTAAGTCACTTCAGTCGTGTCCGACTCTGCATAGCTGCAAAGCCAGTGTTCCACTCAAGTACAAACCCCTTTTATAGAAGCATAAACTTCACCTCTTTGGTGCTGGCAGTTCTCAAGATAAGGCTGCTGCTGCTGCTAAGTCATTTCAGTCATATCCAACTCTGTGTGACCCCATAGACGGCAGCCCACCAGGCTCTCCCGTCCCTGGGATTCTCCAGGCAAGAACACTGGAGTGGGTTGCCATTTCCTTCTCCAATGCATGAACATGAAAAGTGAAAGGGAAGTTGTTCAGTCGTGTCCGACTCTTCGCGACCTCATGGACTGCAGCCTACCAGGCTTCTCCATCCATGGGATTTTCCAGGCAAGAGTACTGGAGTGGGGTACCATCGCCTTCTCCCCAGATAAGGCTAAGAACTCCAATTACAGCAAAAGCGATAATGTTTGTAGACAAAGGCTGGGTAGCACCAAGGGAAACCAGAAAAGGCCACCAGCTCCTAGGTGAGGTTCAGAGACCCCAAGGATGTCAGAGCTGGGTCAGGCCCTTAGGGGTGCTCCAATCCAGGAATCCTCAAACTAGGCCCCAACTGGGAAACTTTATAAATGTCCAGCATGTGCTATGGAGAGGAAAATGGCAACCCACTCTGGTATTCTTGCCTGGAGAGTTCTGTGTACAGAGGAGCCTGGTGGACTGCTGTCCATGGTGTCGCACAGAGGCAGACATGACTGAAGCGACTTAGCATGCATGCATGCAGTGGAGAAGGAAATGGCAACCCATTCCAGTATTCTTGCGTGGAGAATCCCGGGGACGGGGAGCCTGGTGGGCTGCCGTCTATAGGGTTGCACAGAGTTGGACACGACTGAAGTGACTTAGCAGCAGCAGCAGCAGCATGTGCTAACCCATTAAACATTTTCCAGGTGTGGGCCCCAATTGGATGTTATTTATAAAGCTCTCTTTATTATTTATAAAGGTGATTTGATTTGAATATGGAGCCAACTTTGAGAACCACTGATTGAGGCAAATCCCCCCATTTGGCACCTAAGTAAACCCAAAGCCAACAGATTAAGTGACACGGCCAAGGTCACAAAGTTGGTTAGGAAAAGACTTGGGAGGAGATGGTAGCTTGTGTCCTTACTGTAGCTGCTGCTTCAAAGTGAATGAAACAAGCCCATGGCTTTGCATTAAAATGTGCTTCTCTCAATCTCTGGAGGCTGAAAGAGAGATTATCTTACTTAGGTTTCCTAAGTGGCGCCAGTGCGTTTCTGAAGAGAGGCAACCTTCTGAGCCCATCCTCCTGACTTTCCGTGGTCTCGGTGTAGAAGGTACAGACACGCCTGCCTCATGGATCCTCCCCCTGCCCCCACATCTTCCTTTTCCTCATGGGCTTTTCGGATTCCTTCTTCCAGAGATGCTGTGTCACTTCTCCTCTGGAGAAGGCACTGGGTGGGGCTTGGGGCCAGTGCAGGTAAGGGTAGGTATCATCACAAAACTTTTCAGGACTCTAAGCAGCTTGCTTGTTCTGGAGGAAGTGTAGTAGGGACAGAAGTGTGTGTGTAAAGGATGGAGGCAGGATGAAATTATTCCTGATGGATGAAGGTGATCTGTATATTTTATGGCGGTTTAACATAATTTCCACATTGGCGGTGAGGGAAGGCAAGAGGTAGGTGAGGATAGAGAGTGGGGTGGGATGTATGTCATGTAGTCATGTCTCTTTGGCTCATCTGTGGAATGCACTACAGCACATGCCTCTCTGTTGTGGCCAGCCCTGGGCCACAGTGAAGTCCAGTCTAAGCAAAACCAGAAGGCCTGTGACTGGATCAAGAGTCACATTGGCAGGGGTTATGTGTATTGCTATTGAAGAATGAGATTCCAACATGTGTTTTAAGTCACTTGGGTCGTGTCTGAGTCTTTGCAGCCCTATGGACTATAGCCTGCCAGGCTCTTCTGTACATAGGATTCTCTAGGCAAGAATACTGGAGTGGGTTGCCATGCCTTCCTCCAGGGGATCTTCCCGACCCAGGGATTGAACCCGAGTCTCTTATGTTTCCTGCATTGGCAGGTGGGTTCTTTACCACTAGCGCCATCCGGGAAGCCCAACCTAATGTGATGACAGACCTAATAACAAGGCTTCTCAAATTGAAGTCATTTATCTATTATAATTTTTAGAGTCATATCTAAATATGTCTATATATGTCATCTCTCTCTCTGTAAGTTTATCTATATCTGTCATATCTATATACCATCAATACCATTTACTCCCCATCTACCATGTGTCTGGCCTCCCAGGTGGCACAGTTGTAAAGAATCTGGCTTCCAATGCAGGAGATGCAAGAGATGCAGGTTTGATCCCTGGGTTGAGAAGATACCCTGGAGAAGGAAATGGCAACATCCTCCTGTATTCTGGCCTGGAAAATTCCATGGACAAAGAAGCCTGGGAGGCTATAGTTCATGGGGTCGCAGAGTTGGACATGACTGAGCAACTGAACACACACACACACACACACACACACCATGTGTCTATCCATTAGGTCAAATCATATGAAAGGACCAATTTTTTGACCTTTTTTTTTTTTTATTGCTTACATTCTTTTATTCAGACATCAGCTAGGAAAAAAGACTTATTTTTCATTTTTTAAGGTTATACAGGGCATTGCTAATTTGGTTCCTAATATTTAAAGGAACAAGTACAATAGTTGCAAAGACTTAGTCCTTAACAGTCATTTTCCCTTTACGTAAACCACACATCCAAGCAAGATCAGTAGCTCTATAGAGAGGAACAAAGAGGGTTTCCCTGGCTTTTCAGGTTGTTTTTGACCATTTTTGATCTAAAAAAAAAATGCCACCAGTGGTTTCACCTGCTTTAACCTAGTGTGTTTATCTCACTTTTTTTGTTTACCTTCAGAAATCTATTCCTAGAAGAAATGTTATGTTCTCATTTACATGGAAAACCAGTATCACTTGCTATAAAAAGAAGGATACCTAATAAAGAGTAAGAGAACATCAATAATTAATATGTTTAGTAGTTGCTATTGCCTGGTGAAGGCTATGAGCCTGAACCTGTTTTTCTTTTGTTAAAAAGAGATCTTAGTCTAGGAGAGCTAAGAGAGGTAGTAAAGGTTTTTTATCTCCAACCCAAGACTTTCTCTTTGATGGAATCACAGTGATTGAAAACAGGATTGAAAAGGAACTTAGCACGTTGTTTAATGCTGTGCTTGCTGGACTAACAACATCAGCTGTCTGGTGTGGTGGGTACCTTGAGCCATAAGATGTGGTCGTGACTTGCTCAGCCCCTGCTAATTCGGTAGGTGGGTGGGCACGAAAGATGCAAGTCTTCGCTGCTTTTT
Organism: Bubalus kerabau; assembly: GCF_029407905.1. NCBI lineage: Eukaryota > Metazoa > Chordata > Mammalia > Artiodactyla > Bovidae > Bubalus > Bubalus kerabau. The sequence continues at coordinate 48,122,899 of NC_073630.1, read as the reverse complement.
TTCATTGTAACTGAATCGAAGGTGTTGACAGGGCACTTGTACCTTCTTGAATAATTATGCAACAGCAAATATACCAAAATTCTTCCTGCTGCATTTATAGCTACAGCTTTGCAGGGTGTTAAAAAAGCATGGCGTGCTACCAGTTATGGTGTTCTTAAAAAGTGAATGAGTTGGATGTTTTATATTTCTTTCTCTGTGTGACCCTGAGCAGTTTTTCTGTTTCCTCTGAGCTTCAGTTTTCTCCCATATGACTTGGAACTGATACCACTTTTCTTACCTACTCCTTCCCAGGATTGTAACTGGGACAAATGGGACAGTGATTGGAATGTGCATTCAACATGTAAGGTATTGGCGTTATTCTGACTCAGATTAATTTACTTGTAACTTTCATGTCACTGACAATACTCTCCCCACTGCTTGCTTTTATTAGTGAACATGAACCATTAGAGGAAACTGTTTCCTCTGCCCTTGATCTCATGGTTTGAATGGGACGTGGGAAGCTGTTAGATTTTCATTCTGTTTTTTAAAAAATAAGTTTGATGGCTTTGCCTGAGTGTAAAAGGGATGTGCATGTATAACATTTACAGAACAGAAATGTGCAAAATGAAAGAAGTAATGCTGTTCCATGCTTTCATGGCCTTTTGGACTTTTTTCTCCATCAGTGCTGATATCAAATTACCCTATATCTTTAAACGCAGTAGCCTCAGGAAGAGGTAATAAGCTTGGCCTGGCTTCAGTCCTCTTCTGAAATGGTGTTTGTCAGAGCCAGCTGGGGTGCTAGCAGGGGGTTGAAGATATGGCAGAATGAGGACCAGGCATAAAGGCTTATCTCCAGTCCATCGTGAAAGTTTGCCTGGCTTCTCATTGAAAGGACAGAATAAAACTGTTCTAAAGAAACTGAGTTAACAGGCTATGAGAAAACTGCCATCTCCTGACTTTTCCCTCTCTGTTTCTTGTGCATCTCCTGGTGGATAAGTGTCCTTCTGATTTTTGTTCCTGGGAAAATTCTGCCTTTCATACAAGTGAGAGTTCAACCTCCTCCCTTTCGCTTAATGTTGAAAAAGTTAATTGTTATATTAATCAGTTTATTACACAGCCCATTGGGAACAGGACACTTAAAGGTCTTTTTTACATTTTGTGTGGTGTAAATTATGAAAGCACAGAGTAATATATGGATATTTTAAATGTCCTTGTTCAGAGGATCTGCCTTAAAATTACCAAGTTCCATCTAGAGGAGAGAAACTTAAAGATTCTAAGATTTCATTATTGTTGGAATCTTAGTTATCCAACTTCAGATAAGAATATAGAAAAAAGAAAACTAGAAGTGATATTGGGAGAAAGGGGAGAGAAGACTTTTAAAATAAATGTTCTAAATTTGCATGCAGGTTACCATGACTACAAAATATCTTTATCACTTATTGGAAGTATCTGTTAACCTTCTGTGGCTGTCCCATCCATAGCGATATTTCAGGAATGCTTCCCTCAAATTGCACAGAACTTCCAAATTGTTCCTTTAACAGATTGCTAAGTTGGAGTTGGAGACGTCCAGCTTGTATCCAAATGGAGTTGAGAAAACTCACTCCTTCTTACTGCAGTTTCTAGCTCACCTTTGACCTGGCTGGTTAAGCCGATTCACATCTGACATCTTAACATACAGCAACATGTTTAGGTTTCTGGGACTTGAAAGTGAATTAGAAATATCTCAGTCATTTTGGCAAGTTGAGGGAAGGTATTTTTAGAAAACCTTACTTATATAATGTATTTCTGATGTCTTTTCCTTTTTTCTTCTTCGTGTAGAAACCATAGGTGAATATACAAAAGAATGGTATTTTGAAGAGGGAAAGCATTCATGGCTCTTGAAGAAAGGGCTGCGATTCCTAGCCACACTGCTCGTGCAATACGACAGCAGTGTTTGTCGCTGCTGATTGGAGTGTTTTATAAGTTTCTGGGGATGTTCCAAAGCACCACCCAGACCTCTTCAAGGGCAAAAGGAGCCTGAAAGTGGCCAGATTGGGGCTTTTTTTGTCTATAGCAACAACAACAAAAAACAACAATACCCTCATTAAAGCAGTATAGACATCAATACATATATCTACTCAATAAGAATGTTTATAGAAATTAACTGCTATTTTGAAGAAAGCATGAGAGTAAAGACTTTTTCAGGCATTTTTAAGATGTTCCTGACATCCTCCCAGTGTTTCCTTTAGATTACTTATTACTTGCCTTAATCTGGAATTGTTCTCTTCTTTCATAATTGAAACTCCTGGAGTTGTTTGCAGTTGGGTGGATTAGCATTTGTTCATTGTAAAGCCCATTTCATTTGAAATTTTCTAGCATGTGAACCATAAGTGCCTCTTAAGTCAAGATGGCTATTGAGGCTCAGAACTTTTCTTTCTGGGTCTTCTTTTTCAACCTTGATCCTGAATTAAACAATTAGATCCTCATGATGAATTTGGCCTAATTATAGCTATCCAGTGTATGTTTCAGTGTTGATGGAAAGTCAGGGTTCTCCTCTTCTCTTATGATTTTCCTTAGGACCCCTCCCTATTTCTTCCTTGGGCGCTCACTTTTCCTTCCATGGGAGTAGTTACTAACTGTTGGGCTCCTGCCAGTGGTTACCAACCACTAACCCAGATGCTTCTTTGGACAGCAATTGCTTTCTAAAAGGATTAAAGCCGCCTTCCTACAATTTTATCCCTATGACCTATTTTGAATGGCCACATCAGAAGAGAGCAGGATCGACATGACAACATCGACAACCCTGTTTTTTCTTTCTAAGTGTGCACGTCAACTGATGATCCCTCAGACACTGATTTCTCCTCTCCTAAAATGTTCCTGGATGGAATCCCAGCATAGTTGTCATCTTGTGAGCATGATTAGAGTTGGAAAGTAACAGAAAAGGGAGGAAAATACTTATTTTTATTTCAGGGAACAGAAAGTCCTGCCCATGACTGGTGCCAGTGGAATTCTCCTGTGAATGGCCTCTGAGAAGGGCCTGCCCAAGTTAGGTTTTGTTGGATCCTAATTCATCACAATAAGCTGTTGACTGAAAATAGCATAAATTTAGATCTTGGGGAGGGCAGAGTAGACTGCTTTGAACTAGGGTCAAGTCTTTGGAGCAGCATCTGCTTAGGTAGACACGGCCTCTGGCACTTCCCAAATTTTTAATGCTGTAAGTTTAACTGATAAGAGTTTTGTGTCACTTGCTGCTGCTTCTCAGTCACTTCATTCGTGTCCGACTCTGTGAGACCCCATAGATGGCAGCCCACCAGGCTGCCCCATCCCTGGGATTCTCCAGGCAAGAACACTGGAGTGGGTTGCCATTTCCTTCTCCAATGCATGAAAGTGAAAAGTGAAAGTGAAGTTGCTCAGTCATGTCTAACTCTTCGTGACCCCATGGACTGCAGCCTATCAGGCTCCTCCGTCCATGGGATTTTCCAGGCAAGAGCACTGGAGTGGGTTGCCATGCCCTTCTCTGAGGGATCTTCCCGACCCAGGGACAGAACCCAGGTGTCCTCATCGCAGGCAGATTCTTTACTATCTGAGCCACCAGGGAAGAAAGTCATCAATCAATCCTTTCCGGGATCGAAAAGCTTCAGGTAAATATCAGCTCTCACATAAATTGTGCAGAGTCAATAAAAATTGGCCTAATCATTTCAATAAACATGACAGGATTTCTTTTCTCATTAAAGATTTAAGGAGTAATGCTACATAAACGATAACTCTCTTCAATGAATGAAAGCGAGTAAAACATGTGAAAAGAATATCTTGGCTGGCTCTAGGAAGGAGAGGCTGGTGTTTTGGTTTAAATGCCAAAGAATTATATTTTCGACTTCATATTTTGATAGTGTGAATTTCAACTCTCGATTAGGTAATTTCTGACTGAGGGCTCTTTCAGACTGGTTCAAGCCCAGTGGTTTTCATCCAGGAGATCAGAGAGGGAAGAAATGTTCAGATCTGTTCTCTCCTTTCCTCCTGTCTCTCCCAAGTTGATGATTATGAGAGAAGCCAAATTGGAAAAGGGTAGCATACTAAGTGATCTGGCTGTTCTGAATTTTTCATTGTATATTCTCTAATTTTGAACCTGTCAAGTATTACCTGTCAATCATCTACATATAGCTTGTTAAGATTACAGAGTCGTGAATGTGCATAGGAGACTGACTAAATCTGTGATTAGCAACAAAACTTATAAGGAAAAAAGTTGAAGCATAGGTTAAAAAAATAAAAAAACCCTACCACTAATAAAGACTTCAATGTTTACTTAACGAGAAATAGAAAATAACTGATTGGGGGGAGAAAGGTATGTTGGAGAATGCAGCACAACTGAATTTATCTGATGTACACTTAATAATATAATAACAATGCTGAGTACCCACGAAGCTAAAGAACAAGAGGGATTATTAGATTTGTGCATGAAAGTTAAAATGACTGCAAAGAATTGCTTTGGGGAATATATAAGATACAGGAAATGAAACGAAAGAAAATAAATACAGGGCAGATGACTGGTTTCTGTGTATTGCTGGAGAGATTTAATTAATTGCTAGTATAGCACTGAGCCATGAATTACTCAATCATTGCCATTGTTTCAGTTTTGGAATTTTCCTCTTAAATACAGATTCATTAGAAAAGAAGAAAATGTCACTGGGCAGGGAATAAGTTTATGATTTTGAATGTTAAATTCTTCACAGTCATCTGTACAATATTGAGAAATCTTGTGAAAATATTTTAAAATAATTTGGAAGGTCTTTTTTCTTTATTTTGATGGGAGGGCTTATTTTGTTTAGAAGTCCCATTGCAATCTGAAATAGATCAATGAACTTTTCAATTATTCAATGCCATGTCTGCATTGGTCTGTAATTGTAGGTGTTTGACAATCAGCAGGATGTAGTGAAAAGGGCCACGGTTTTAGACTCAAACATATGTGATTCAAATCCTAGATGTAGTGTTTGTCGGAGGGGTGACCTGCCCAAGCTAGATAACTTCAGTGAGCCTTAGGCTTCTGTCGAGTAGAGAGGTATATTATGAGGATTAGTAATTATTCATTTATCTGCTCTATTTGAGAACTGACAGTGTATCAAGTATTGCGCCCAATGCTCTGGACATAATCCAAGGATTGTAATTGTAGCTAACATTTATTGAGAGCTTGGGTATTGGATATTATGCTATTTCATGTATACTATCTAATTCAACCCTCCCAGCAACTCTATAATATGTGGATGTATATAAGTGAACACACACAATACATACAAAATATAAAAGTAAATAATTACATAATAGGCCTGGAATGCTTTGTTCTGAAGAAAGACCAGTTTCCTTATCAGAGGGATGTTGAAAGTTCTTTGACTGTTTTCTGTCTTCTTTTCTCATTATCCTTATAAAGAAAAAGGTCTCAAATATTACTCACCTGAACAACTAGAGAAAAAATGTGTAAGAATGTGATGTCGTAAGAGTTGGGGAGAAGCCAGAGACCTCCACCTCTTGCAGAATTGGAGGGCTGTTCGGGGCGGGGGCCCTTGAGGAAGCCCAACCTCCCTGGAAGCCACATATGGTTTAAGTGCTCACAACTTTTAATGTTGCACTTTGTGTCTGCTAAAGGTCTTGCCATTTGAAATGTCATGCAAACCAAAGTTTGCCATGTATTAATTCATAGTGAAAAGGGATGGTGTAATTGCCCACAGGAAACCCCTTCATAGAGTTTGAATGTCTTTATTATAAATAAGCCTCAAGCGCCTTCACTGAAAACACTTTATATTCATCAGAATGGCCTGTTCCTCTTTCCATTCCTGAAAACCAGGAATGATGGATCATCCACTGTTGATATTTGCTAGCCGATTATTTTGCAGTTGTGGTGGTTGTTAAAAGAGGTGCCTTATTCCGGCGATCTTGGGCCTCTAAAGCTTAATCTCATAAGAAAATCTTTAGCCAAGTCAGGTTTTTAATCGCTGTGTTAGTCATCCTACTGATTACATAAGGAACACTGTCGGAGCATTTCAAATGCCATCAGCTCTTGGCAGCAGAATGACAATGAGGATGAAGTATTAAAAACTAGGTACCCATAAAGGCAGACATGGAGAAACTGCCTCCAATTCCCTGCTTCTGAATATGCCTCCACATTAATTCCCCTCCTTTAGAAGAGAACTCACTGGAAGAAAAGCATAATTTGAATTAATTATTTGCACATATGGTGTGTTCCTGATGTCAGCTAATGCTACTTTAAGGACAGACATGCTGGGCACCCATTAAATAATCAAGTAAATATTTGTATTGTTTCTGATAAACTGGTTCCTTCTGTGGGTATTTTCTGTGTCTTTGTAAACGTTCCTTTAGTAGGTAGACTTTGTTTGTTGGGGCTTCATACCAGGCTCAAATCTGACAAAGAGCGCTGTTTAAATTCCAAATTCGACAAAGGAACCTCACACCCACTGTGTTTTTTGGAGCTAAGTGAATATTTAGCAACACTTTAATATAATAGCTGGATCATTATGGTATATTACTGAACTGAATGCTATGTTAATAACATTAATCACATGGACTCATTCTTGTCCTAGTCTGAGTATTATAAGTACTTCTATATGATTTCCACTATAATTCTATAGTAATTAGTGATACAATTACTTCAAGCTGGCACCAAATGTTTATATTGAACCAACATGAATGTTAGGTCTCAACATTTAAGGGAGCCCAGCGTCTGAATAAAAGATTGGGGCCAAGATAAGTCAACCCAATTTTTCTTTGGTGAAATATGTTGTATAATTGGAACATACACAAGGTTTATAAATGCTCTGAGTACATGAATGAGATTCACTTTCATACTCTTCAGCAAAGGTCACATTGTCATGTGGAACTAAAGGCATTGTCTCCAGGCACATTTCCTGGAAAGAACCCAGTGCTGGGGTCTCTACTCTTAGTTGTTGAAATAGAAATTCCTAATGATTATTGGGACCTTTTGGAAGAAGTTCTTTTATTGATTGTTTTCCAGTGAGCTTTAGCACATCTTGAAGTTTTTTTGGTTGTTGTTTGTTTTTTTCATTGTTTGTTTTGCAGGCTTGATATTTGAAAGGGGCCTCTGTTTGTGCTTTCTAATGCCTCCCTTTGTCTCATAAATGGAAGCAAATTGTATGCTGGGCAATGTTCTACTAAAATCCAAGTGGAGAAGCAAGTGGTACTTGATTAACCAGGATTCTTGGGAACAGACTATGTCTGACTATGTCAGCTCAGGGAGATGAGTGTAACTGCTGGGATGAAGAGACTTGGAAACCACCTCTAAACATTTCTTGGAAAGTTAGAAGCAAGGATCTCATTCCTTTCCTGAAAGTGAGGAGAATGGGGCCAATAAATCCTTCTCTTTACTTTAAAGCAATACAGCTTGTAATTGCTACTTCTTGGCTGTGAAATTTAATTTGTAGAGGGAAAAATACCTAATCATTTCATCTTCCTCTGCATCCTGCTTAAAAAAAAAACAAACAAACCTCTAAATGAGTTTACTTCTTCTGGAACCCCAAGAAAAGCAGGTCTCTGATCTTTTGATAATGAATGAACCCATTCATTCATATACTGGTTCAACACGCTTGTATTGCCTGCTGGGAAAAAAAAAAAAGTGGAAGTGTTAGTGGCTCAGTCATGTCCACTCTTTGTGACCCCATGGATTGTAGCCCACAGGCTCCTCTATCCATAGGATTCTACAGGTAAGAATACTGGGGTGCATTGCCATCGCCTTCTCCAGGGGCTCTTCTTGACACAGGAATTGAACCTCAGTCTCCTGCATTGCAGGCAGACTCTTTACCATCTGCACCACCAGTGATTGCCTGCTAGGTCTCAGGAATTGTGCTCGAGCTGGCATTGGCATGGGACACTGAGGCAGCCAAATGAGATGGTATGAGATACATATGTTACTAAAGGATATCTAGTATCTGAGGTGGGTGAGCTTCTCAAAGGGCAGGCACTGGGAGGTGGGGACTCATAACTTGGAGTCTCTTCAGAATAGGACACCAGGGACAGGGATGTGAAGAATATTCTGGATAAATTGCAATACTGAAGGAATGTGAGTTTTATATAGGACTTGGTCTTGTTAGTCTTCAAGTTTTATTCTGACAGAAAACTCCCTCTGATGTCAGGGTTGGGCTGAAATCTGGGTTATTGTTTTGTGTTTATTCCCATGTGGGTAATTCTTCTGGACAGTGCATTTGTGTTTGAGGAGACTGGTCCAAGGGGAGGAACATGCTTTATGTTCTTGTCTTGAGCCGTCCCCTTTCCCTCTGCTGCCATCTTGATTTCACACAAGGTGGAATGGGGTTTCTTTAGCTGATGGTGTGGTCTTTGCCTGCTTAACAACAGGAGGTCAGTGTTATCCATGGGATCAGATGCTGCTTCTTTCTTTGTGTTGGGGTCCTGAGTATACATTTCTCTAGCCTTCAGCTGTATATTTTGTATTTAGAAATAATATTAGATTTTTCTCTTTGATTATTTTCAAGCCTGAAAGCTAAAATACAGGCATTCCAATAGGAGATGGTCAATCTCAGGGTAACACATACACAATGCATCTATAGAGTAGGATATTGAGAGACAGGGAGACAAGAAAGAGAGGCAGGGAGAGAGACACACACACACAGAGAATAAACTAATCTCCTTTGGGGAGAGCTCATGAGATTTTTGGGGTTTCCCCAGTGGCTCATCGGTAAAGAAACTGCCTGCAATGCAGGAGCTGCAGGAGGTGTGGGTTTGGTCCCTGGGTCAGGAAGATCCCCTGGAGGAGGGCATGGCAGCCCACTCCAGTATTCTTGCCGAGAGAATCCCATAGACAGAAGAGCCTAGCAGGCTACAGTCTGTAGGGTCACCAAGAGTCGGACACGACTGAGACAACTTAGCATGTATGCACGCACACATGAGATGCTTGCTGATACTGGTTATGAAAGAAAAAAAAAGTTCTCCCTTTCTGGCTTACTGGCTCTATTGCTGTGGGAACTTAGCAATTCGACTCTTGGAGGTAAATTGGGGGGTTTTATGGTCTCTAAATCCCTGAAGTATTTCATATATACTGTTTTCCTGTTTGTCATTTAAATCGATTTCTGTCTTTCCCTATCCCCTGTTAGGCTCTAGTCCTGGCCACATCTCTCATCAGCTGCCCCCTGCCACTACTTCCTTCTCTTTCCCCTCCCTGGCCTCAATGGTTCACTTGTATTCCAGCCACACCAACCACTGGCAGATGGTTGCCTGCACACATCATGCAGGCCCCTGCTTCATTACTCACTCTCATCTATCTGTGATTCCTGAGGTCCTTACCCACCAAGAGCTAGTTCAAGGGTCACCTCCTTCGTGAAGCTCTTCCCTTCCATTAAATTCTTACCCTCCACTAGACACTGCTCACTAGACACTCCTTATCTGTATTTAAGCTCTATATAAGATATGTATCTATGCATGCATATTTAAACTATGAAATATAGCTGATTTAAGTTATGCTGTGGCTTATGCTATATATAAGCATTGCATTATTGCAAGAGATAGATGTTATTATCATTCCTCTTTCAGAAAAGTGAAAGTGTTCAGTCACTTACTCATGTCCGACTCTGTGACCCTATGGACTATAGCCCACCAGGCTCCTCTGTCCATGGAATTCTCCAGGCAAGAATACTGGAGTGGGTTGCCATTCCCTTCTCCAGGGAATCTTCCCAACCCAGGTTGCCTGCATTTCAGGCGGAATCTCTATGGTCTGAGCCACCAG